>NC_090921.1:113311257-113611257 GCF_040938575.1 Ambystoma mexicanum | reverse complement strand
ACTAGTTGCTAGGTGCAGCATACCTAGCTTCCAGCTGGACTAGTGCCTACTTCATGGGACGGGCCTGCGGTCCTAGGCGCTTCCATGTTGCCTTTTTGGACGTGGATGTAGCCCCTGTGTGCCATGGAGGTACAGGGCGTCACACATGGGGTAGCTGGTCATTTATTGCAGATGCAGCCCACAGTAATGCTGATCATTTGTGAGTTTATGCTCAAATGGCTGTATGGGCTTGGTGATTTTGGTGTGCATTAAATTTATATTCAGATATTAACCGTGTAGCGTTATTCTTTGCTAGTAATGTGGCATATTCCGATTTGTGGCGCGATGTATTGTGAGGTGTTCTGCATTGGGTTCCGGCTTCTGGGTACAGTTGTGTGGTACGTGCTTATGCTGATGGTTGGTTTGACTACTGCCATGTGTACAGGGCTGGTGCAGTCTCCCTCAGGTTACTGCTTTGACTGTTGGTTTACACTGGTGGCAAGCGATGGGGGACTGTTGTTGTTTTGTGTCATGGAATTTTCAGTTCATTTTGATGTACTTGCACCTTCAGATGCCTGTGCTGCATCAGTACGGCAATGGTGTGTTGCCAATTGGGGATGGCCACTCACAGGGCACTTGGGGCCCCTGCATGCATTTGTTCGTTGGCATGCATGGGTGACTTGTACATTTCACTGGTTGCATGGTGTGACTGCATTGCGCCTACGAGAAGTTGTGCAATGTGGCCAGGGAGTGGAGTACAGGCACTCAGTAGGGCCATTACGGTTGGTTCGCGATGCCGTAGTTCTCGCCATGGCGGAATGGTACTTTCCGCCATGCTTGATGGCGTTAGGTGAATGTCCGCTGGGGTCAGCATTCGCGTACCGTTGCGCCATGGCGGATATTGCGGTTTTGCACGGCGCGCGTGCGCGTACTTGGTGCAGTTAGCGTTGGCGTTCATTACGGTGTCGCTAATCGCATCGTACTTTACGGTGACGGGTCATAATCGCAACGGGCGGTATTCGATGGCGGTATTACATTTCCGCCATCGTTTTTCGTATTCCGCCTGGGTCGTAATGAGGGCCTTTGTGTTTATACTGCAAGCTTATCCTGCTCTTGTCAGACATTGATAGTCACACATTTTTACAGGATCCTAAAAATGGCCCCCAAGTTAAGACACTTAGGGGCTGATTTATGGAATTTGTGCGCCGAAAAACAGGGATTTGTGTGCCATTCTGCCCGCAAATCCCTGTTTAACAAATGGGGATTTGCGGGCAGAATGGCGCACAAATCCCTGTTTTTCGGCACACACATTCCATGAATCAGCCCCTCAGAGTCTACTTGCAATCTTCATTGGGAGCAGAAGACCAAGTAGCTTACCTCAAACAAAGTTGCCACTATCATCAAAGACTCTTAAGACGTATCAGGCCACTACTGAACCAACAAAATAGCGCCACAGTAGCCCGAGCTACTATTCTCTCGCGCCTTGACTATGGGAATGCATTGTTGCTAGGAGCTAGCAACAAATGTGTTAGACAATGCCAAACAATGCAGAATAATGCCGTTATAACCATCTCAGGTAAATATAAAAGGGAGCACATTACTAGCGACAGAAAAAAATCTCCACTGGTCAGCAATGGAGGACCGCATACCTAAAACAAGAATTCACTTTGTATGAGCCTAGTTGCAGCCTTAGATCTGGAAAACTGGGCCTTCTGAAGCTTGGTCCCTCTAGAGGAGCCATAGGTTTAGGTAGAGCGTTCCCATCTAAAGCAATCACAAGATGGAATGAGCTTCCCAGCCATCTTAGACTTAAATCTAACTTTCGAAAATTCGGGAAACAGCTTAAAACCACCCTTTTCAAATAAGATACACGAGCACAGGATTTCTTCACCCCTTATCCACTATGGTACTATCATCCCGTTGCTACTTGTTGTCCTGTCCTGAGTTGTCCTTATGTCTATGTACGCGCCCTGATGCCCGCGGGTTCCGGCGCTATATAAATATATAAAATAAAAAATAAAATATTAAGAATAGTGATTTATATTGGGTACTGAAAAAAGTGGATGACAAGCAATGGAACACTAGTGACACTTGTTTACCATCTACACAAGGGATGCCTAGTTAGTTACCTAGGCAACCAGAAAAAGATTTTTAAAGTTGAAACAGGAATATTTTCGTTTTTTAGAATTGAGCAGATATGCAGGTAGAAATAAAAGCACTTAGCTCCTGCTGTGCTCGTGTCCTGGTATTTCCCAGGTTTTTTCCTTTGAAACATAAGGATAGTAGCGTTTCTCTGAGTCTCATTAAATCTGCACCAGATAAGATTTTAGGGTCAGTTTCTCTGGCCATCCCCTGACCCTAGATAGGCAGCGCACCTCTGCATACTAGGGCAAGCTTTAGAAGGGACAGTTAGAACATTTTGGAGGGCAAGAATATGTGAGATTTATTCAACGTAAATTGTATAAGTAAAAATTGGAACTTGAATTCCTATGTGTGAAAAAAGCATAATCCTGCATGATAGAAAATTAAAGGGCTTGTCATGCTAAATTTCAAAGTTTTGGAAAGACACTTGTTGTGTGTCCTGTATAAAGAGACAGAAATGTATGGGGGATGGTAGCAGTATCATCAGCTAACAAAAAAGGGGAAGGGGCATAAACCACACTTGCATCAGAGAGCAGAAAGCGAGAAATGGCATCTGAGGAGAGACACACAGCTTGTTGGTGCTGTTTGGTTATTTACCCACCCATTGACTGCCTATGACCATGGTAATCCCCATGGCCATTCCCACCCTTTTCCTACCTCTCCCTGCCCAAAATACCTCCTCATGGGAACTTTTTGAGCTCGCTTTACTCACGCATTACCATCTGACTTTGCACTCGAAGTGTATGCCAGTGTTTTTTCAAAGCAGTCCTCTGGGAGTTGATGACTTCATTGGTGCTGTTAGGTGTCCAGGCAAAGTTTCGAAAAAATAGTTTAGAATGACAAAAGTTCCGACACAAAAGTTTCGAGAAAAAAAGTGTTGAATGCATTTTTTTAATATTAAAGGGTTTATTTTAAGAGATGGCAGACACGAAACCAAAGAATGGAATACACAAGGCCAGACAAGTATGGTCCGTACACAACGTGAGCCTCAGTATATTAGCGTGAGCCTGACTCCTAGGTGTGGCGTGTTACGCAGCGTGAAAATCAGGCGCGGGTATACTAAGTGCGTAGGTTCCACCTGCACCGTATTACGCAGCGTGAGTCCCAGGTGCGGGTATTCTACGCCTGGAGTCCTCTGTAGCGTGTTACGCAGCGTGAGTCGAGTTGTTCTGCGAGCATAAAAGCAGAGGGAGCCGCAGGGCCCTTTCATCGTTGTGTGGCAATACAGCGTCCAGTATGAGGCAGGCTGTGGTCTTCGTGAGGGCAGTGCTCCTGTGCTTGGTGATGGCTGAGGGGGTCGCCTCTAGCCCGTGGTGGGATCCCTCCTCCAGGAGGGGCTCCTCCTCGTGGGCCCCCCAGGGGAGTCGGGCTTCTGCCCCAGGTGTGTCCCTGACTGGTGCCTGGAGCCAGGCTGGCAGCAGGGCCCTGCCACTCATGACCCCGCTGGCTGTTCAGTGCCAGGAGGCTGCCATGGTGGTCACCGTGCAGAGGGACCTCTTTGGGACGGGCAAGCTGGTGCAGGCCGCTGACCTGAGGCTGGGGGCGGATTTCTGCAGCTACACGTCGGCCAACGCGGATAACACGGTGACCTTCCAGGTGGCACTGCAGGACTGCGGCAACACCTTGCAGGTGAAGACGCCTTCGAATTGCGTTCGTGAGTGCTATAGCGCGGGGGTGAATGGTGGGCTTCTCGGTGTTTCAATCGCTAAGGTTAAAAATGTGAGGGGGGGGGGGCGGAGGCCTGCTGTCCCCTCCCATCTTCTCTTTGAAAGAGGAGGATGAGTGGCGTGCCGGCAGGCCAGGCTGTGCACCACAGTATCTCTTGGAACCGAAGCACGGTGAAAGCCAAGAGCATTATGGTATCATACGGATGGAAACCCTTTTTAAAATTTAACTTGTTTTATAGTATTTCTGCAAGAAACCCTTGTGTGCGAAGTTGGACTCTTATCAAAGTATGTGCATTACAAGACATGCATACGAATTTGTACAGCTGCTGAGTTTCAAGTCTGTTTCTGCATCCATTCTCACGCGCGCAGCCGACTGATATAGATGGATATTTTTTTGGGGGGGTTTGCGACAGACCAATTTAGCTGGAACGCCGCTCCTGCTTGTTCCGTTCCAATTCCTACTCTGGCTATTGGATTACATCATGCCCGTTAAATGGCTTTCATTTTACCAAATGTACTACCTTAGAAACACTTCGCTTCTCACGATAAAAGGTAAGGGTTAGTGTAGTAGCTCTCAATATGCTCTGTTGTCGTCTCCAACAGCAGAGTTGGCTTTGGTGTTTAAGTAAATTTAAGCGAGATCATGTCTACTGATGCCATTTGGTGGTTATATAAAAAAAATGTGGCTGTATGTTTTTTTTTCTGGTACTTGGAATTCCTGCGTGCACTATTCGGCTGACCCATAGAGCAAGAATCGTCCTTCAAAACTAGAACCCATCCCTGGTCACAGAGGTGGTACAATTTGAGGTGTGTGCCCCCACCCCCCCCCCGCCCATATTCTCCATGCTTGGGCTTGACAGTGGGGTGGGGGTGCGGGGGGAAATCCTCCCGTCTTTACATAGCAACTGGTTGGACTTATGGTTTTTGAGCTGGGTTTGTCGGCACCATGAATGCTCATCTGATTCTGGGCTTGGTTTCAGGTTGTTGCGCCCCCCCCCCCCCCCCCCCCCCCACCGTACACATGAGTAAGGCCTACTTTGTGACCATATGCAATTTTCCAGTCTTGGCATTTTGTCATTGGCTGTTGACTTAAGGTTAGATCATGGCTTTAAGATTGAATATCCTGATGGTGGCACATAGGAAGGCTTTACTGCCAACCCCGTGCTCAGCCCCATTCCGTGCATTGAGGACTTTCAGGGTTCCCAGCTATATTTTTTTTTTCTTTTTTTTTTTCTGTCGCCTCCCCCACACAGTTTCTGAAGTGTATACAAAATGAATGGCTTAATGCAGTTATCTGCGTCCAAACATCTCAATTTCGTGTTGTCTTGTACACGCCTCCCAGGTCGCTGCCCGGCCATTTGTGGAAAGGTGTTTCTTGCTTCCTGTGGATCTTTAGGCCTCGCCCACTTTGTGTTCAAGTATCTTCCTAACTGTAAATGGTCGAGCAGGGCACATGGGTACCGTGTTTGAAGACGAACCAGGAAACACGTCTGCTTCTGTCGGACATCTGAACAAAAGCCCTGTGCTTCTGCTTGCGCACGTCTGCACCACCGAACGTAGCCAGGTTTCAGTATTACTTGGCCCTATGTCTGCTGGCAAAGGTAGTCTGGAGGCTCATTTTCCTGCAGAAAGGGCATAAAAGCTATTAAGGCTGGAAAGTTAACAGTGTATGTCTTCATGCTGGTTGTCACTGGGCCAGGTTACAGACCTACATCCAAACTCCTCCCACCATCAGTGACTTTGACAGGCAAAGGTGCAGGCTACTGTCTACAGCATGAAGTGCATCAAGCACATATACAGGCAAGAAAAGAACATACATCACAATCCACATCAATTAATGGAGATATCGATCATGTACTCTCCCAAATTTATTACAGAAATGGCGTGGATAAAACGCAACCAATCCCACTAGGGGTGTTAACACAAGTAGTACAGCAGCAGACAGGCCACAGTTATGACGAAAGTACAAAGCTCTTGTGTAAATGTTTGTTACACCGAGCCCATGGATAAGGGAAGCAGGAGTGGCCTATGAGTCAGGACCCCAAGCTGCATGTACATGAGACAAGCTTGAAGGGCCCAGCTGGAACACAGTGGATGCTTTCAAAAGCCACAAAGCACCACACTATCACAGGAATGCACAATGGACAAGCAATTTAAAACTATATTAACTAAACTAACAATGAAAACCCTATATTAACTGGTGTCTCTTGGTATCAGCAGCCCGCGCTTGGGTACTTCAGGAGAGCCCTCAAATGTGTTTTGTAATTTTTCCCTGAGCACTCTTAGGAATGGGGCCTCAGTCCCAGCAATTGGTCTCGTGAAAGCAAATGCTACTTGGATTTACATATTTTGAATTTTTTCCAATGCGCAGAACAGTTTTACTAATGATACAGAAGTAGAGATTGTAAGTACACAAGATGACGGCAAGAGTTAAAAATCATAAGCTTAATGTGGACACAAGTGTTGCTACACTCATATTTTGAAGTTAGGCAAGTGCAAAGACCAGAGCAAGAGCGTTTAACTTAATGGCTAACAATTGGTATGACTGAAAATGGGCCGCTGCAAAAGGCGGATGCAGAACAGGGGGGGCGCAACGTAATGGGCAAGATGGTTGCTACAAGAGCAATGAGATCCGCAGGGTCAATTGATGCAAGCCGAGGAATATGACGCAAAGAAAATGGAAGCTCTCATTTATACTGCAGAGGCCACAACCAAGGTGATCCAAGTAAGATGATCCGGGCTGGCGAATGAAGAATACTTTAGAAAAGAGCTGATTTAGGAAACTCACTCGGAGCAGTTTCAGTATCTGAAAAGCCAGATATTCCCAGTCAAAGACACTCTGCTCACAATAAATGGCAGTCCTAAATCACACGCAGTAAGAATTTCAGAGTGACGGGTTGAAATAAGAGCTTGGGGCATATAATCGGGGTAGCTTGGAAAATCTGCTAAGAAATGCCATCCAAGTTTCTATAGCAGAAAGACACCAAGTTGCTGATGTGAAGAATCAGGAAGGTTGGTAATGAACAGACCATTTGTGTAGAATTTGCATTAATGTGGGTTTGAAACCCATATGACTGAATAAGAGATGCAATTGGAATAGTATAACAGGTGCAATGGTAAGTGGCCAAGGACCAAACTTTGTGGAACACCATAGGATTGCTCGAAACAGATTGTACTCTCCCTGTGCAGGTCAAGGGTCACACGCTCAACCTAGTATTCACCTCCTGCTTGCTTCTTTCATGCTCAAACCCACTTCCACTCAACTGGAGCAGATAAGCCACAATCCTCATATCGCACACAAGGCTGCCCCACAAAGCTGGCTAAATGCCCAGTTGTCGAGCACCGCTCCTTCATAATGTTATGCAATGTTCACAACCTTTCCACACCACAGGTAATGCATCAGCCTTCTGGTTAGTGTCCCACCTTACCTAATAACTAGTGGATGCTAAGTCTTGTCACATCAAAGTGTCTGCACCCTGACAATCTCGTTGAAAACCATTCTTATCCGATTCCAAGTGGTGGCACAAGGACTGCAGCTTAGAGGATCCCGTCCCTGCATACCCAACACAGACACTCTGAGGTTTTACACACCCACCATCGAGGGGTTTAACAGGAGCAGAATTGTAGTCTAGCACTGCTTCTAGCCCAAACCTGTCCCTGAGGTGCCAGCTTCACTAGAGTAATGCAATGGGATACAAAGCTTCTTCATGACTAAAATCAGCTGTCATATTGATGCCTCAAAACCACAGCCCCGCTAGCAATTTGTCTCCTAGTCCTTTTAAAACCTCAGCTGCCTTTGACAGCTGATCACCAAATACTACTCCTCCCTCCTTGCTGAGCTTGAGTTTCTCTCAAGCTGTCCTAAAATGGTTTGCATTCTACTTATCTGATATAAATACCAGGTCGTACAGATGAACTCATTCAAATCAACCAAATCCCATTTCATGTGAGTGCTGCCCTCCCCCCTCCCCGGTTCCCTTCTTGCACCAATCCTCTTGAATCTATACATGGACCCAACGGCAACATGACACTATCAGTACACTGCCCACCTCCGCGAATGCCGGTCTATCTGCTAAAACCGATTTGCCCTCGCCAATCCCTCCACCACTTGTGCAACAATGATGTGCCTGGAAGGATTCACCCCTCGGCCGTCCCCCGTCAGCTCAATCTCTAAGCTTCATTGACAGCCTGTTCCAAGCACATAGCCAAAAAGATGTAAACCGTATGGCTACAGAACCACATCCTGCAAAATAAAACCCTTCATTCTCCCAACTAATTCCATATGGTGTCCCAAATCCTCGTGATCGCACACATCAATGGTGGGGGTTAGGGGCAATTCCCTCCTTACTGGGCCAAAAGCAAGCCGCACACCAGGTCCCCCTCAAAGCAGCACACCATGCTGTAACCTGCATGATTACAGGTGCCAGAAGATTGAACCAACACTGCACACATTTCCCTCTTGCTATCAGGATCCCTGCATTGCCTACAAAGCGGTCTCATATGGATCACCAACATTTAAACTTCGCGCCTTTGCGTAGTAAAACTCAAAAGGTTTGAGTAAAAGGTAGCCCACAGACTCGCGATCAGCGCTCCAGCTGTTAAACTAATGTGAGGGGGGGGAGGGTGCTGGGTGTGTATGAAAATAAATGTAGTCCTGAGCATTAGGAGAAGAACTTCACCTGGTACCCATGACCACATAACTGAGATCAAGGCCCTGACTCTTCGGGCATGCGCTCATCGACGGGTAATTGGACACTCAAAGGGAGCATTACAAACAAAGCCTTTAAAGATCTGGCATCCTTGAGGGACTTGACTCGGGGCCATGAGGTTACTCTTTGAACCCTGTACACCGGCATTCTCATACAGAATAAAAACTGGATTTCCTTATTTGTTTTCTGAGGTTGGATGAATTTTAAAATGCGGCTTCTAGTGACCCATGTTGGGGTGGAGCGTATTCGAACTGCAGAGTGGATTTGGGTTTTATCAATGGTTTTTTGTTTTGTTTGTTTTACGGGCCCAATACCATGCCTGAGTTCAGTTTCTAACGCACAGATCCTGGATTCGACCCTCTGCTCTGTGTGGTCTTGCTTCCAAGACCAGTGTCTTGCCTCTGTGCTATCCTCCGTAGGACTGACTCATTCTTCAAAATTCGAATGGCAGAACTCAACCCCTTGCTATATTACTGGAAGGGGAAGTCGCAGTTTTTTTGTACATGGCTGGCTTCCCACTGTGATTCATGGCGGTGGTTGGCAGTTTTCCTAGGATCGATGACTGTCCTATTCCGTGCATGCTGTACATGGATGATCTGGTAATGTTCAAGGTTCAATCATACGCTAATGGGGGCGCGTGCCATGTTTGAAACATTGGCTGGGTGCGCAAAGGATAACGATCAATCTGGGGAAAACGAAATCTGGCCTTTAAGCATGTTAGCTTTGCTACTAGCCTAGGGGTCCTTGATCATGTACCTGTACTTGGGGCTTGATGTGAGTGCAAACGGGGTTTACAACGAAATTAAAGGGGCAAAGGGCATGGAAGGCCCGACTGCCTTGGTGGGCCCATTTTCTACGAAGACTGCTGGTTACACCATGGAAGGGATTATTGTCCTATACAAACAGTGCTTCTGTCCATGGTCCTGTATGGGCTGGAGGCCCTCTGTATGGGTGATGAGCGGCTAGATCGCCTAGGGGGCTATTTCTAGAACATTGTTAACAATGTTAACATTGAGCTCCTCTAGCTCCCCCCCCCCCCCCCCCAGTATCTTCGCCTGGAACCCTCACCGATGGGTCAACTGATGATCCGACAAGGCCGTTCTAACACGCAGTGTCAATTACTCGCCAAGTTAAGTGAGACTGGTGGCTCACTTATCCGGCAAAGTTAAATAGAATATGGTAACCTAATGACCAGAATTTACGAGTGGATGGGTTGGTACCCTGACTTTAACAGAGGGACAAGGACACCCATTTTGAACCAATTGCTCAAAAATAAAATAAGGAAATGGGAGTGGCCTAATACTATGGACGCATGTAGCTAATGTTACATTACTCAACATTACCTGAGGAATGCACGCGGTACGATACCAACTGCCTTTATTTATTTTCCTGGGTGCTAGAACTAAGGTTCCTGAAGCAAACGGGACATGTTGGATATGTAAGATAATCGGGCTAGTGGAAACACCTCCTCCATGTCCTTACCCAATGTAAAAGGGTATGCACGGCCTACATGACAACCTTGGGTGGGATGGTCCACAATTGTGATGCAAAAAAAAAAACTTTTGGAATTATCCGAAAGGGTTAACATTGCTGTTTCGGGCTTTGTGGAGAAATGTCTCATTGAAGAAAATAACTTAAGGCCGGATGAAGACCCATAAGCCTCTATGAGTAGTGTAGTACCTTGAGGCTTTGCCTGGGACTGCTGCGTGCATGACCATGTCCTGGACCCCAGCTCGCTTTAATATTCATTGTAAGACGCTGTAATGGTGATCACATAGGTTTTACTGGTGCTATGATGGTAGAAAGGCGAGATTGGCTAAACCTTTTTGTGAGGTTTAACTGTGGGGGTGGGGGGCTTTAGCGGCGGACTGGTGGGTGGCTACAGAGTGGATTGGCTTTGTAATGTATCGCCCCTTGGGCGATGCTGGCTTGGGCTTGTGGTCAAATGATATTGTGTGCTACTTGTATCCATAGGATTTATCCTTGTACCATTAGGTGTATCCGTTTTGTAATTCTCCACTTATCATATTGATTGTAATGTGTTTTATGTGTGCATCTACTCTTGTATTTTAAATTTGATTGTAAAGATTCTTCTGAACTATATACAAATAAAGATTAAAGGCTTAAGTAATTCTAGAGGGTCTTGTTCAATCCAATGGAATTGGACCTTAATATGGATTCTATTTAATCGGCAATGGGAAGACCACTTTAGATATAGATCTAAAAGATTGAATAGAAGGCAACCTGCAGTTCTCCAGATATGTCGAACTGCAATTTCCATGAGCCCTTACCATTGATTACACTGGCTGAGGCTGATGGTTGCAGTCGGGAATATTGTGTTAGTGTTCCAGATGGGTACGAGAGCTAGCTAAAATATTTAGGTTATGGGTGCAGTGGAAATGGTGGGCCTCTCTTTAGGGAAAGTGTAACTCGATTGTGTAAAGGGAACATGCGCAGATTACTTCGCCTGTTCAACCTTTGGTTTCACCTGACTATGGTAACCGCAGGTTTATTTATTTTCTGCATCGGTATTCTCCTGCCCATACCTTGCAGCTCACCTTGGTGAAAATGATGCCGGTGTGATACCCTAAGGCACCAATGCATCACCAATATCTCTGACCCATTTTCGGCTGTTATGGCAGACATTGGCCTGGTTCAGTCTTTCCTGGAAATTATGAATTGCTGCACACACATCTTTGTTTTTGTAAAAAAAAAAAAGCCTCAGGAATGACAATTCAATCTTAACCTTTTGCCGGTAACCTGTTCATAAATACTTGTGGGATGGTACAGTTTCTAATGGCTAAAAAAAATAATTGTTGCAGTTTAATGTATGGCCATGTCACTGGTGATCTTTTCCAGATGACCCCAGACTTGCTGGTCTACAGCTCAATCTTGACCTACAGCCCATCTCCATCCACGAGCAGCAGCCGAGTCATTACCAGGACCAACCAGGCAGCTGTCCTCATTCAGTGCATTTACACGAGGTGAGGCACAATTGACATCCAGCAAAACTGTTGCGCTATGTGAAAGGACATCCGTGTTGTGATTTTTTTTTTTCATCCTAGGAATGTCAACGTGAGCAGCCAGGCCATCAAGCCCACCTGGGTCCCCTTCAGCTCCACGGTGTCTGCAGGGGAGAGTCTTGCCTTCTCTCTACGCTTGATGACTAGTAGGTGGTTTATTAAAGACCGGGTTGGCTGGTAACATCCTGACTGTTAAATGAAGGATTTTAACAGCACTTAGTCTACAGGGCAAGATTTTCTGAGAGTTCTCCCCCGTGTAGAAGTGGATGGCGGATCACTTGCCCCTTTTAACTTATTTTGGGGCTTTTCGCAACCCCCAAAATGTCGTTCCTGCAAATCACCAGGGCTTACATAGGGTGGAGCTACACCCAGGTGGGCTTTACACGGGCTCTTGCGCCAATGCAGCCGTAGTGTACAAACCCTAGACTTGTGGTAATGCAGGCGAAAAGAGATTGCTGAAAGACGAGTAAGCCTCTCTAGTAGGGTTTAGTTGATACAACCCCGCAAGATGCTTCACATATGGTGGCCCACGTGTTAATCACTCGAGCTGCTGGACTGATAACATGACTTCCTACATTATCCAGTGGAAGGCAAGTGAAACCTACACTGTAGAGCAGGGGGCTACAACTGATTAGCCTTGTTCTCTGTCTGCAATCCTTATTGGAGAAGGAGCTTGCCTCTTGCTGATGGTATGTGGTTACTTCTAACACAATATTTTAGATTTCTAGCAGGGCTACTGTGGTGAGTTACAAGGATGCAGGTGGTTTCGTGGTGTAACCTTTTGCCAGCCATTTGTCAACGTCTTGCTTCCCCTCTCACTTTGACATTCTTGTAACTTGTTTGCATCTTACCTGTTGCAGGTGACTGGAGTGGTCCTAGGACCAACAGCATCTTCCAGCTTGGAGATGTCTTCAACATTGAAGCCTCAGTCCAGACTGGAAACCACGTGGCCATGACTGTATATGTTGATGGCTGTGTGGCCACTTTGACTCCAGACCAGACTTCCAGTCCTAGATATGACATAATCTCATCCAACGGGTAAGCAGGTAGCCTAATGTCTTCCTTGCAATCGGTAAGTGGCCGCAGTACCTGCTTCCCTCCTTGATTCGTGTTAGGGGGTTTCCCAGCCACCGTCTGTTAGGATTTATTGGTTTAAGCTGGTTGGGTAAATGGCTAGACTTTGCCACGTCTACAGTAGAACCTGAGTTTGGGCTGGGCATTTAAGTGTAGCCCATGGTATTCAAGATGTGGCTCGAACAGCGTTGCTTCTTATAAGGGGAAAGACAAAGCATGGCAGGTTCCTTGCGTACATCTTTATAAGCCCTGTTGTCTTTGTCATTTATAAATTTGCCATGACACAGGTGCCTGGTTGATGGGAAGCTGTCTGACTCCGCCTCCTCGTTCATCTCCCCGAGGCCCCAGCCCAGCCGGCTTCAGTTCACGGTGGATGCTTTCCGATTCATTGGCGATGATCGCCATGTGGTGAGTTGCCCCCCCTTTGCCCACTCCTGTCTTGAGTAAGTTGCCTGGGCACCAGTGGCTCATGAGTTGTCCTTTCTCCAGATCTACATCACCTGCAGCCTCAAGGCTGTGCCAGTGGGCAGCGAACAAAGTGCCGTGGACAAGGCGTGTTCCTTCAGCAAATCCTCCAACAGGTGAGACTCTAAGACTGAATGACTTGCTTGCACTGGTTTAAAACTAGAGTTAAATGCCCTGTTTTCTCCCCAGTTATGTGGCGCTGGAAGGTTCCAGTAGCATCTGCAGCTGTTGTGATTCTGGGAACTGTGTGGCTGCACCGAGAGGCAAGAGGGATGTTTCCAAGCCTGGTGGGTGTAACGTTGATTTTTACTAGAGCACCCTTGCAGTGCCACAGCTGGTAGCAGATCCTCATTCTGTTTGTACATTAAATGCAGACCTGTCGGTGGAATCCGAAGTAGCAGTCATTGGCCCTTTATCCATTCTGGGGGAAGTGCCATCCTGGGATGCTTCATCCGATGAGCCAGACTTCTTGGATCGGTCACTGCCAGGTACCGTCCCTCCCATCTGTGGTTTAACTTTTCTTACACAAGGTTCCGGTTCCTGGCATACTGCATGTGCTCTTTGGCATGAGTCAAGGGTTTGAATCTGCACATTTTTGGTGGAGGCAGAAGGTGAATGTTCAAGGTAGTGCAATGTTGTGGGGTTCTCCTGCTTATTTTTTTTTTTTTTTGTGGTATTTTTAGGTGAGTAATCTGGTTTTCTTTAATGAATGCTGGAGTCCCCACAATTCTCCTTCCAGGGCCAAAACAACCATGGAGGGCCTTTGATGGCTTGTTTACCCCCCCCCCCCCCAACACAACATTGTGGTGGTATGTTGTGTATGGCCACCACTACAGGCCACTGTTGCAAATTGGATATGGAGGGTTGGAGGGGCAAGCTAAGGACTAAACTAAACATTTGGTTTCTTAAAGCCAGGGTTTTGTATGCCAGGGGTATCCTGGCTCGGGGATAGTACTTGCCCCAGTGAAATTATTCCTCACCGTAGGTTTAGCATTGTTTGGGTGTTTTCTTCCCTAAATATGGGGATGGACATGTGAGAGTCCTTAAGCAGCACTCCGAATAATTTGGATAGTCGCTTGAACTGACTGTAAACAAGATTTAAATGAGTTAGAAGAATTAATTAGTAGCTTGAGTTCTTTGACTTGCCCCGTAGTCCATTTAGGGCCCTGTCTGTCCTAATTGAACAGGTGGTGCCACTGTCCTGCTGGCTAAACTGGGAAATCCGCACTGGAAAAGGGGCAGGGCTCAACTAGCATTGGGTTAAAGCACAGTATGTAGTATCCACCGGGCTTATGCTATCTAGCCACAACCACTGGATGTAGATGACCAACGCTTGGCCCTAGTGCCTCATTGCAAATGAGGCCTCTTGGTCCATCAGACTAGAGTCCTCTTTGACCAAGAACACATTGGGAGGAAGCTATACAGTAGTATGATGCCCATAACGTTCCATGCTTTTAAGATGGCATCTTTACCAGCCAGTGATTGGGTGCCTCTTACACTTTATTGAGCCTTAAATCCTGCTACGGATCTCAAACTGAGGTGGTTCTATGGGAGTTGGCACTGTGTATACAGATGTAATCCTTTCTATCTACACTAGCAGGAACCACCTGCCTTGCTTATGTTGGCCTCTTATCTTGGAGCTCATTATTCTGACTCTCTTGCAGGTGCTGAGCACACTACCGGGATGGCACTGGTACTACTGGTGATGACTGTCTTCCTGGCTGTGGTCACGCTGGTATCCGTCTTCCTGCTGAAGTGTCGCAGGGACAAGGCAAAGACCTGCGATCGATATGGAATGGAAACAATAAGCTAATGTATGTTATTGGGAGGAAATAAAAGTTTGAAACTTAATTGCGGTTATGCTTGTCAGATGGTGACTGAAGGGAGGATGTATGCAGCACCTTGCACTGGATAAATGTGCGTAACGTTATGTGCCTTTTCTGGGGCCGAATGATTTCCAAACCCCATCGTAAGAATGGACCCTCATGTGACATGCTAGCATATGGCTGGATAGTGTGGCATGTTACACTTATTTAATATACATATAACCACATGGTTTTGTGTATATAAAACCTGTGGAACATTGTAACATTTTAAAACATAAAACCTAATTAGTACATCCTAAGTTTGTCTCCAGGATCTTGCGTAAATTAGATTTCTGTACAGCATTAGGGCTCCATCGATCATATCTGAGTCAATTATCTTCGGATTGATGCTATTGGCATAGATGTTGGAAGGTTCAGTAATTAACACCATAATAGCCCTCAATCTTTTGCCATAGCAGTATCAATGGAATTGCCTCTGTTCCGTAAGATATTGAAGGCATCACTTTGGCTTTATAGAAGTTCACTGTTATTCAGGAGATTCGACCAACTTCCTGCAGGCAGGGTTTTGATCTTCTTCCCAAGTTTCTTGGATTTTTTTTTTTTACGGTCTCAATTTGTATGCCATTGAGCCACCACTTTAGGCTCTCGGCCGCTCTCTGTGAACGTCATTATTTTTTTTTTTTCTCGTTTATCTGCAAGTACAGCCAATTCAATTGACGTTGGAGGCCCATAGCTGTCTGATCCAGCAGTATATCATCCTCGTTTAAGAGGTGGGATAGTTTAGCCCCTCCGACGGTTGGAGGAAAAGCTCTTTATTTTCCTGATCTCTGAAGTTGCCCGTATAAGCGTTGTACAGTGCTGGCACCAATGGGCATCCTTGTTTAATGCCTCTTTGCATCTTGAGCTCCTTGGACAGTTGTACAGAAGCTGTGTTCGTAGTTCCCAGCTGAACGCCCCCCCCCTCCCCTTCCAACTGCGATGCTTCCCGTTAGGTGTGGAGAGGTGGTTGGAACACTGCAGATGGGCACTTTGTGGTCCTCTCTGAACCCCGTTGGTCGCTCTCTGTGGGTGCTGCCCCAAGCGGAAATACCACATGCGGAGGGATCAGCCAGGGCAAGATCAACATCATGTCCCGGTCCAGCCCTGGATTGCACGCCCAGGACAGATCCCAGGGGCACACGGTCTCCTCTGGCCTCCGGACAAAATGACAGTCCCTTGGAGAGGAAGGGGATATTTGTGTTGTGTAAGCTGTTTAAACTTTGTGATCGTTGATTACATGGAGAAGCGTAGGCATCCTCTGGGTCTCTGAGTTGAGCCGTTGACAAAGGAGGAGCTATTAGCGGTGCTGTCAGTGTTTCTTTTCCTCACATAGCAGTTGGTTGCGTAGCAACCCCTTCTCCCCAGACCTACTCGCCTCCGATACCATAGACTGCCCCAGACTGCAGTAACTCGGTGGCAGCTCCGCGCGTAATTTATTGCATAGTCACATAAGGCATTAAGAGTGTTTTGAAGGCCATAAGGGGTATGATCGAGTACACATCAGCATATGGTAACCAATTTAAGGTAATTGAGCCCACATTTTTGCCGCACAAGTAGAAGAGCTGACTAAGATTATTCAGGAAGTCTGTCAAATAAGATTAAAAAGGTTGGCCTTGTTTAACTCCTTGGTAGGTTGGGAAGGATTGAGGTTCACTGTACGATCAAGGCGAACTCTTACTGAAGTTTCTGATTACGATGACCTCAAAATTTTAAGCAAATCTTTTAACCCATAGTTTATTCCTACTCACGGAATCCAAAGCTGCACTAAAATCAATGTAGACACAACTCATTTGAATCGCAGAGTATTGAACTGCAGATGTTAGGCTGATATGTGCAGTATTTGATTTTTCTCTAAATCCTGTCTGATTGGGAGGCAAGATCTCATTAGCTTGGATAAGGGTATCCTTGCAAACGTTTTAGCAGGTATATTGAGCACTGCCAGTAATCGATTTGCAGGATTATTCCATGCTTCTTTCTTGTATACAGGTAAGATGTTGCTCTTCAATGCAGAAGTTATTATACCTCTAATACCAATTTCATTGAATAGGGTCAATAGTGCATGGGCCAACTTCCAGGAGATCTCAAGTTATTACAAACCCTGTCTGTGCTCGCTGGCCGAGAATTATTCAAGCCTCCAATGATTTCTTTCGTCATTTTTTGTCGCCCAACAGATCAGTTGCAATCGGGTATAATTACCACATCCTTTGTTGGAAATAATACTCCCAAGGTGCCCTGTATTAGTCGCCAAATTTCTGTGGCTAGCGAGTATAGCATTTGTTTCCAGTGCTCATCTCACAGGTATTTATGTATGCCTTAAGCCAAGTTCGGTATGAGCGACTGACTATGCTCACTCATACCAACGATGCAATCCAGGTGTTCGCCTCTGCAATCTTATTGTGCGCTTGCCTTTTATTAATCACGATGTTATGCCGTCTTGCACCTATAGCTGCAGCATTCACCATTGCCTTCATCATTTGTGAGAATGCTTCAATGGTCCCATCTCTTGTGGCGTTGGCATGGTTCATGAAACTGATGTAAACACTCGGGCATTGTGCTGCTGAATTACCTGTGATCACATTTTTCGCTTTCCACTGACTACTGTTTTATTGTCAATAAGAAAGCTGTTGTTCTGATCATACACTGGGGTAGAGTTCAAGGGGTTGCGAGGCTTGGCGAGAATACACAGTGGACATTGGTCACTCTCCTCCCGAAATACTATTCCCATGTCAACAAACGAGGCGGTGTTGACAAATATATAATCCGTGGTTGACTTTTCCCAGCAGAGCAAGTATATGCCATATTGAATCACCCGGGCAATATCCATTTAACATCTTAAAATGGTACTCTACAAAGAGTCTGGTACAGGGTTTACCATGGCGATTTGTTTTAGAATTCACAGGCGCAGATGTCTTGGATGCATAAAACAGGATGAGTTATATTGATTTTTGCATTAGTTGCCCATCCGTCGCATGGGATAAGCTTGTTCAATTACTTTTAGATTTGCTTTTGTTGCTGTGAAATTTGGAGTGCCGTAAATATTTACGACCAGGATCTTCCTTTTACCATGTATAGGAAATACTACCTGTATGAGTACTTTCTTAGTACTAGTATATTCCATGGTTGTTTCACAGAGCCCACCCTTAGGGTGGCCTCTCAATCCCTTTGTGGCTGTCTGGTGTAGAGTAGTACACCCATTGAAATTCTCCTAAAAGCCATTTTCCTTGAAGGGCCACTAACATAAAAATGTCAGTGTTGGAGGCCAAGCAAATCCTCATGTTCCAAGAGGGCAACAGATTAACTTTGGGGCTGAGGTGGGAAAGGGATTTTAAAGACTGCAGTTGACCATTGCCAATATCCATCCACAGCAGCACCATTGTCTCCCCAGAATAAAATATTTGGAACGCCAGGTCTAGTGGCAGTTGTCTTGTTGTTACCTCTAGCCTGAGTGCTTCTGCTTGTGGTAATTGTTGCATTATGGGAGCACTAGTACCATCAGTATTCTTTTGGATCCAGTTTTCCTGACCGAGTTCTTATTTGGGGAAACTCGGACATATTGCAGTCTAAATGGATCATCTTCAAAGGCCAGTGTGCTAGTGAGGTGAAACATCTTAGTGATGTATTCTTTTTCAACCTGGTCAGCAATCCTGATATCTGAGGACAGCAGGACTGCAGATCAATTCCAACTGCTTCCTGATTGTATGATACAGGTTGCAGTGCTTTATGCAACTCAGAACAGCTCAGGCACGTATCAGCCGGATTCAAAATGGGGGCAATTGGCTTCAAATATTAGGTGCCCACATATCAACTAAACTAGTATGGGTATCTTGGTGAGGAGTGTTAGGATTCTTATTAGGACTAGCAATCTCCACTGCATGTCTGATAATCGTTCAGTCACAGATTTAGTGTTTCTATGAAACATTTCAAGGATGGGTCGCTTGTCACTTGATTTTTCACTAGCCTACCACATACCGTAACATGACGCCCAGATCAACAGATGGTGAAATGGAGTGG
The DNA here is from genome assembly GCF_040938575.1 of Ambystoma mexicanum. NCBI lineage: Eukaryota > Metazoa > Chordata > Amphibia > Caudata > Ambystomatidae > Ambystoma > Ambystoma mexicanum. Next base: position 113,592,322 of record NC_090921.1, on the reverse strand, counting down.
GCATGGGCGGCTCGGCTCCAAGTGTCCCACCCCCACACCCTCTGCATCCCATACGGGTTTACATGTGAACTGTTTTAGTGGACATAGAAGCTTGCGACAATTTTAGATTTTTTCCTTTTTACAACTTTCCACTTTTTTTTTTTTTGGACGAACGAGAGTAGGCAGTATGTATGTTTTATGTACTCTATAATTTTCCTAAGCAACAGACTGTACATCAATTTTCTTCTCCAGGCTTTCACGTTTTTCCACCAGCATGGTTAATTGTCTAAAGCCCAAAACATCGTTGGAGGGCATGCTACCCTCTAACTGGTTGGTAGTTGACTTGTTAGGGGCCGAGTCCAATTCACGACTCATTTTGGTGGTATGTAGAGTGTCTGTGTTCCCAGTGATGGGTAACTTCTTCTAATAAGTTTGTACTAATGGGCTCATGCATTTCACTTGATGTTCTAATGAGTACTTGTAACGCCTCCGGTTTGAGGTTTATTTCGTCTTGCTTGCTGATCAGGGGACCAACTTTTAGTATCATTCAGCACTGTTGATTGAGTCAGGGGTCTGATCACAGAATCAAGCATTTTCGTGCCTAAGCAACTTGGGGAATTATTTACGTGGTTCAATATGGGGCATCATAGTAATACGGGTGTCAGCTTTTTTTAGATTTGGTGATGGTGTCATTGTTATTATATGATGCCAGATCGCCTGGGGATGTTATGCTGTACCAACGCCTCATTATTTAATTTAAAACCAAGTGAATGCCACTAACGTGTATTTCACCTCCGGGGTTATGTCTAGACGCACAAAAGGTAGCAGATGGTGGTGAGGTGCCCAGGACTAGATGCTGGGTGTCAAGGACCGCTTAACTCTACTCCACAAGAGGAGTATTTTAAGATTGCAACGTCACCAATGCTCAGTGACGACCCCTGTGCTAATACAAAAATCGCCACATTCAGCAGCATTTCAACAAGGAAGTAAAACCTCTCGCATGTGCCATGAAGGCATGAACACGAGCAAGCCCTGTCTGCTGGTGTAGAAGAGTAACATGCACAGCCCAGCGTCTACGTTTACGGTGCTCGCTTGACACACGTTACGAACAATACCTAATCCCCCCCACACTAGCGTGAGATGGGGGTTTAGATTCTATTAAAGACAAGGAGGCGAATATTATGCATTAGCTTTCTTTACTCTGACATACACAGCAGCAAAGAAAATAAAATTTGTATAAACTTTATCAACACATTACATTTCTAAATGTTCCATTCCAAGATGGTGGACAGTTCATGCCCCCCCCCCCTGGGAGCCAATGGGCATGCAGCCAAGTCTATAAATGTCTCTAAACAATAACAAATCCTCTTTCTGAAGCTGTTCTTTCACAAAAATGTTACTGTAGCCATCCTTAACACTATTCCATGAACGACAATTCCATGAACCAGGCGAACTCGGAACTCCTCAACAGAAGCAGAACCAATCTCCTTAAAGCTGAAATTCTCACCCGAAATCTGAAACCAGCAGAACACAATTAAGGTGGGATAATATTCGCCTCCTTGCCTTTAATAGAATCTAAACCCCCCCCCCCCCCCCAATCTCACGCTAGTGTGGGGGATTAGGTATTCTATGGCAAGACAGGAGGCTCCTATTATGCAAGTTCAAAGCCCTTGCAGAACATTAACCACTACATGAGCAATGCGTTTATGATAAAATGTTTTGAAAGTTGACTCTCTTGACCAATCAGCTGCTTTAAGGATCTGTTCTAAGCTGCCACCCAAAAAGGCGGCTTTGAGGCCATCGCACACCTAACAGAATGGGGACCGAACGAGGAAGTGTCAACTCCTGCCTCCCGCATAACCCATTTAACCCATCTGGCCAAAGTGGAAGGGGAAACCGGTTTATGGGGCTTTCTATAGGAAATCAACAGCTGAGAGGTATTAGGTCACAGATTTTCTGTTTTTAACTCCAAACATTTCAGACATGCAATAACACACAACTTATTGTTTTCAGAGAAGGCTGGATAAGATATGGAGGAAGTCATGCATTTAGTTCTTTGTGAAACAAAAAAGGTAACCCCCTGAGGGGTAAACATTTTATTATCCACATCTAAAGCTCTTATATCGGATACTCTCAATAGACACAAGGCACAACAACATTGCTAATTTGGAAAAAAGTTGTTGCAAAGACAGATTTTGATTAGGAGGCAAGGCTCCAAAGAGATCCAATACTAAGCTAACATCCCAAAGAACTGAATACTTAGGTTTTGGGGGGGATTTTAATACAAATAGATTTGAGGGCCCTACGTACCAGGAAATGTCTACCCACTGGTTCCCCTTTCACCAACGGATGACCTGCAGAGACAGCCGACCTGAAGCCATTAATGGTCCTGTAGGGTTTGCCTTCTTTAAACAAACTCACTAAGAAATTAACCACCTCTACAGGAGGGGCAGAAATGGGATTGATGTGCCTACCCACACACCAGCTAGTCCAGCGATTCCACGCTGAAGAGTATACCAATTTGGTAGAGGGGGCCCAAGAGTCTCTGATGACTGACATAGAGTCCTGCGAAAGGCCTTGGCAGCACCAGGAAGCGCTGAAATCTTCCACGCCATAAGGGAGAGGTGCCCCTGAAGGACCAACTCGTGAGGAAACCCTCCCGGGTTTGTTAGTAACTGAGGATGAAAGGGAAGAAGACGAGGAATGTCAGAGCTCTAGGAGAGCCGGAAACCATATCTGGGAAGGCCAAAAGGGGGTTAGAATCACTAACGTGACCTCCTGCCGGCCTACTTGAACCAAAACTCTGGCTATCCTTGCAAAGGGAGGGAAGGTGTAAAGCCTCTAACCTGACCAATCCTGAAGAAAAGCATCGGTACCTAGAGCGCCAGGATCCGGTCTCCAACTGAAGAACCTGGACACCTGACAATTTAGCCTCGAGGCAAATGGATCTACTGTAAACAGACCCCAAAGGGAGTCTATCTTGGCAAAGAGGTTCCTGTCTAACATCCAGTCGCTCTTGTCTTGGAGGTGTCTGGAGTTCCAATCCGCTACCTCGTTTCTGATGCCCGGAAGGTCTCCATGTGCTGGAGCCACCAAAGGAGTTCCAATCTGGCCTCTGGGGACAGTTCCACCATCTGAGAGTAAGAGACATCTGCACAGATGCCGAGCTTTCAGGCGCTGCAGCGCTCTGTAATGAAGAGGGGCTGGGAAAATTGCTTGGATGGACGCAGACAACATCCCCACTATCCTTGCTAATAACCTGAGAGAGATGTTGTCTCTTTTGAGAATACCCCTGATCTCCTTCTTTATCTTGGATAGCCTGCTGGCTGGGAGGAGCAGGATGCATTCTTTTGAATCTATATCGAAGCCCAGAAACTGGATACATTGCGTAGGCTGTAATATGGATTTTTTGGCATTTATCACAAACCCCAGGCTCTGAAGAAGAGTTACCGTGAACTTCAGTTGAGAGAGCAAAACCTGAGCGTCCTGAGCTAACCGGAGCATGTCGTCTAGATAAATAATTATCTTTATCCCCTTGGACCTGAGGAGGGCCATCACAGGCCTCATCAACTTGATGAAGCACCATGGGGCCGAGAACAGACCGAATGGGAGGGATGCAAATTGCCAAATCCGACCCCTCCCCCCCCCCACACTGAAACTGGAGGAACTCCTGGTGTGGAGGGAACACGGGAACCACTAAATAAGCATCTTTGAGGTCCAACTTGACCATCCAATCTGCTGGAAGGAGGGTGTCCCTGAGGAGGTGGATTCCCTCCATCTTGTGGTGGTGGTAAACTACAAAGGAATTGAGGGCTTTTAAATTTATCACTGGGCGGAACCCCTGATCCGGTTTTGGGACTAGAAATATGGTACTCAGAAACTGGGATGCCCTGTAAGAGGCTGGTACCGCCGCTCCCTTGGAGACGAGGTCCTTGATCTCCCGATCTACCAGCGACTGCTTTGTGTCCAGAACCAAAGGGGCGGGAACTGACAACTGGCAAGGAGGGGACTAAAACTCTATGCGATAACCTTGGACTGTCTGCAACACCCAGGGGTCCGATGTGAGGGATTCCCAATGTGGGAGAAACTTGGTCAACCTCCCTCCCATACCTTTGAGGGAAAAAACATTTAACACTTGGGAAAATACCTGATGCTCTTCTGGACCTTCTGGTACCTCTGCCACCACGTCCTCTCCAACCCGAATTTTGTTGCGGGAAAAATTGGGTGTATGCACCTCGAGCAGAGGAAGTATTCTGGGTGCCTCGCGAGGCGGGAATGGCCCTGGGGAAAAACGGCTGGAAGAGTGGGCTCTACCTCGTCCGGCCCTGGGGAAAACCTTTTGCGTGAAGACCTTCTTTATATTGGTCTGGGCCTTATCCAATGCCGTGAATGTATGGACATATGCAGACAGATCCTTAAGGAAATTCTCACCAAACAACTGCCCCTTAGCGGAAGGACCCGCTTCCCTCTCTGACATATCCGCCAGCTTTGAGTCCAGTCTCATTAGTAGAGACGTGCGCCTTTCCTTTGATATAGCCGCATTGGCGTTGCCGAGCAGGCATACAGTCCTTTGTATCCAACCCCTTAATATTTTCACATCGACAGGGGAGTTGGAGGCCGCCGCCTCCTCAGCCATCTCAAAAATCTGAGTGACAGGACCCAGAACATCTAAGAGCTTGTCCTGACAGCTGCGCCAGGCCTTGTCCACCCCCTTCCTGGGGTCTTTGCCTTTTTGAGTCAAGAATACAGCCATAGGCTGATCAATATCGGGAGTACACGCCACCTTGTCCTGCAGGACTGGCCTAGGGCATTCCGAACGTAACTGGCTCCTGTCCCCTTTAGGTAGCGGGCGCCTAACCCAATACTCTAGGAACGAGGCAATCTCTTGAGAGGGTTGCCACTCTGCTGATCTGGGATGCAGAATGAGGGCCGGGTCAAAAAAGGGGACCCTATTAATGTCTAATACAGGACCTTCCTGTGTGGGAACGGGAGCCACCTTCCTCTTACGCCTCTTAGGGGGTGAATCAGAGTCCGAGGAAGAAACGGATATAGGGGATATCTGCGCAGGGAGCTGGGCACAAGAAGGCCAAGGGGTTGAGGTGTGGGGCTGAGACTCATCCCTCTTGCGCTTTTGGGCTCTACCCGGGGAAGAGTCAGGGGAAGAGACTGGGCTGTCCTGAAATATGCTTTGTTTTTCCAGTAGACTTTTTTGGGGCCTCGGGCTGTACAGAGGGGTCAGCACTCTGGGGAGGGTGAAAATCCGCAATGCGGTTTATTAGCCTGTCAAATGCCGAAGCCAGTGTATTATTAAGGCCAGACAAGGCTGAATCAAGGGATGACTGGATAGCCTGTTCCACTGTAGGCTGTCTATTCGCCAACCCCCTATCTGTTTTCATGGAAGTGCACACCTGAGTTTAGGCATCCGCTGAAGCAGGGGCAACATTATTATTTCCCATGCCAGACTTCTCCATCATTAGTCACCACAGAAGCGTAAAATAAGCTTCCAATCAATGCAGCTGAGCGGGCTGTGTGTTGAAACTACCCAAATTATAGCCGAGCAGGCTTAAACAGCTGAAAGAAACACCAAAACTGGGTGAAAAAACTGGTGACAGCCGAGCAGGCCAAATACACACCCGAGAAGGGTGAAAGGAGTGGGAACAGCCGAGCAAGCTGAGCACAAAAAAAGTAGCACAGAATGAAATAAGGGAAACAAAAGAAATCTAAACCACTCCTTTTACGGTGCAAGAAATTAATGAAATGCTTCTGCACCTTGACACAATCCAGGCAAAAACAGACAGGCCTAGCCTGAGTGACCTTTATAATACGCGAGCAGCGTATAAACAAACACGCACTGTGTGTGAAACAAAAGCCAGTAATTTTGAAATGCAGTGAACTGTGTCAGGAAGCTAAGCTTCTTTGAACAAACAGTATGAGTCACAGGCCCGGCTGCAAGAAAGAGCGCAAGCTCTGTGAAAGGCCCGGCCAATGAAAGAAAACGCCCTCTCATGAGGGAGAATTTCACACCCACGCGTCGCTGCCTGGTCCTTGGAAGGCACGCGTGTAACAAGTGGCCAGAAATAGCAACAAAATGAAAAGCGCGCGAACGCCTTGCTAAAGCAAAGGAACAAAGAACACCTTAATTAGCAGGCGCCGCTCCACACGGAGCGGCGTCACAAAGTAACACTTTCTCACTGAAACACTCCTGACCGGAGGAAGGCGTTCGAACGAACGCAACCTTGAAAGAAAAATGAAATGACAATTTCTGTCGCAATAGTATACAGAAACACTCGATATACAACGAAATAAGTCATGAACACTCGATATAAAAAGGTTGTGGGAGTAGGGCCCTAATCAGGAGAGCGCACACCTTGAAGTCTTTATATGTGATTAGATCAGGTATTGGTTAAGCTGCTGTCCTGTGGATGGTAGGGTGATCTCCCACTATCACCTAGACTGAAACAAATTGTGAGGGGTAACCATCTGCACAGGCTGCGCTTGTTACCTGTTGTATGCTCACTAGATGTGGTAAGTTTGAGCAGGGTGGATGAGTATTCACAAAAAGGCACAACTGATTTGTGGTTCAATTGATTTATGGTTCAAAAAGCCCAGCTTTTTTTCATTCAAGTAATAGTACATACTGATTTAAAGTTACAAAAGAAAAGTGGTACATTCTTGGTACACATAGGTACACATTTCATGTAAGGTACTTGGTACTAAAAACAGATAAATACCAGGCAGTGTCCAAAGTGAAGTCCATGCAAACAATGCCAAGAAATACAGAAGATGCCAAACAATGCCAAGAAATACAGAAAATGCCAACACGTGTTTCAACCTATGAGGTCGTCATCAGGGCATATAGATACATGTAGTACATTGGACTATAATGCTAATGCTAAACCTGAACTGTGTTCATTCTAGAAACCTGCCAGGGTAGGGGGAAGAGTGTCAAAGCAAGGAGCAATTGGAAAAGGGAGAGAAAAAGAAAGGAAAAAAGCATGGTATTAGATTACTACGTACACACCATGACTCTAATGGTAAGTATGTAGGCTATAAAAAATAAAGCATACCTTATTGTAATTGTTCTCAGAAGGGTCATAGTCAAACTATAGAAAAAATTAAGCAACGGATGATTCCCAAAACATGTTGCTGGTCAGTTCAGTATGCTGTGAAATATGAAGCAAATAGAGCGTATTTAGTCTATTGAAGAGTGCTTGCTTAAGTATTCATAATGTAATTTACGATTTTTGGTATCATGTAAAATAGATGAGAGGCAAATATTACCTTAAGTCGGGGCAAGTCGTGATGTATTGCTTGGCCGAGGTACTGTAGCTGTAGCAATAATGCAGTATAAGAGTTCGTGTTTGGTGTGCTTATTCCGGATATCTAGCCGTGATCTGTAAAATGAATGTATCACCGTGTTTGTATGAAATGGAATTAAATGCGAGCAGTGTGATTTGCCAAATGCGATAGCAAGTGCTTAACGGCTTGGGGATTTGGCGTGCTCAGTGGCAGGTAGTTTCTCAAACGCTGAAAGCAATCGCAGTTCTGAAGGGTTACTATAGTAACCTCCACAGGGTCAGTCAGGTGACGCAGTCACCTGACCTTGTTGCTAGGACACATGAACCAAGCCGGAAGGCAGGGAAATGCTGGTCCATACGTGAAATGCTAATTCAAAGTTATGAATGAATCGTCTGATGGGACAGAGAAAATAACATGTGTTCCTGCTAGGGGAAACCCGTGGTTAGTTTATAAGCAAGTGTTAATTAAAATATGGCATATTTAGAAGCGGATGCATATTCTAAGTCGACTTCAAATTGGTTTTAACAGAAAGGTGCATGTTGCACAGACTGTTGCACCCAATAAACATTCAGTACTAAAAAAAATATATTGGAAGCCAAAATTAACTTAAGCGAAATAAGTATTGGTGCCAAATTTGTGACATAAAGAAAGGTTATTGCCTGCAGGCATCGATCGTTGGGGGGGGTTTCCTGGGGGTGTTGGATATTCAGTTGCCAGCTGGAAAGAGATTGTATTTTTAGGGTCTGGAAATATTGGTTCAACAGGTAAATGTTAGCTGTTGCAGGTGAAAGATCAACAGATAAATCTGTAATAGCATGTACCTTGGGCTGGGGAGCCAGTAAGTAAGTTATTTGAAGGGGTGCCATAACACGTATGTCTTGTAGTATTAATTTGGTTAGGAAAAGTAATTCTAGTACTGTTGATGTGAAAAATATAAGGACATGTCATAGTTTACAAAGTGGAAAGGTTGTGATCAAGTGTGATCCTGTTAGGAAGTACGTTTGCATTCTCAAGAACTTCAAAGTCAGAAAACAAAAGTGGTAAACCTCTGGATCTAAAAGTTCACAGCATTGAAAAAAATATGCATGTAATGCAGGTCATACCAGTGATCTAAAGGAATCCACAAAGTTAGGTCACTGTACTGCCAGACCGACTAATAGTTTATATGAACACATTAAGTTCGGAGTCTTAATGTGGTTCAAACCAAGCGATAAGCAGCGTAATTTGCAGATCATTCTTGCTTCCTGCTGCCGTAGGGTCAATTCTCTGTTTCCACCTCTCTAATGTTTGATGTGTTGTAATCCAATAAATTTGATATCTTTAGTATTGTCCAATTGATGATGTTTCTGCCAGTGGGAGGCCAAGGGAAGTCTCGTGTCCTGACTACTAAGGTGGTTGAGATGTTCCCGAATCCTGAAGCGTACTTCTCTAATCGTGCTGCCAATATACACTTTCTTACAAACACATATAATACCATAAACAACATATTTCGTTCGGCAATTGATGAAGTCAAATATTTTGGTTTGGAGGCCATTGTGACAACTGAAAATTCTGGTTGGTGCTAAGGCGTGATAACAAATTGCAAGAGCCACATTTATAAAAGCCTACTGGTTTAGACTTAATAGAGAGCCAGCTATCCTGTCCAATAGGATCAGGTTTGAGGAAAGAGGGACTCAGGATATTTTGCAAAGTGGTCGCTTTGGTGAAAATGATATTAGGTCGATCCGTGATATATGGTGTCAAATCAGAGTCTAGGTGCAAAATGTGCCAATGTTTTTGTAGTATATATTGAATGCATTTATGATCACTGGAAAATTTGGTAATAAAGTTGACATGTATCGGATATTGTTCTTGAGTTGATTTTGTCTTCTCTGTCAATAACTGCGATCTGGGTACTTGCTTTACTGCATTCGTTGTATTCCTGATTAGTTGTATTGGATACCCTCTTTCCCGAAATCTGTGCCCTATAGACTTACATTCTGTTAGGAACATTTCATCTTGACTGCAGTTTCTCTTGGCTCTAAGCATTTCACCTCTAGGAATATTGTGAATGACAGTCTATGGCTACTGCTGGCATGTAATATGGAGTTCACTGCTGTAGCTTTCCTGAACGTACAGGTTTCAATGGTATCCGAGACAATTTTGATTTTCAAATCTAGAAAAGTAATTTCAAGCGGGTCAATGTTGCCTGTGAACTTAATGTCAAAGGTGTTATCATTAAGGTAAAGCATGAATGCTTCAAAAGCTTCTCTACTGCCTTCCCAAATGGCCAGTACATCATCAATGTACCTTTTCCAACTGATAATATGTTTGTAGGGGTTATTCTGAAAGATATAACTTTCCTCAAAGAAGGCCATGAATAAATTGGCCAAAGAGGGCGCATATTTAGCCCCCATTGCAATCCCCCTACTTTGTGAATAATAGTTACCATTGAAAAGAAACTGGTTGTGTGAGAGAGTAAATTCTAGGAAACTTTTACTCATCTGGACATGTGTATAGTGAGAAGCAGAAGAAGTTCTGAAGGTAAAGTCAATCGTGTCCAAGGCCAGTTTATGTTGGATAGAAGTGTATAAGGATGCCACATCCAAAGTCACTAAATAATATGAGGGTTTCCATGTGATCCCTTGTAATATTTGCAACGTGTGCGTTGTATCCTTGAAGTATGCTGGAATCTCAGGTACCAAGTGTTTAATACTGCTGTCTATATAATCTGCAAGTGATTCCGTAACGCCTCCTTGTCCACTCATAATTGGTCTGACTTGTGGGAGAGTCAGGAATGGTTTGTGAACCTTCGGTAAGAAGTAAATCGTTGGCATAAGTGGTTTAGCAGTCAACAAACATTTTTTCCTCATCTGATAACAAACCTTGGTTATACCAAAATTGGAGTAAGTTTTGTAGTTCTTTTAGAGTTTGGGTGGTAGGGTTAGAAGTAAGTGTCTCATAGCATCCTGGTGTTGCAAGATGTTCCATTGCCATTTTGATATAATCTGATTTGTTGAGGATGACAATATTGCCACCCTTATCTGCTTCCTTAATAATGATGGTACTGTCTTCAGATATCTTGTAGTGCTTGTTGTTCCAATTTGGTTAAGTTCTGTTTTTTGCTGCTGCAATTTTGTTGGAGACCATCAATGTGTTTATGAATTTCTTTGGTAATTGTCTTGTAAAATGTATCAATAACATTATCTCCCGTGATAGGTGGCAAAAATTTTGATCTGTTATTGTGTTCCTTGATGTCCATATTTCGTTGATGGATACCAAGTTCTGCCTGGATATCGCTCATACTTTTAGAGTCTTCTCCCATAAGGTTATGAAGTAGATGGATATTTTCAATTTCTTGTATGCTTTTGGAACCGGTGGGGGGGGGAGTTGTGCCAGCGGTCTGTATGTTTCATCTTTGTTATGAAAGAATTTTTTCAGTTTAAGTTTTCTTGAAAATTTGTACAGGTCAATTTGAAGTTCAGTCATATCGGATGTGGCAACTGGGGCAAAAGAAAGACCATGGTTGAGGACAGAATGTTGTTGAGGTGAGAGGTGTTTATCAGATAGATTGACAACTAGGCTTTTAGTATAGACTTGGGTATCGATTTCCTGAAACTGGATCTGGTGAGTCTTTTGTTTGTATCTCTCCCTTCCTCTCCTCCTTGCTCCTCTTCCTCCTCTGAGGTTGTTGGAGTAGGAAGACTTTTGCGTCCTAAAGGGACATTTTTCTGAAAGCGAACTTGTTTTGTAGGTTGTATGTCGATTGATTGCCTTTCTTATACCTTTTAATTTCAGCTAGGAAGCCTCGTCGGTAATGGCGAGACCCTTCGGCGTTCGCCTGTTCTCCCTCTTGGTTTGGATTAGTAGTAGTGTCAGTTTCTGAATCTGTATCAGATGTGACCGGAGACGCTGTTGGTGTGGCTATTTGTGATAAATCCCCATCATATTTAGGTTGATAGGTGTAGACTCTATCGTTCAGGTAATCTTTTTCATCTCTATAAAATTTTCTGAATTTGTGCAACTTGATCTCGTCCTGGTATTCAACCAGGATCTCATTTTAGCGAAGTTTTTTTTCTTTCGAACTGGCCGGGTTATTCATTTCTTTAAATTCGGTTTTGAGTTTGTCGATCTCTTTGACAACTCGAGCATGTTCGCGTTCAGCGTGTTTAACTAAGATTTAAACAGAGAATTGACCCTACGGCAGCAGGACGCAAGAATGATCTGCAAATTACGCTGCGCTTGGTTTGAACCAACACTCCGAACTTAATGTGTTCATATAAACTATTAGTCGGTCTGGCGGTACAGTGACCTAACTTTGTGGATTCCTTTAGATCACTGGTATGACCTGCATTACATGCATATTTTTTTCAATGCTGTGAACTTTTAGATCCAGAGGTTTACCACTTTTGTTTTCTGACTTTGAAGTTCTTGAGAATGCAAACGTACTTCCTAACAGGATCACACTTGATCACAACCTTTCCACTTTGTAAACTATGACATGTCCTTATATTTTTCACATCAACAGTACTAGAATTACTTTTCCTAACCAAATTAATACTACAAGACATACGTGTTATGGCACCCCTTCAAATAACTTACTGGCTCCCCAGCCCAAGGTACATGCTATTACAGATTTATCTGTTGATCTTTCACCTGCAACAGCTAACATTTACCTGTTGAACCAATATTTCCAGACCCTAAAAATACAATCTCTTTCCAGCTGGCAACTGAATATCCAACACCCCCGGGAAACCCCCCCCCCCAAATCGATGCCTGCAGGCAATAACCTTTCTTTATGTCACAAATTTGGCACCAATACTTATTTCGCTTAAGTTAATTTTGGCTTCCAATATATTTTTTTTTAGTACTGAATGTTTATTGGGTGCAACAGTCTGTGCAACATGCACCTTTCTGTTAAAACCAATTTGAAGTCGACTTGGAATATGCATCTGCTTCTAAATATGCCATATTTTAATTAACACTTGCTTATAAACTAACCACGGGTTTCCCCTAGCAGGAACACATGTTATTTTCTCTGTCCCATCAGACGATTCATTCATAACTTTGAATTAGCATTTCACGTATGGACCAGCATTTCCCTGCCTTCCGGCTTGGTTCATGTGTCCTAGCAACAAGGTCAGGTGACTGCGTCACCTGACTGACCCTGTGGAGGTTACTATAGTAACCCTTCAGAACTGCGATTGCTTTCAGCGTTTGAGAAACTACCCGCCACTGAGCACGCCAAATCCCCAAGCCGGTAAGCACTTGCTATCGCATTTGGCAAATCACACTGCTCGCATTTAATTCCATTTCATACAAACACGGTGATACATTCATTTTACAGATCACGGCTAGATATCCGGAATAAGCACACCAAACACAAACTCTTATACTGCATTATTGCTACAGCTACGGTACCTCGGCCAAGCAATACATCACGACTTGCCCCGAGTTAAGGTAATATTTGCCTCATCTATTTTACATGATACCAAAAATCGTAAATTACATTATGAATACTTAAGCAAGCACTCTTCAATAGACTAAATATGCTCTATTTGCTTCATATTTCACAGCATACTGAACTGACCAGCAACATGTTTTGGGAATCATCCGTTGCTTAATTTTTTCTATAGTTTGACTATGACCCTTCTGAGAACAATTACAATAAGGTATGCTTTATTTTTTATAGCCTACATACTTACCATTAGAGTCATGGTGTGTACGTAGTAATCTAATACCATGCTTTTTTCTTTCTTTCTTTTCTCTCCCTTTTCCAATTGCTCCTTGCTTTGACACTCTTCCCCCTACCCTGGCAGGTTTCTAGAATGAACACAGTTCAGGTTTAGCATTAGCATTATAGTCCAATGTACTACATGTATCTATATGCCCTGATGACGACCTCATAGGTTGAAACACGTGTTGGCATTTTCTGTATTTCTTGGCATTGTTTGCATGGACTTCGCTTTGGACACTGCCTGGTATTTATCTGTTTTTAGTACCAAGTACCTTACATGAAATGTGTACCAAGAATGTACCACTTTTCTTTTGTAACTTTAAATCAGTATGTACTATTACTTACTTGAATGAAAAAAAGCTGGGCTTTTTGAACCATAAATCAATTGAACCACAAATCAGTTGTGCCTTTTTGTGAATACTCCTCATCCACCCTGCTCAAACTTACCACATCTAGTGAGCATACAACAGGTAACAAGCGCAGCCTGTGCAGATGGTTACCCCTCACAATTTGTAACACTCGATATAATGCACAATAAGGCACGAGCTAGAGAGAGTAACTTAGCTGTGTCAATCAGAAGCAAAGAAAGAGGATTTGTTATTGTTTACAGAGACATTTATCGACTTGGCTGCATGTCCATTGGCTCCCAGGGGGGGGGTATGACCTGTCCACCATCTTGGAATGGGACATTTATAAATGTAATGTGTTGATGTTGTGTTTAAAAATTGTATTTTCTTTGCTGCTGTGTATGTCGGAGTAAAGAAAGCTAATGCATAATATTCGCCTCCTGTTTTGCCATAGAATCGGGCGGTTTACAGAACTTTCATCCCAACAGATTACAGGTGTTTACCAGCTGAGAGGACAGGCACTGAGGCGTATTAATCAAGACAGACGAGCCAGTGCTAGTCTAGACTGTCTGCCCACTGCACAGACCAGACCTGGGACCGCTGGAGGTGGGAGGGAAGGCCCAGGGTCATAAGCTGTGAGGTGAGGTGGGGGGGGGGTTGAGTTCGGCCGGGCAGCACCTTCACAGGTGTTTGCCCATTAACATGCCGGTGACAGGGAGGGCCATCAGGGCCACTACAAGGGGCCTTTGATGTCTCAAAGAGGGGCTACCTATTTTGGCTTATAACTAAGGTAGCCCCAGCATCTGTTCACCAGAGTGGCGACAACCCAAATCTGAAGAGCAGACCATAAGGTGAAAGGAAGCAAACGAATGGCGGGTCCGGGGGTAGCACAAACCTTGACTGCACAGCAAGACCATCCGCTCATCGGACAGCTGGGAAAGGAATTGCACCTGGGGGGGGGGAAAGACACCAGGAGAGCCTCAGCTGAGAGACTGACTTCATTCCAACCCCTCTAACGTGCCCCCACAACCCCACCCACCCCCGCAAGTAAGGGCAGCCTCTCATGGTAGCAGCCGTACCTTCTAAGTTACAAAGTAACTTGCTGCATGCTCAGGAGCCTTGCAGAGGCCAACGCGGGCCTCTTTGGAAGCAGGACGACACAGAGCCACAACAGATTGCAAGAAAGCGGGTGCAAGGAATTAATACCATGGAGAGCTTTTGGGTGTTGGTTGAAACGGCAGAGTGAAACCAGGTGTGACCCATCGATCCAGCATGTTGTAATTCTACAATGAACACATTTTAAGGCGCATACCCATGAAAAAGGGAAACACTGTGTGGCTAACAGTCAGCAGAAGCAGCACTGATGTATGTCCACAACAGGATGACATAAAGCTGGCGCAGGTCTGTGTCTGAAGGGCTTGATTTTGCGGCAGCAGCTGGGGAAACTACCCCCAGAAAGGGGGAGAAAAGCAACTATTTGATAGCAAAGATTCAAGGTTGCAGCAACAGAGACACGCCCTCTCAGCACTGAAATGGGGGCACACCTTTGGTGTTTATAACCACGCACTATTCGCCAAGAGGGAATTGTCAAAAACTTTTTGTAGAAATGGTCTCTCCTGGAATATGAGGAAATAGGCCTTGACATTGTTGAAGACGAGAGGAGGAGAAAGAGAGAGCAAGGAAGACACGATTGGAAAGGAATATACAGAATTAGGAAGCATCATTTCAAATCCTTTACACTATAATTTTGGGAAAAATTCCCTGAGGAAGGTGCAGCGCTGACTGCCTACCACCACAGGATCTTTGAATTCTACAATACGTTTGAGGGAGTCCTGGCTCAACTATGACAGGGAAGTCAGAAAGGAAATGCAAAAATTCCCTGTCCTGGCGTGGGAAGAAGAAAATCCCATACTGTACATGTTTTAAAGGAGAACTCAGCTTGCAAAACACAAAATGAGGCGCATGAGTCTCAGAGTAATAGAAGGGGGAATTACAGGAAGCTCACATCGCGCAGGTATCATTCCCCTCCACATAAATCAAAATACTCCTTTTGGAGGCTGGCCCCAGGGGGGCAGAGAACTGGGCAGCAAACCAGGGACAATGGAGCAGCTGTGGCAAGAGGGCCCACCACATCAAAATGTTGGTATTACCCCTGCCAGGCGAAGCCTCAAATCACCGAGTAAAAACACCCACTAAATTTAAAATGGGGGGGGGGGGGCGCTGTAGTGATACATAAAATTGCAACTTTGCTAATCAGGGCTTTAGATGACAGCATTAGCTGCTGAAAGCCAATAGTTTATTCAAAGTATGTGCCAAAAATGCTGACAGTAGTCTGTTGTAGCACTTCCATTATGCAGTAGTGAGCTAAAAGGAATATGCAGGCCTAGTCGGAGTGATAGGTCACATTATGCATTGTTGATAGACCGGCAGGGCGAAGGCCCCAGCTCTGTAGCTAATAGACATTATTGGAGTGTTTTGAAAATTATGGCACCTATATAGCGTTTAGATAGCCAGTCTTAAGCGCTATGAACACTAAGCTATGAGTGCATGCCTTTTAGAGCTTGCTCAAATAGGGTTAATACATCTCGGCTTCCCTTAGAATATTTTGCCTTTCTAACGGTAGCCCTGCATGGCCTCTAAACTAATTTTCCTTTCTCTGGGAAGGCACTGATAAGACATTCCTGAGCTTTCACGCAGATGGGCTCCAAGCAGGGAGGGGCACAGAAAAGGAGCACATTGGAAATTCACAGAGTTGGGTTTTTCCATGAGCCAGCCTATATTTTGCACAGGGAAAGTTCTGGAACTGTGCGTCATGGACTAACATCACGAGATTATAAAAAACGCATGCCCACATGGCTCAGGTGGGAGATCAACCTGTGGACTTGGTTCGAGCAAGATCAAGTGCCTGGAATTTGGATCTCCGACGGTACCCTACAGCGCTGTCCTCTGAGCGGGGCTTGTTACAGCTAGCTTATGAGGGCCAGGGTCTCCCAGTGCTGATTGAAGGGGCGTAAGACTGTGTTTCTCTGTTTCTCTATGTTTATCTAAGTTCTATGTTTCTCTATATTTTGTATTTCTCTAGGTTTTGTGCTTTGTAATCTTTAACTTGAATCCCAAGATGTTGCTGAAATTCACTGTTTAGAATAAATACTAAAACTTATTGAAGGTGTCATTTGTCACTAGCATGAGTTCACTGCTCGGCACAATAGAACCTGTATTTTGGGCTGAATTGGGTAATTATTGCTCCCAAGGGCTGGCCCTGAGGAAGATTTGGCCCATATCAAGACATTTGGTGGCAGCGGTGGGATTTGTGCAGAGCAGTGCCTTGCTGTGAAATGACAAATTGTGTGAGAGAACACAGTGCAGAGTGAGGAGCAGGCTGTCACATTTCCTTGGTGGTCTCACTGCAGCTCTGAGACACAAAAGACAGCAACGTTGTGTCGGCTTGCCATGGCCGATAGCTTGTGTGGTTAAGACTCCCTTCAGTAAATCAGTCGTGACTGACTTATTGCTTGGGAATGGAGCTAGGGAGCACATGGCGATAAACAAGCGGGAAATGGCTTTGTTTAAAGCGCTCCAATGAATGGTCAAGAAAGATGTATGTTCAATTGGGAAAGAATTTTATCATGCGGTTTCCCAAGTTTAAAGTTGTAATTTGAAATGCAAAGTGAGACGGAGTTCTCATCTCTATTCTGTCATGAGGGCAGCGAAAATAGTTGCAAGGATTTGACATGCAAATTGTGAATAGTAATCTAACCATTGATTCAGCCCCAGTGTGCTAGCGAGTGGGGGGCTGTAATGTACGGAGGAGAAGGTTCGCTTTTTTTAATGTATGCTTTTGAAGTGTTGACATTCCTGAAGATAACGTGGGAATGAGCCGTGTTTAGGAGAAAGAGTAACATCTGTGCTGAGAGCCTAAAGGGTTTGTTTTTCTTTTGGCAACTGTAAATTCCATGTGCTGGTGGTGCATTCTGTTTAAAGGAAACACACTAAAATGGCTACATTGCATTTTAGCTGCGCCATGCTTATAATGGGTGAGAGACTCACTTAAAAAAGAAAGTGAGTGAATGGTATTTGGACTTTCGATTTTTGTGTATTGATTTGAAATTGCAGAATCAGTTTGCAATGGTTTGGGGGGAAAAAACGATTTATATTTTTCTAAATTGCCCCTAAATTGCCCCTGGAGTATTTTTGACTGTTCCCACGCTATGCCATGGATTTGTACTGTTGTGTTATAAGTGATGTATGTTTTGGAAATAGTGACCTGTTGACTGTGATACATGGTGAAAAATGTTGTTGACACATTAACAGCCCACAAGCAATATAGAGTGTGGGTTGCTCTTGCAGGAAAAAAAAAACGTGCAGGGAGCTGCACTACACATGGCATGTTTTAAATGCACTGAAATAAGTGGTTAGATTCTGGCAATGGTACAACAGAATGAAAAATCTGTGTGTGATAAGAGAGCACAAAGATTTAGTGGCTTGCGGGTTCTTTTGAAAGATCGCACATTGCATTGGAGTGAGTTTGTGAAGCCAAACTACAAGGTTACGAGGAAAAGAAATGTATGCCTTTAAATGGGACATTGATCAGGTTCAAAACAGGCTAAAAGACGCTTTGACATTTTGCTAAATTACATGGAGTAGAATCTGATAAGAAAAAGTGCCTCTTTTGAAAATAAGAGTCTTGCTGTGTAGAGCTTGTGCCTTGAAGATAACTTGCAATGTCTTGGGCGAGGTGCGCGAGGAAAAAAAAAACTGTTGGAGGACGGCAGAAAAGCAGAATATTGCGCTCATGTTCAGTGAAATGGTGTTTACAGAAGCTGGCAGATATGGGAGCTTTTCTGAGTTGCTGAAAGCAGTGCAGGAAACAGTTAATCTGAATGAACTGTCTGAACCGAGTGCCTTTCATTGAAGCCGCCACAGTTTAAGAGTTATAGGCAAAGAGAAGTTTGCTGCGTGCTCATGGCGCTGCCATGTGCACAGGAAAGATAAACAATGACATTCCTGCATTCCATCCCCTGTGAGAGACACCGTCAGTGTGAGCAAAAACTGAGGAGGGGGGTGCAAAGACAGAATGCTGAAACAGAACTGAAGGCAATAATTGCTGTGAGTGAGAAAATGAAAAAGAGCGCAATCTACCTTACACTGGCATGCAATAATGGAGCTGATCAGAATGGCAGACGGGCACATCGCATCTGAACATTTGGGGAACCTGTGCATCTGTGAATGGGCTAAAAAAAAGACAGCTGCCCATTTCAAGAGACATTGCCGTGCAAGCTGCATCCCCATGCGCCATGTGATGTGAAGCAAAGCGACATTGCCGTGCAAGCTGCATCCCAGTGCTCCATGTGATGTGAACTGAAGTAAAGCGCTGTGCACTGGAGAAGAAACCTAGGCGCTTTGAGAAGTGAAAATACACAGCTGGCAAAAATGCAAGCTACATTGCCAGGGCTGGAGTAACTGACAAAGACATTATGGTGTTCCAGATGGAAGCAAAACTGACAAAGGTAGCCGTTTTGCAAGAGACAACATGCAGAACTGAGTATAACATGAACACTGCACATTAGCCATGATCCAGAAGCCTCACGGCTTAGTGCAAGAATGAATGATTTGTTGAAGCAACAAAAGGAACTGATTCAGACTATCGCTCTCAAAGGGGTGCCCCAAGAAAGCAGCAGACACCCTTTGGGAATCTGACAAGTGGAAAACCAGAGGCTTTAAAGACACTGGCTGTATGGAGAAAAATAAACAAAGCTGCTTGTGCAACTGCAGGCGGTATGGGACTGAAAGACTTTACCTTTGAAATATGGAGTGATGCCAGCAGGGCAACCTAAATCAAGATCATGAAACACTGGAAGCAAGTTGGCGCCTGGCATTCGTGATCACTCTGGTGACAAAGAAAAGCATTGATCGATTGAGAAGTGCGACCTGGGTACTTATTATATGGCTTTTGTAAAATCACAGATCAGTCTGAAGTACCATTGACCAACTAGGATCGCATTGCACAAATGAGTTTGATTAGGCAGTTACACCCCGTATGGTTGAGTGCTAATAAGCCCCCAATAACCTGCAGAAGGGTGACAAATAATTGTGGTAGCAATGATAAAGTGTGTATTTACCTGATGAGACTTCTGAAGGCGGGGGTGGTGTTAAGGGAAGGGGTGGATAACGCTGATATTGAAGTTTTGATGGCATCCTAACGTGAAGAACAATGACATTGTACTTTTGATGAAATTCTAACATTTCTGTTTGTATTTTGCCGAGGCAAAAAACCAAGACAGTTGTGTGCCATGATTGGGGTAGATGTGTGCAGTTTGCGGGTTACACTGATCAGTCAAGCAGACGCATTCTCAGAGAAAGCGAGTCACTGCGAGATATGTGAACTTTGAACCTGTCCTGCACCACACTCAATGCTGCTAACATGCATGACGTATGAGGACATTTGTTCTGCAATCTGCCAGAGGTATCCAACAGAGTAATAACTTTTGCTGAACTGGCACGGTGCAGACTTGGCTAGTTATCAAATATTTGATGCTGCACATTCAAATGATTCAGTTGCTGGAAATAACCTGGTTGATATGTTTTGTCTTTCTTGTTTAAAGGACTGTGGACAATGGATTGTGGACTGTGACATCATGCACCTGTAGTGATACACAAGATTGCAACCTTGCCAATCAGGGCTTTAGATGACAGCATTAGCCGCTGAAAGCCAATAGTGTATTCAAAGTATGTGCTAAAAATGCTGACAGTAGTCTGTTGTAGCACTTCCATTATGCAGTAGTGAGCTACAAGGAATATGCAGGCCTAGTATGAGTGATAGGTCACATTATGCATTGTTGATAGACAGGCAGGGAGAGGGCCCTAGCTCTGTAGCTAATAGGTATTTTTGGAGTGTTTTGGAACATTATGGCACCTATATAGCGCTTAGATAGCCAGTCTTAAGCGCTATAAACACTAAGCTATGAGTGCATGCCTTTTAGAGCTTGCAGATGGGGTTAATACATCCCTGCTTCCCTTAGAATATTCCGCCTCACTAACGGTAGACCTGCATGGCCCCAAGCTAATCTCCTTTTCTCTGGGAAGGCACTGATAAGACATTCCTGAGCTTTGGCAGATGGGCTCCAGGGAGCCAGGGAGGGGCTCAGAAGAAGGAGCAGTGGAAATTAACAGAGTTGGGTTTTTTCCATGAGCCAGCCTATATTTTGCACAGGGAAAGTTCTGGAACTGTGCGTCACGGACGGGCAGCACGAGATTATAAAATACACATGCTCACATGACTCGGGTGGGAGATCGTCCTGTGGACTTGGTTCGAGCCAGATCAAGTGCCGGGAATTGGAGCTCTGACGGCATCCTTCAGCGCTGTCCACTGAGCGGGGCTTGTTACAGCTAGCTTATGAGGGCCAGGGTCTCCCAGTGCTGATTGAAGGGGCGTAAGACTGTGTTTCTCTGTTTCTCTATGTTTATCTAAGTTCTATGTTTCTCTATATTTTGCATTTCTCTAAGTTTTGTGCTTTGTAATCTTCTCTAACTTGAATACTAAATGTATATGAAATTCACTGTTTAGAATAAATACTAAAACTTATTGAAGAGGTCATTGTCACTAGCATGAGATCACTGCTCAGCACAATAGAACCTGTATTTTGGGCTGAATTGGGTAATTATTGCTCCCGAGGGCTGGTCCCGAGGACGATTTGGCCCATATCAAGACAGCACCACACACAGCTGTGTGACACAGCACTTGAATGCTAACACATTGAAAAATGGTTTTTAAATGCACTTTTTGAGATGAATCTGAAAAAACAATGTTTTGCTCTTCAACTGAATTGCTTTAACCAGAGATATTTTGCCTTTTCTAAAACTACTACGTTGCACGTAGGCAGGAAAATGATTTATGAATTGTGTGGGCAGCAGGATTATGCAAGCAGCTGCGTAATTTATTTTGAGATAAAATGAGTGCGCACATCAAAGTCAACTGTGCGTAGGTTAAGGTTCTTAATTTGTAGTAATGCTGCCAAGTGTGTGAGCTCTAATTTGAGATGGTAACCTTTGAAACACTGGATACTTTTACAGCTAGCCTTAAGGCGGGTAAATGAAACCATGACTGACTTGATGTTTGATTTTATGACACAGTGTGCGATACGGTTTTTGTTAAACCAACCAGTTTCATGTTTTCTGTGGGGACAGTTGTCTCCAGCACACTAATGCAAAGAGTCACCTTTTGATTGTAGACATTTGGAATAATTCTTTAGAAAAGCGCTACAAATGAGTATCCACATGAAATTGCTAGTGTACTGGCCTGCCACATTGTCGGGCATCTTTTGTCACTGACTCATATGACTGGTGCCTATGAAATCCTAGGCCCAAATGTTTCAGTGAATGGATCCAACGATTTGTTTTTCTGACCAAGAACTGCAGCGAGTGTTCTCGCCAAGATTTTATGGACTATAAATTGACTAAATGCATTTCACACAATGATGTGATGAAACAGCCACTGCCGGATGGTAGTATGGTGTTTGTAGCTAAAACTAATATTGTATATGGTAGGCATCCTACTTGGAGAAGGGTATTCTCCAAGTCACACAAGGTAGAAACTGTGGACATGCTAGATTTTCCAGTAGTAAGGCAACATTTAAATTGTAGGCTGGTAATGCACACCTCTATTATTACAGTGATACACTTAGGCATAGATTTATCATGAGGCAATGTTTCCTTAGTACTACCAAGCTGCTACAAATGGAGTCCATTTCTATGGCCCATCGCTAGAGTGCGCATAGCTAGGGAGCTAGATTCATTAATTGCGGGAGCAACGGGGAGTAACAGGAGCTTTAAACGATTTTGACATAGAAACTGTGCACAATAAGCTAGCCGCTATGGGTTCTGATGCCAGCTCTACTATAAAACTTCTGGCCTAGTGGGGCCTTGATACGCCCTGTCGGGGGGAAATTCTGCCGGGGTCGGCCGGGCCGTTCGCAGACCTCCAGGCAGGGAGGCCCCAACTCCTCCCATATATCCCAGATGAGATAGAGTATGAGACACACACAAGGAGCAAGGTGACTCTGCTGTTAGACAAAACGGCAGGGATGGGTCAAGGAGCGTACGCGTCCGTCCTGACACACACACAATCGTGGGGCTCGCAGGCCCTTTTTACTGTATTATGACGCGCTATTTGCGTCACTTCAGAAAGTTAACAAAAAAACCTATCGCCACTCTTAATTGGTTGCTCGAGTGGTAGGGTTAGTATAGCACACATATAGAGGACAATGTTAGTGGACAAAGGGTAGTCAGGTGATATATCTGGGTTGTCCCTACAATTAGATACATGAAAATTGTTACATGAAGACTCCTGAGGATTGGTTAATATTACTGGCGTCAGTGATAAGAGCCCCATGTTCTGATTGGTGCGCCCGTGAGCTTCCCAGCCTGGGACCACCGCTGTTCCCAGTCTCGGTGTACCTGCAATTGCAACAATGTTTCACTATGGGTACGTGCAGACAATGTGAGGATCTATTCATAGTTGGAAGGCTGACCGCTCCCACTGTCGCAGATGTCCAGTGAGCCTTTCAAGTGTATCTGCCTGTGTCTCGTAGCGAGGGATCCAGAAGCCTTTTCTCTCCTGGGTTTGGCATCTCGTCCGGTTCGGCTTGGTCACGTGGGGAGGGACCGTGTTTGAGGCAGAATTCTGCACAATTAATATTGCTTTTCCACTGTGTGTCTGGTTTAATTTGCAGGTGTGACCTTAATGTTGGTGTGCGGAGTGCGAGGTTGCAACATCGTGCCTTTGATGCTTTGTTCTTGGAATGTGGGTTTGCAACATTGCGACCTTGGCTGGTTGTTTCACCGGGCCCATTCTGCGGGATCAGCAACCAGACTCTTGCTTTGTTAATGTCCACGGGAGCTCTTGTTTGAGGCCTACTTGGGCCTGGTGCATAAGTGGTCCGTTTGGTGCATAGGTGCTTTAGGTTATAGTAGCATATAGTTCCATGACCAGTATCGTGTCTTCATTATATTTCTTGTGGTGGTAACTGGTTTCAAGAGAAGCGTGAGCAAGCTTTGTAGATGAGTTCATGACGCGTCTTGCGTTTCTGCATTCTGAAAGCCTATGTAAAAATAATAAAGATGCACGTCCGTGAATATGCCTGTCGCCTACGTCATAGCACTGAGTATATTCTTCGTGTAGATCGGTGTGGGAATGTCCAGTGTGTATATTTGTACAGATGTGCTTCCCGTTGTCTAGGTCGTCATGGCATCTCTAACGACGTGTAGATTTTAGTCTAGTTGGTCCGTGCCGCAGGTGTCGGCATGGCCAGTGCGGGCTGTTGGGCAGGCAGATGGACACATCCGTATGTTCCTGTACCAGGGTATTTGGTCGTCTGGTAAATGGACAAACTCTTCTCGTGGCGGGTGTCTGGGTCGTGACCCTCTAGGCCAAGCGCGAGAGGTGAAGGACGGGAGCCTGGTCTTCCATTCTCCCACTTCAGTCCCTCCTCTGGTCGACTTGTCGACCACAAATATATCATTCTCGTTATCTCCTCTTACTCGCCATATCTTAGTTATTCCTCCTAGATATCCATAATGGTTTACATGATCTTCAAATGACCAATACATATATTCACAGGTTCCTCCAGGAGTACAGTATACCCATTTCCCTATGTAACTCCTGGGGTTTCTTGGGTTCTCGATCTTCACTGATGGTGGGTCTAGATGGTTGGTGATGATTTGGGTGCGCAGCTTCTCCCTCTCCTGTATTATCACACCTGTATGTTGGCCGTCATCTGCTGGCATCAAGGGGTGCATTCCCACCATTTCGAGCAACTCGTCAGTGGTACGTGCCTTCCGGGCCTTCCAAAATCTAATTATGATCAGCGTAGCTCCAGCCAAAATAGTACAACCCACTATTATTTTCAGTCCATCTGACAGCCAGGATGGCATCCATGACCATAATAGTGAAAACCAGCTCTTATCCTTGTTTACACCGTTACTTTCATCCATCATTTTGGAGTGCATCTGGGCCAATTGTGAAACTGCTTCCGTCAGCGTACCATTATCAGCATCGTTGGCAGGTATGAACGTGCAGCATGATTGTCCTATCTTTGCACAAACTCCTCCTTCCATTGCTGTGAGAAGGTCCAATACATATCTGTTCTGGAGTGCTACCATCCTTATAGCTCGCAGCTCCTCTTTTATTGCGTTAAACCCATTTACTGTAGAATTGATGGTCATCATTAGTTCCCATCTAGTTATTTGGAGCCATTTCGCGTTTGCGTAAGCCTGCAGTCCCGGGTGTAGTATTGAGGAGAAGAACATTGCTGCTCTGCTGAATAGTCTGTGTTCTGGCGGTATGGAGGTTAGTGCCGTTTCCGACCTTCCCCACAGGTAATTTCCTGTCAGTGGCTCTCCTTGTCTTTTTCTTCTATTTAGGACAGTATCATTGCTATTGGTCCTGTTCCTTTGCTCCTCCTGAAGTGGTGCAGATCTCTTTTTTCTCTTGTCCCCTTCATCCATTTTGGGAAAGTTCGCCACATTGACATGCTTCTTAGGTACCACTAGTGATGGTACATTGACGTGCACCATTGTGCACACACCATTCCACAGGGGGGGCAGTGTATGGTATGCCTTTTCTCCACAGGCCCAATAATGGTCCATTATTACTGCTGTTCCTGCTCCCCCCTCAGGTAACTCCATCACACTTGCACAATTGGTGTTATATCCTACGTCCACCTCTCCTTTATGCTGTTAGCATACCTTGGGCGCAGTCAGCGGTAGTATTGTTATTGGGTCTTCATCTGTTTCTACCCACGTGAGCATTGGTACATACTTGATCCACGTCGTCCAACATCGGTGATTGTGTGCCTCGATAGTTGAGATAGTTTCTTTTGTTATCATGTTGCTGCCAATCACTCCTATCTCCCAGCTGTTGTCCAGATACACCTTTCCTGTTATCGTCACCAGCGGCCTCTCCCAACATCCTTGTTTACCCGGAGCTTCAGTGGCGTACCAATCACATGGTAGATACTGCAGTGTTACTTTCTTTGTTTCTCCTTTTGCAGGGCCACTTGTTATGTATCTGAATGCTTCAGCATGTAAACTGCTCTTGTGGTAACTCAAATAGGTCTTGAGGAAGTTGTTTTCATATGGATATGAGTCTCGTATTTTCCATGTCATGTGCACTACCGTCCCTTGAAATCTTCCTTTCGTTTGGAACAGTGCCAAGTATATTATGCACTGTGCTGTCTTTTCATCTATTTCTGTGGCAACAAATGTTCGTGAAGCACTCATGGCGTATGGTATTAATGAGAAAACGTAGCAGCTGTCCTCAGTTGTCTGCTTACCAATGCGAGTCATGTGTTGGTACCATATGTTTGTGACGTGTGCTGAATCTTGTATATAATTATCAATACCTTTATTGTCTGAGTATGTGCTGCGTTTAACTCTATTTTGCTTGGGTGCAAGGTTACTACTATCACCTGACGTAACACCTGTTGCAGCAGGGGACGGGGGTACATTAGGTTTAGGTGCAGCAATAAAATTAATAGCATAGCTGTACTGCCATACAGAGGCAGCCAAGAACCCGGTGATAATCAAAATCCCTATTACTTTTATTACATATGCTAATCTCACCGGCATTTTGCTCTTACCTTGCTGCAGTCCTGGCAGCGTATTCTTGCGACGTTAAAGTTGCCCGCCTGAAAATTCTCAAAATGCTCGTTATTAAATGTTAGTTTTTTGTCTCCTTTAAGCTCTCCCTATCAAATAGTCATTCAGTGCCCAGGCGAAGAGCTGTTCCCACGCTACTCTAAGTGATCTGTCTCTTAGGATCGGCAAGTATGGGCGGAGGTGGGGCATGGAATATTCTATGGCCAAGAGGAATGCTGTGTAGTAGACACGCACCCTTCTCCTTTTTAGGTACGTTGGCCTTTTTATTTCGTATACAAATTGGTGTGACAATTCTTCTGGGTAGTTATCGTCTGGGAGTACCATCTACACCTGGGCAGTGAACTTGTTAGTAAGCTATTTTCTTAACAATACAATAATACGCAGTTCCTGTATGTGCGAGAGAAAAAGAGAACATTCACGTGTTTACATGTGTATTTGTGAGGCAATGTCATTCAGTTCAGTTATAACTATACTTGGGGGTCAATGGGCGGGAGGTTTGGGCTCAGATGGCGGAAGTATTTTTACTCTTCGAGCGTGTGACCATGGGGTGGGCAGTATGGGGATCACCCCTTTCTTCGTCAGTTATTGTCTCCGGGGAAGCTGGGTAGTGACACGGTAAGGGTACGATTGGGTCGTTGTCTGTGGTAGAACTTCCTTCCTCTGTCGGGGATGTTGTTGCTGTTCTTCCACTGGACCTGTCGTTGGCGCTGGGGCGGGTCTGCAGTTTGTAGATCTTTACATCATGTAGGTGGTTCCAGGCACGCTTGTCTTTTAGTTTTACTGCTCTTGTTGATATGTCCTCTACCAGATGGGGGCCAGTGAACCTCTTATCGTTCCACTTCCTATTGAAATTGCGAAGTAGCACGTGGTCACCTTTGGCAAGTTTGCACAAGTTCTCCTTTTCCAATTCTGTACTGGCGCCTTCTTCTTGATTGCTGGTAGACCCGCCCCGTGTGCGCTCGAGCTGTTGAGACACAAACACAACACTAGTAATCAAAGAAGACACATATTGATACATTTCATCACCTAACACACTTGCTGAACTTTCGTGGTCAGTGAATGCCCTTGACGTTGGCGTTAGGGGAAGGCGCATTTGACGTCCAGTAACCACCTCGTGAGGGGTGAGGTGGTGGTCGGACCCTGGCCTATTCCTCAATTCAAATAGGGCTAATGGAAGGCAATACAACCAGCTTTTCTTTGTTGTTTGTTGTATTTTTGCAATTGCCTCCTTCAATAGGCCATTCAGGCGTTCACATACACCGTTAGCCTCTGGGTGGTATGCACATGCAAATTTGTTTTATGCTCAGCAAGGATGTGATATGCTGGAACATTTCGTTTGCGAAATGTGGGCCATTGTCTGACCTTAACACCTCGCACACTCCCCACCTGGGGAAGACCTCCCTTACTAGGAATTTGGCTGCTCTAAATGCATCTGGGTGTGAACAGGGCCCTGCTTCAATCCACCTAGAGAATGGACATACTACTACAATCATATACCTATTACCTTGACATATGTTGATCGTATCAACATAGTCAATGTGAAGGTGCCGAAAAGGTCCCTCTGGCCGGGGTATGGTACCTCTTATCACCTTTAGGGTATGACCGGCCGTAAACTGCTGACATGTGAGACAATTGCTGATCAAATTCGACACATGAGAATTTAACTCGGGACAGAACCAATCTTCTCTAATTCGTGCTGCAATTATTTCCTTGCCTGTATGGGCTGGGTGATGTAATTGGCTCAGGGCGGTGTTTAAAAGTGCCAACGGTATTACAACTTTCCCAGTGCCACCCTGGCGCCATAGTGCGTCGGTTGGTGACATTGTACATCCTCTTTTTACCCATATTTCTTTTTCGGCCATTGGTGCAGCCGCTTGGAGCTCCATAATCTGTGTGGCTGGAAGATGGGTGTACCCTTCTCTTATCAACATCTCCCTAGCCATTCTCCTCCCTCTCTGTGAGTCTGTGGGGTTCCATATCTCACCAAAGTATGCAGCATATTTCGCATGTGCGTCTGCTGCTGCATTCCCTTTTGAGACGTGATCTTCACCATTGGTGTGTGCGGTGCATTTTACTAGGGCTAGTTCTTGGGGGTCGTTTATTACTTCAATTAGTTCAGCCAATAAGAGGGCATGTTGCACTGGAGTGCCAACAGCTCTCCTAAACCCTCTTCTTCTCCATTTTGATAGTCCTGAGTGGACAGTGGATGTAACATATGCACTGTCGGAATATATGGTTACTCGCTTGTCAAAACTTTCCTTCAATGCCAATATTAGTGCAACCAGTTCCGCGGCTTGAGCAGAATAATGCTGTGGTAATTGTACACATTTCATAGCCACACACACCGGCGCCTCCATCATTTTTACCACTGCTGCCCCAGTCCTCCGTATCCCATCTCCTTGATCAATAGTTGATGACCCATCAATAAACAAAAGCTCACCTCCCTCTAGTGCGTTTTCTTCAACTTTTCTAGTACACGAGTACATTTCAGTTATTTGGGTGCAGTCATGGGCGTAATCTCCCTCCTCAATTACTTCTGCTAGGAACCTTGCAGGGTTAACCGTGCTACATCTAACAATTGCTAGTTCAGCTCTAGACAAAATGATCTCATAACCTGATGCCCTCTGCGTTGTTAGTGTGGACTTAGGTTTATTCAATATTGCAAATAGTGCATGTTCCACAAACAGTGTAGTTGGACACCCCATGGTTATTGCTGATGCTTTTTCCACTGCAAAAGCAGCTGCAGCGAGACCTTGTTCGCAAGGGAAGTGACCTAACATCACAGGGTCTAAGTGACCGCTGTAAAATGCTACTGGTTTATAGCCCATGCTCGTTTTTTGGGCCAATACTGCCTTCATCACTGCTGAGTCGCAATGTGAGAATATAAAAAATCGTCGCTCATAGTCTGGGGATGCCAGTACCGGAGCAGTTGATATCGCGTCTTTCAATTCATCAAAGGCCTCCCTCATTTCCATAGTCCACCTCAACTTTTTCTCCCCTTTATTTGATTCTCTCAAACCCTCAAGCAGGAGTCCTATGTATGAACTGTAATCAAATACCCATGCTCTACAGTAGTTGCACAGCCCCAGAAATTGCTGCAGTTCTCTCAGTCTGTGGCATTGGAGTGCTTGAAATGGCCTGTGCTTTGTGGTGCAATCTTTCTTCCATGTTGGGATATCAGTTGGCCAATGTAAAGTACCTGTTCCTGACAGTATTGTATCTTATTCATGTCTACCTTGTACCCTTTTTCAGCCAATATCGTCAACATTTTTAAGGAGTCCTCTCTGCATTTACTTTCGTTTGTACTGCAAATTATTATGTCATCCACATACTGTAACACTGTGCTTTCCACTTCAACGTTACCCAAATCCATCTGTATTACTCTATTGAAAATTGAGGGTGATTCACAATACCCCTGTGGCAATCTGGTATGTTTCCACTTTGTATTTCGGTAAGTGAAGCTTGTCAAATCTTGTGAGTCTGGGTGTAATGGTATTGAGAAAAAAGCATTTTTAAGGTCAATCACTGTAAACCGTGATGCTTCTGCTGGAATGCCACACAATATTGTGGCCGGGTTTGCTGTTACTGGATACTCTGCTTCTACTATGTTATTCAAGGGCCTGAGGTCCTGTATGAAGCGCCAAGACCCCCCTTTAGCCTTGCGCACTGGGTACACAGCCGTGTTACAGGGTGACTCTGAGGGGACCAATATGCCATTGTTTATAAGGGCCGTTATGGTTTCATATATGCCCTCATCTGCCTCTTTTGACAGTGGGTACTGTTTCACTCTTGGTAGTATGGCACCTTTTTTCAATTTTATCCTTACACCCCCTATGCTTTTATGCATCCCACGTCATAAGGGCTAATAATCCATAATGATTTGGGCACCCTTGACATACCCTCCTCAAAGAAGGGGACTGGGGTGCATGCGGGTGCCTCAAGTGCCATTGCAATTTTCTGTGCTACTTGTTTGTGAGCCACTCTTAGCCATATTCCTACACTCATCATGAACACCATTTCACCTTCCTCCTTTTCTTCTGAGAACAGCTCCTCATCTGATACCTGGGTCAGCCTACATCCTTCTGCTAGTGCTATCACTGCCCTCCATGCTCTCCCTTCTTTATCTTGGGCATGTACAGCAATATAATCAGCTGTTGCAATAATGCTCTCAATGTCCATTACAAACACCTTTCCTTCGGGTTCATTAACAGGTGTTTCTGGTCGGAACAGATAGGCTGCTGGCCTCCTCCATATCTTCCCTTCTATCCCTGGCATCCATGCAAACGCCATGTCTGTTCCGTACTGGAATAGCTCGCCATCTACTGGCTCTGCCCTAATCGCTGTCTGTCCACAGTATGCTTGCATAATCTGTCGTGCTGCGAGCATGTTAATCCCTGGAGTAGAGCAAATTATGCCATCCTCTGTAAAGGAGATCGTCATATTCAACCTGTTCATTATGTCCCTCCCCAGTATATTCACTGGTGAGGCACTATAATATAAAAGTGGAACCGACAGATCATAATCTCCAATAGATAAGGGAACGTTATCAGTAAAGGGAACCAACCCTTTAGCCCCAGAAAATCCTTGGGTGTTCATGGCTTCGCCTGACATCTTAAATTTACCTTCCCTTATGCAAGACCGGGTTGCCCCGGTGTCAACAAGGAATGATAATTTTTTGTCACCTATCGTTACCTCTATGCGTGGCTCCTCCGCACTATTAGGTGTTACTGACAGGATGGGACACACCAAGGCCGTCTGTGGGCTGTCCTATTGTGGGTACAATGATTGGCCATTCCCTGTGTAAGGGTTGTGTCCCAAGACCGTCACCCTACCCAATTGCGTTTGTTGAGTTTGGGGTTGCTGTGTTAGCGCTACTTGTTGTTGTGGCAGTGGCTGTTGTGTTATTTGTTGTTGTTGTGGGTCACTTCCTTGTTGTAACGTCTGCTGTTGTTGTACGCCCTGCTGTTCTTGTGAGGTCCTAGGTTGTGCCTGTTCATTCCATGCTGGTGTTCCTGGCCTGACCCAACACGTACGTGACATGTGTCCTAATAATTCACAACTCCAACACACGGGTGGTTCCCTGCTTTGCCATGGGAAGCTCCCTGTGTTGTCCTGGTATACTGGTTGCCCTGTGGGGTAGGAATTTCTGAGTCCTCCCACCTGCTGTTGGGCATTATATCCGTATCCTCTCCCTCTCATAAATCCTCCTCTCCCCCTATTATAACTATAATACCCAGCTCCTTGCATTGGGTACCCTCCTCCCATGTTTGGTGCGTGTAATTGCAGTGGCGGGACTTGTTGTGTTATAGTCTGTGGAGGTGCTATTTGAGCAGGATCTTGTGCAGCCACTACTTGTGTGGGGCTTTGGGCCATTGGTGTGGGCGTAGTTATTAGTGCCCCTTCCATTGTGTATTAAGTTTTTTCTGTACTAGTTTAGCCTCTTCTGTTTTCCTGTCCTCTTCCTTTTGTTTCATTTTTCCTTGCCATGTCCTGCAGTGATGTACTATAGTCAGTTGTATTTCTGGCCATGGTTTTGCTTCCATTCCCACTACTTTCTTTAGTTGTTTCTGAACTCCTTCTGGGAGCCCTTGTACTAGTATATGATAAAATATGGGTGGTGTTTTGTCCCATTGTTCTCTAGTTTCCATGCGCCACTTCTCTTGGATATCCTGGATATAATCAACAGGATCCTCATTCTCGCGCATTTTACGGGAAGTAATTGCTCCTATGTCTGATGTGTCTGGGTACTGTACTCTCAGTGCCTGCCATAGCGCATGTCTGCAGTTTGCAAATGGTGCCCCATCATGCGATGTGTTTGTTATTGTTACCCCATGGAATCCCGCTCTCTTCCAAATGTCATCCGCTCTATCCCCTAATATTGATATTAACAGGCCTTTTACATCTCCTACTGCTAGTGTCTGTCCTGCGGTGTGTTTTTCCATTTCATATATCCACTTACCCGCACCTCCACTTAGTGATGGGAGCCTACATTTTATATTTTCCTTATCCGTATGCTTCCAAGGGACGTACTGTGGTCTAACCCCTCTCTCCAACAGTGGCATTAAGTTGTGTCTTGTGTCACCCTTTATGTTCCATAATATCGAGTCCTCACACCCCTCCTCTTCTTCCGGTTCCTTTACCTCTTCAATTCCGTCCTTATTACCCCTGCTCCTAGCTCCTTCTCCATCCTTTCCCCTTTCGTCATTTCCTGTATTTAATGTGGGCGTGTTTATTTGTCTGTCTTGCCTGCGACTAGGGAGGTCTCTAAGCCGACATGCATAGGGTGTCAGTTCGTCCATGAAGGGTGCGAGCTTTATTCTGCGCAGCGAGCGTGCGGTGGTTGAGCATGTAGGGTGCGATGGGGGAGGGCGTGATGGAGATGGAGATGGGGATGGTGTGGTTTCATGGGTTTGTCTTTCCACTAGTCCTTTCACTCCCTCCTCACTTCTCTCCAAGTCCTCCCTTCTCCTACTGATCCATGGCGAGTCTGTTTGTTCGAGTGAGGTATAGCTTATCTAAGCTTTCCCTTTCACTCTTTCTTCCTTCTCTCTCCACTCCTTCTTCCTCTTCACTGCAAAAATCATTCATAAATGGCACCCCACTCTGCCTTTTTCCCTTTTATTGTTACTGTCTCTAAGTATATTAGGTCTATTTCTCCTTTTCCTTTGTTATCAACTGCTCCCCCTAGTGCTGATGTTGTTGCTACTTCTATATACATCCTCCCATCTTTCACTCTCCCTACTCTTCTCTTCTCTTTCCCCTTCACTTCTCTCCTCCATCTCCCTATTATTTTCCTCCCTCTTCCTTTTCAATTCCTCCATCACTTCGTTGCTCATCTGTTCCAATATTCTTTCTTTCTCTTTCTTCCTTTCCCATTTCACTTTCTCTCTCTACTATACTTTCTATTACTTTCCCCTCTTCATATTTCTTAGCTGTCTCTGATAGTACCCTCCTCTTCCATATTGCCATTTCCTTTTCTTTCTTCTTCTTCCTTCTTCTTCTCTCTCAACACTACACTTGATACCCTGTCTGCTGCTGCTTTTACCCTTTCAGTTTCTCTCCTTTGCTCCTCATTTCGTTCCCTTAATTTTTCCAATTCGTTCTTACCTTCTCTCCTTTTCCTCACTCTCTCTTTCCTCCCTCTCAAGCTGTTTGATCAATTCATTCTGCTCAGCCCTTAGCTTTGCTAATCTTTCCTCTAAAATCTCTTCCTTTTGCCGTAATAGCTCCTCCCCCCTCATTTCACTCTCTTGCACTATCCTCGTCTGTTCTCTTTACTACCTCCCTCTCTTCTCCAGTTAGTGAACCTCGTAATTTTAATAATATCTGTGCAGCTACCCACTCATCATTTCCTATCTCTACAGTCTGCTCTTCTCCAATCCTCCCCTCCCCCACTGGCATCTTCCTATGAGCCACATATGGTGGAGGGCTGTATGCCGGGTTCGAGTATCCTTCAGCCGCCCTTAACTGTCATTCTATTTCTCCTAATTCTCTTAAAGGGTACAACCCTCCTCCCTCCGTTTTCACTCCCGGTGTTATGGGTATCTCGTTGTTCGGTTCCTTTTTTATGTCGTCTGATTTAACAATCCTTTCTCCTCCATCTCCTCTGTTCCCCGTATTCTTTGTGCTTTCACGCCCCTGTTTCCCATCCTCTCCTTCTTTCTTAATCTCCTTTTCTTCCGGTGTTTCCTCCATAGTGAACATTCCATTTGGTCCTGGTCGGGACACCTGGAACATCCTCCATAAGTTAAACACCTCCACATGGTTTGCCAACTTCTTCCCCTTGTATGTATTGTGCAGATGGTTTAGCAGTGAATGTTGGGCATATGGATCGAAACTCCCATTAGGCGGCCATGGTGTTAACATTTTGTTATCCGTCCCCTGGGTCCACTCTATGCTGTACTTAATTTCTCCCTATGGGGTGGCAGTGTGGTGCATATGTGTTGTAGTGGTGTAGTGAGGGTGTTCCCCCCCCCCCCACCCTCCCGACCCTGTCCCGTATGACATAGTGGCGCTCCACTTGTTATCCTTCCCTTCACTAGTAGTTTACAATATACAACCTTATATTGTTTACCTGGCCCCGTAAGTATGGGGACTTATGACAATCCTTTATGTATGGTTTTACATTTGTCTATTCCCTTCTGTTACTACACCCTTACGGCCCCCTGCGGCCGAAGCGCACGCAGCCCCCTGCGGCTGCGTACCCTTTACGACACTCTTATACAGTCGTCCTGTTTCCCCGTTCTCCTCCCCCTTTTACACTTGCCGTGGCCGGCGTTCTCCGTGCGCAGCCACGCCCCTTTCCCCTTCTCCTTTTCCCGATCCACTCGTTTATCTCCGCGTCCGCTCTCTTATCATATTTCTCTTCCCCACCACTCCCAAAACCAAAGTTCCTTGTGTTCGCGATATCCTATTAAATCCCTACTGGTGACGTCACCGATCTCTTCGAGCTACTGGTACATTCTTATTATGTTCTTTAAGTTCAAAGTACACTTGCAATCTACCCCCGCTAACCCTACAGCTGTCTTCCTGTCACTCCTGGAACAAGGTAATCAAATCAATAATATAACCGGACTGCGCACGCTGCGTCGCCTCGCGTGTGATACGCCCCTCAACCGAGGGCTTAACCAGCCAATTATCTTCCGTATTGGGCAACTGGGCAACTAGGCAACTAGCCACCGCCTACAGGGAATCGTCATCTACCTATCGAGTTTCTTGCTCGAACAATAGGGATCCTCGTCTACTCATTGATCAATAAATGCCAAATCGTAGGAAACCACACACCCCCACCCTTACACGTAGTCACAACTTAGGCCAATCAGTGCCTTACGAGCGGCCGCACGTGATGTTTTCGTGCTCCGCCCTCCCTCTTTCGCGTAACGTAGCCGACTGCTCTCGCACTCGTTTCGTTACCATTCATTCCATTGGCAACACTAAGTTGTTAGACCTTCGCCGTGCATCTGTACAACACCTCCCCTATTTACTTCCTCCCCCCTCCCTCACAATTTCGCCTTGCTTGTTGTGCGTGTCATGCTCACCAAGTTCTCTCGATGCAGGGCCGCTCGACTGCGTGCACCCCTCCAAGCGGCTCGCTGCCTCCCCTCGTCTGGACCACGTCTGGACAGTCGCCAACCGCGGGCGGGATACTTCTCAACCGGCTCCCGAGGGCCAATATCCGGATTGCGCTGTCCGGTCTTCTCGCAGCTCCGCGATGGTCCTGTAGTCCTCAGAAGGGGGCAACGGCAGAGGGGGCCGCGCCGCCGGGCCTCCTCGCAACGGGAGTGCCTGGAAAAAGTAAAAATAAAAAGTCGAAGTAAAAAATAAAAAGTCGATCTTAAACAGATCTCAGCAGTGCCTCCAACTTGTCGGGGGAAATTCTGCCGGGGTCGGCCGGGCCGTCCGCAGACCTCCAGGCAGGGAGGCCCCAACTCCTCCCGTATATCCCAGATGAGAGAGTATGACACACACACAAGGAACAAGGTGACTCTGCTGTTTATTAGACAAAACGGCAGGGATGGGTCAAGGAGCGTACGCGTCTGTCCTGACACACACAATCGTGGGGCTCGCAGGCCCTTTTTACTGTATTATGACGCGCTATTTGCGTCACTTCAGAAAGTTAACAAAAAAACCTATCGCCACTCTTAATTGGTTGCTCGAGTGGTAGGGTTAGTATAGCACACATATAGAGGACAATGTTAGTGGACAAAGGGTAGTCAGGTGATATATCTGGGTTGTCCCTACAATTAGATACATGAAAATTGTTACATGAAGACTCCTGAGGATTGGTTAATATTACTGGCGTCAGTGATAAGAGCCCCATGTTCTGATTGGTGCGCCCGTGAGCTTCCCAGCCTGGGACCACCGCTGTTCCCAGCTCTCGGTGTACCTGCAATTGCAGCAATGTTTCACTATGGGTACGTGCAGACAATGTGAGGATCTATTCATAGTTGGAAGGCTGACCGCTCCCACTGTCGCAGATGTCCAGTGAGCCTTTCAAGTGTATCTGCCTGTGTCTCGTAGCGAGGGATCCAGATGCCTTTTCTCTCCTGGGTTTGGCATCTCGTCCGGTTCGGCTTGGTCACGTGGGGAGGGACCGTGTTTGAGGCAGAATTCTGCACAATTAATATTGCTTTTCCACTGTGTGTCTGGTTTAATTTGCAGGTGTGACCTTAACAGTGGTGCGCGGAGAGCGAGGTTGCAACATCGTGCCTTTGATGCTTTGTTCTTGGAATGTGGGTTTGCAACATTGCGACCTTGGCTGGTTGTTTCACCGGGCCCATTCTGCGGGATCAGCAACCAGACTCTTGCTTTGTTAATGTCCACGGGAGCTCTTGTTTGAGGCCTACTTGGGCCTGGTGCATAAGTGGTCCGTTTGGTGCATAGGTGCTTTAGGTTATAGTAGCATATAGTTCCATGACCAGTATCGTGTCTTCATTATATTTCTTATGGTGGTAACTGGTTTCAAGAGAAGCGTGAGCAAGCTTTGTAGATGAGTTCATGACGCGTCTTGCGTTTCTGCATTCTGAAAGCCTATGTAAAAATAATAAAGATGCACGTCCGTGAATATGCCTGTCGCCTACGTTATAGCACTGAGTATATTCTTCGTGTAGATCGGTGTGGGAATGTCCAGTGTGTATATTTGTACAGATATGCTTCCCGTTGTCTAGGTCGTCATGGCATCTCTAACGACGTGTAGATTTTAGTCTAGTTGGTCCGTGCCGCAGGTGTCGGCATGGCCAGTGCGGGCTGTTGGGCAGGCAGATGGACACATCCGTATGTTCCTGTACCAGGGTATTTGGTCGTCTGGTAAATGGACAAACTCTTCTCGTGGCGGGTGTCTGGGTCGTGACCCTCTAGGCCAAGCGCGAGAGGTGAAGGACGGGAGCCTGGTCTTCCATTCTCCCACTTCAGCCCAACACTGCTACAAGTATTGGCAACCACTGGAGATGGCAGAATCTTAGTTATGAAGACACTTTTTCTGCCATAGGGCAAGTCAACAAGACTGCTAAAATACACACGATGCATTTTTATTGCAAACATTGTTAAATCAGCAGGTGTTGGCTTTTCGCTCCGAGTGGGGGCGATCACCCTCAACACACTGGCACACAGAGCTACAGTTACCAGCAAACATATGGATCAAATCGCTTGCTTTTGATTGCATGAATAACACATGCCATGCTTTAATGCAAATTAGTAGAATTGTTTTTATTTTGATAACCTGGTGCCCATGGGTGCACCTTGCTCATGAAATTAGATGGTTTTTGGTTGGGTTCCACATACATGGGGGGAAGTGTCTAATCACACAGCCCATAGTCACGTTTGAATGCCCTGGGATCAGGGGAGGGTAGGCCCTTAGAGTGAAAGGCTGCCAGGTTTAGAATTGGTAACCATACATAAATGCAATAGTGCATTGTAGATTAGACTACACCGGATTGCCTTGACATTCTAACTGCATTCTGCTTTTTAACTGACAATCAGTTATACAATAATTATTTAGGTATTTTTGTGTAGGCCAGGTTTTGGCAAGGGTATATGTCACTGTTCACTTTGTGTACATTTTTGTTTAGGTAGTGTTTTTACTAACCTTGCATGCCACGCTGACTAACCGCTAGACGATAGTTTGCTTAAACCTCTTGCAAAGCCCCAAGTTTTTTTATCACTGCACTACATACTATGTTGATGGGTATTAGCCAGCATTGTCGCACACACTTTGAATAGGGGTGGAGTGTAGTGATATACAAAATTGCAAATTTGCCAATCAGGGCTTTAGATGACATCATTAGCCGCTGAAAGCCAATAGTTTATTCAAAGTATGTGTCAAAAATGCTGACAGTAGTCTGTTGTAGCACTTCCATTATGCAGTAGTGAGCTACAAGGAATATGCAGGCCTAGTAGGGGTGGTAGGTCACATTATGCATTGTAGATAAACAGGCAGGGCGAAGGCCCCAGCTCTGCAGCTAATAGACATTATTGGAGTGTTTGGAACATTATGGCACCTATGTAGCGCTTAGATAGCCAGTCTTAAGCGCTATGAACACTAAGCTATGAGTGCATGCCTTTTAGAGCTTGCTCACATGGGGTTAATTCATCTCGGCTTCTCTTAGAATATTCTGCCTTTCTAACGGTAGCCCTGCATGGCTTTGTAAACAAATCCTCTTTCTCTGAGAAGGCACTGATAAAACATTCCTGAGCTTTGGGGCAGATGGGCTCCAAGTAGGGAGGGGCACAGAAAAGGAGCACAGTGGAAATTCACAGAGTTGGGTTTTTCCATGAGCAAGACTATATTTTGCACATGGAAAGTCCTGGAACTGTGCGTCATGGACTGACAGCATGAGATTATAAAAATGCATGCCCACATGACTCAGGTTGGAGATCGATCTGTGGACTTGGTTCGAGCAAGATCAAGTGTCCGGAATTTATGGGTCTGTCGGCACCCTGCAGCGCTGTCCTCTGAGCGTGGCTTGTTACAGCTAGCTTATGAGGGCCAGGGTCTCCCAGTGCTGATTGAAGGGGCGTAAGACTGTGTTTCTCTATGTTCTATGTTCCTCTATATTTTGCATTTCTCTACGTTTTGTGCTTTGTAATCTTCTCTAACTTGAATCCCAAGATGTTGCTGAAATTCACTGTTTAGAATAAATACTAAAACTTTTTGAAGGTGTCATTTGTCACTAGCATGAGTTCACTGCTCGGCATAATAGAACCTGTATTTTGGGCTGAATTGGGTAATTTTTGCTCCCAAGGGCTGGTCCCGAGGAAAATTTGCCCAATATCAAGACAGCATCAAAACGGTAAGCATGTGGAAGGCAAGCCAAATCGCCAGAACCCACCTCTGAGGGTAAAATTAATGGCGCCTCTCAAGGGGCCATATCACAAGTGGGTTATGAGAGATAAAGTAATGGCCACAGTTGTAAACGCTATAGCAAAGAAAGATTGTGTTATTGGAAGGAACTTTTTAGAAGAGGAATGCCATTGGTGAAGTAAGGGAAACACCTTGTGTAATTAGAATGCGGTAAGAAGGTCAAGGTTAAAGACAAAGCGGACACGGCTCTCTTAACCTGTCTTCATGTCTAACTACAATTAAAGACTGGATGTCATCTCACTATCTGTCTCTTAACTCTGACAAGGCTGAAGTCCTGTTTCTTTCCTGTCAACTCCCTACCCATCTCCCCCTCCATCCATTTTCCCCCCTTCTAATCTTCCAATCTCCAACCATGCTCGTAATCTAGGCATGTACTTTGACTGTTCCCTCTCCTTCTGTCATCATATCTCCCTCACTGCTCGGGCTTGTCGCTATCATCGCTTCAACATCCGTAAAGTCTGTCCCTCCCTCACCTTCCATGCTACCAAGCTCTTAAAATTTCCTCCCTCATCTTCTCTCGCCTTTTCT
Source organism: Ambystoma mexicanum (assembly GCF_040938575.1). Classification (NCBI taxonomy): domain Eukaryota; kingdom Metazoa; phylum Chordata; class Amphibia; order Caudata; family Ambystomatidae; genus Ambystoma; species Ambystoma mexicanum. The sequence continues at coordinate 113,552,940 of NC_090921.1, read as the reverse complement.
ATTGTTCTTCTCTCTTCTTCGGTCTTCCCTCTTCCCATCTTGCCCCCCTCAAATCCCTTTATAACTCTGCTAAATGTACTCTTTGTCTACTCTCTTCTTATGACTCAATTTCCAACACACACTCTTATCTAGGTTGGCTTCCTTTCCACTCCCAGCTTAAATTTCACTTCCTTTGTCTTTAAATCTCTTCATAATCTTGATCCTTCTTACCTCTCTTCTCTCATTATATACCCCCTCTCACTCCCTTCGTTCTGCTGATCTCTTCTTACTTTCTGTTCTCCCGCCACCATGTGCCTCTTCTCGTTTCTGCTCCTTGCCCTCTTACACTGGAATTCCCTACCTCTATGTGCTCCTCTCCCACCTACTCCTCTTTGAAAGAACTTATGTGGGATGGTAATTGAGGTATTATAATGGTATATATTGAGCATTGACTGAGTTTTGAGAAGCAACGGAGCCCTTAACTGTGTTGGGAGGAGGTTCTTAATCTAACTCCAAAGGATCCTTTGAAAATGTTGACTGCACACTGCTTCCACCGTGCCCCACTCCACCTTAGGCTACCTTGCCTGCGTGCCACAGCCAGGCCTGGCATGTTCATAAACACTGGTTCTTGTCTTTACGGAAGTGGAGCATATTTCTGCATCCCACCCTCTGACCTTGTTGAAGGGCCAGTAAATGGCAACTTTCCAATCAGCCATGTTGAGTGTACAATTCCTGCCTGGTTTAATTGCCCTATCGTTTGGTCAGGAACGGACCGATGTTTAACTTACGAGCCCATTCCTTGTGTGCTTAAACAGTGCGAGGGACACATTTGGTGTGAGCTTGCCATGAGGGAATGACCATATACTCTAAGGACTTTCCGTGCCCCCCCCCCCCCCCCCCCCCGCCTCCTTCTTTCCCAAGAGTTAGCTGGAACCTACTGAGCCTCTTCAGAAAGGTGACCATGAAGAAAGTGGCCTTGCAATTTGAATACAAAATCCTAGCAAAGGAAATCCCAACTGTCTGCTGTCGTTGTGGTATAAACGCTGCGAGGAAATATTGGCTTTCTACTACATTGACCTAAAAACCCTACAGGACAACCCGGATGCCGCAAAAACTAAGGTCTGGCGAATGGACTGGATCGTGACTGGGAACTTAAGATCAGCTAACAATTTAATAAAGGATGTCCCGTGTGAAGCTAGAAATCTAAACACTCTACAGTCTTATATCAAATTGTTCCCAGATAATGGCAGCAGAGCCCTGTTTTTACATTTCAGACTAAATGCATTTAAAACAAGAGAGTGGTCTAGAGTGCTACGCAAAACAGAAGAACTTAATGTAGCCTGTAGATTTTGCAATCAGACGGAAGAAACCTTAAAAAATCTGACACTCCATTGCAAGAGACTACATCGGGAGAGAACACTGACATTAGGGCCTCATCTAACGAAATTTCAAACGCCAAGTACGGACAACTGGTGGCAAGCCCTGTTCGACAGCCGGGAGAAACAACTGAACTACGCGTTAATTCGCTTCCTGAGCCTGGTGAAAAAACTACTGACATAATACCTAAAACAAGGGAAAAACTGTGAGAACGCATCAAAGAGGCTCCCAGCTGGCGAAGGCTTGAATACGGCCTGTGATCTTATGATGTTAAGGTTTCAACAGAGATGAGTTACCCGGACATTTAAGGAGAGAAGAGAGAATAAATTGTAGTGTAATATCTGTTGTTCTTTTTTAAAGGCATTTCTGCCAATAAAAAAAAAGAGAGAAAAAGTACTGAGTAACCAGTATCTATCATGTCCAAGACCTCATCCTTGCATTGATTGTGTATTCTTCCACCCCTGTAACCTGCACCCACAATATCTATTTGATTATAGTCGCACGGCGAGGGCTGTAAAGTCAGCCAGCTGAAGATATAGTTATTCAAGGTGCCATGGAGGGGAGTCGGCCTGGAAAGTTAAGGGCATACCAAATGGAAGCTACACTGATGACAAACCTGGGAGTCACATGAAAATGCAAGGTTCTGAAGTTTGAAAAAAAAAAAAATTGTGCAATGGAAACAGACTAGTTTCTGCCTTTTGGGAGCTCGTCCCACGATGGAAATCGATATACAAGCCATCTATGAAGTTTCGGGCCCACAGCTTTACCCGCACCCGCAAATTTGCCCAATTGCGGGGAAAGCCATTATGGACTACTTCAAAGTTTACACCACAATCAAACCTGAGGGAGGGGGGGTAATTTCTTTGGCCACCTTGGGCGGCTCTCATATGTATGATCTTAGCCTAATGGAACACACTGACTTTTGCCCTTGGAGTAAGACCTCCTTGGGGGGGATAGTGATGCAACAGACTTGCGATTCCCTCAATACATGGCTCTCCCACGGATCTAACAAACTTTATTGACCAGGAGAGGCTGCAGAATCCTGACCCAGGTTCATTATTTGAGGGTATTGGTTCTCCAGGAAATGCCATTCACCACTCCCTGAGAGAAGTAGACGAGCATATCCGTCTGACATCACCAACTCTTAAATATGGGCCTGAGCTCACTTGTTCCCCTATATGACCTCATTTGGGATGGGGTCAGGGCACATACAAATATGTTAGGCGACTTGAATATAAAAATATAGGACTTGGCCTTAACAAAGTCCTTTGGCATGGTGGTGGTCTCGCAATAGCCTTTGTTGAAGGAGAGGTGGGCAAGAAATCCTTCAGCTGCCTATTATCTTGTGTGAATCGGAGGAAGAAATGCTAGACCCTAAAACTCAAGATGTAGGGGGAAATGCCAATACCTTCGATCATTGGTAGAAAAGTGTTCATTGGGGACGCGAGCACAGGAAAAAATGAGATTCCTGAGAAAGCTAAAATGCATATCTGTCCCCAGTGAGTGAAAGAAGAACTTGAGAATGAACTTGGCTTGTGTAAATGTAAAAATATGAATGATAGTAAAAGTGAAAAGCCTCTGAATTGTTGAGTGCAGAAAGTGACCTACCGGTGCAACAGAAATCTGTGGGTGCCTATGTCAAAACAACCTGGCCTTCAGGTGGGGGGGAACGAAGAGAAAGGTAGGACAACTGTCTCCTCCACCACCCAAACTGGTCTAGAACTCTGGGGGTTAAGAGGTCCACTCTCCAAGGCAGTAACCTTGGTGAATGATGGCCCGCAGTCTCCTCTGAAGTTATCAGCTAGTGAGCCATGAATGAGGACATATACACAGAGGGAGAAAAAAAAGAATGACACCAGCGTGAACTCTGAGCACAGTCTTCCTCCCACTATGGGATCCCCTTGTTGTTGCCAAAAGATTAGGATCACCCTCCTCCAATGAATATGAGACATAGTGACTTCTTGATGGTTGATTTACAAAACACACCTGTAGAAACCCCCAAGGTTTTAAGCTTTTCCAGTGCTAAAGGGAGGGGTGAGTCTGAGTGCTCTGTTACCATAGAGACCCAAACAGAAAGAAAAGCGTTAATAGAGCAATTGACCGCCCAGAATGCACGCGATCGTGCCCATCAAGCTAAGATTCCAACGAAGGCGAGCGCCTCTCTGTTGCAGTATGTCTCAGTTGGAAGGATAACTGATGATGAACAAAATACTGCTTAGTTTGCTGACCATGGGAGGTGGTCATTTTTAGAATGACTGAGAAACTGCCAGGAGCCTTCCGCATCTCACGAAGTAGCAAGTCCTACTACTGGGAAGGCTAACTTGGGGGACTTGCTCATGTATAAAGCACAAATGGAGGAGCATGTGGAGAAGCGCATTCCGAGGGAGGAAGGTTCATACTTGAATACTAAAATCAAAGGGACACCTATATCGCAAAGGTACACCTATATCGCAAATAACTCCGGGGGCAATGGAGGGTCAGTTGAAACCAGCAAAAGTCATTTCAGGGACAATTTAAACAACAATTGACCCATCATAAAGGCTATGGGCGCAAAACTATGTTTACACATTCCCTGGGCAAGACTACACACACTCAATAGAACGGATATGCCCTCATAGGTAACAATGTTATTAGACAGGACTCTAGTCTCCTAAATGTTTACACAAAGGAAGTACAGGTAAGAAAATCACTAATGCGTAAAAAGAAGATTCAAGATTAAGCTCACACAATAGAGGAGAAAAATGAACAGCTCCGTAAAGAGAGATGGCTCTATCAAAATTGGATTAAGAACCATAGGTTCCTCCTCAAGCAACGAGGCGGAGAATGGATGTTGACTGTGTTTTTGCAGAAAAATATTAGACACTTTTTGGAATATTGTAAATTCGCGAACTGTGCCTGAATCCTTTTTAAAACCCGAATCCTCTTCCAGAACAAACCTGGTGTAAGCACTTCAAGGAATGGTACAAACATGTGGGGGGGAGGGAGGAGGAAACAACCAATCCAAACCTCAATGAGCCATGGATCTTGGATATTTCACTTGAACATCTAGTGGGAATCAATCTGGCTTAATTCCTCTGCCCCCGGTCTATATGTAATCTTGTGCTGAAGAAACTACATATGTAGTTTCAGGATGTTTTGGTTGACCAGGCTTCTCCCCCACCCCTCTTGGCACTCCTCGGTTACCGTGCCAACTTTGAAGAAAGGCGACCGTATGAATCCAGTGAGCTACCGCCCTATTGTTTGCACGGTGTGTACTGAGGTGCTATTATATGTGAACACATTTTAAGAATTTTCACCTGAGTTCTATGCACGCACCTGCCATTCCTCCCTTCCCAGGTCCGCGACCAGGTCACCACAATTTAGTTCAGTGAACAATTTATAAATCTGAAACTGCATGTTACATTTTCCAAGTCAGCTCTATGAAATTGTTTGATCATTACATAATTTGTTCAACCTTCCACTGCTAGTGGGGTGCTGCAAAAACCACATGCATTCCGTCCTCTCCCTCATTCATCCTGGGAGGCTGCCCTTCTACTTCATTACCATCCTTATTAATTTTGTTAGCAGACATTATATACTGGGCTTTCCTCTTGTGACAATCACACTGGCCGATGATCCACTGACTGACACAGATGGCAATGAGCCTCATGATGTGCACTGGGACAGTTATTCTGAAAATGGCAGCTAGCCACTCTGGCACCCAGGCTAATAGTTAATCGAGCTGTGGTATTACGAGTTTCATGTAAGGCACATATATCCTCAAAAGCTTCTGTAAGTGTGCCATTGGTGGGTGTTGTGTTGAATTGATATTTTATTTCTATCGCGCTCATACACAAGTGTTTCAGAGCGCGACAAGGCAAGGGAGGGGAACAGGGGAGAACAAAACGACGATCTTACTAGGCCCAGTGACATTGAGAAAGCGCAAGTGCATGGGGGAGGAGAAGTGCAAGGAAGGGGGAAAAAGTGGAAAATGCGCGGAGCAAAAGGAGAACAGAACAAATAATAATATAAAATAAAAAGCAACAAAAGTGGTAGTGCAGCAAGCGAGTGGCGAGTTTAAGGCATTAGACAGGGTAGGTCAGATAAGTGCAGGAAGAAGAAAAGGTGGGTGGGGAAACTGTCTGGGTACAGAAACAGACCCCAGTGCCAGGAGTGACCAGGAGGCAGTATGGGTGGGTGGCAGGGTGAGCAGGAACCTGGGCCAGGAGGACACAGGGTGGTCAGGTGCACGGTGCCAGGAGAGAACAGATCAGCAGGGGGACGGGGGATGAAGGCGGAAGCAAAGAGGAAGGTCTTGAGGTGCTTCCGGAACTGGAGATGGTTCTCCTCAAGTTTTAGAGTGGCAGGGAGGCTGTTCTAGAGCAAGGCCCAAGCCGAAGACCGCGATCTACCCCCAGCTAACTTCTTTGAAAAATGACTGACTGTGAGGAAGTTAGAGGTAGAGGAGTGAAGAGCTCGAGAGGGGATGTATTTGCAGAGGGATGGCTGACGGTAATTTGGACCCAGGCCCCAGAAAGACCTGTGGACAGTGCAGAGGGTTTTGAATTTAATCCTTGCATGCACTGGGAGCGATTGGAGAGATTTCAGAGCTGGAGAGATACGATCCCAGGTCTTGAGGCCAAGGCCAAGTCTCGCAGTCCTGTTCTGGATTAGTTGCAGAGGGCGGAGAGTAGAGGCAGGTAGGTTTAGAAAGAGGCTGTTACAATAGTCCATCCTAGAGAGAACCTGTTGCAGCAGCTTGTTCCTTTCGGTGGTTATTAAATCGAGAATTCATCTGTTTCTCAAGGCAATCAGACGCAGGGCACGGAACTCTTCACGCACTGTTCATTTCTTTTTGTTGATGGGGGATGGGGGAGTTTGCCAACAGAAGCGCCTTGTACTGGATCTGCAGCAATTTAGCATTGGCGGCTGCTCGCACCCCGGGAAGCAGGAGAGATGTGGCGACCACGGGTGCTTTGCTGAAAAGTTTTAAATGCAGTGGGATTGCGTCCAAGCTCATTTGATTTGGCAGATATGTACTTCCTATTCTTCCTTGTCATTCGCTTTGGTTCGTCTCGCACCTCCAGTTTTTGTTCTTTTCTTAGGGTGGAAAGTTCATTGACTGGCAACAAGTCTGCCTGGGACACGACCAATGTAGGGCTGTGGAGTTCACAAGTGCGCATATTCCTCCCTGGTCTGCGGGCAGCTGGGCATAGGCTCTTGACCCTCAGGCCCACCAGTAGTCCATCACTGCCCCTTTCTGCAACACAGATGTTATATAGACCATAATGTGCGTGAAGTTGTGTATAAATACCTACAGTACTTTGTCATATAGATAAAAAATAATTATATTTACAAAATTCCGACGAAAAAGATATACAACGGTCATCTTGAGGAAGTCGGGCATCAGCGCTATTGTTGCACCGGATGCCAGTTTGTCGAAACTTGGAGAAGGGGAGGTTTATAAAAAGTGAAAAATAAATAAGATGTTGGAACCTCCTCTAGTTGGCAGATGACTGTTGTCTTTTTTCATTGAAATTTTGTAGATATAATAATTTGAGTATCTATATGAAAGTACTGTAGGTATTTATACAAAATTTCTAGCACTTTATGGTCTATATGAGGTGGAGAGGGGTCTATGTAGTACCCATGTCTGTGAAGACTGAGCTGTTCATTTTGCACCCTTCAATTCGTTGTCTCCATGTAATTGATTCTTTCTGTATACATGTTTATATGTCTAACCGAGTGAGAACGGTTTTTATGATGTCCTAAGAATAAAATATGTGAGTAATCTTGCAGAACTTTCTTGTCCTGATGGTCCATGTCTACCTAAGGCCCTCTTGTTTATGAACTGATGTAATTTATCGCGAGACTCCATCTTTGTAGTTCTCCTATGGCACTGTCTGTTGACAGCCCCACCCCCGCACTTGGAGAGTCCCCTGCTGCTGGGGCTCTATCCCTGCTGTAGCTGGGCTGAGAGAAGCTGCCACTGGCTGTGACAAACCATTGTTGCTGTGCCACTTGTTGCACAAAGGTACAGGTGCGTGCAAAGTGCCCCATGTTCTGGAATATAAAGCATGGGCCTAAGACACTGTATCCTGCCCCTCTGTATCCTCCTCTTCCCCGTTGCGGGTACACTCTTGCCATCAGGAAGAATCCCCATGCAAAGAATTCACCTGCTATGGGGTTCCCCACTGTGGCTGTATGTAAGCCTCTTGCTGTGGCGTTCTCCATGAAAAATCCTCCCTATTTGGCGGGTATGACTGCGGCAGAGTCAGACACCAGCATTGCCAGTTTTCTTTGTACCAGTTTGTTTTCTGCTTTTGCAGCGTTTTCTGCGACCTGCCTCTCGCTTTGTGTCTCCTGTAAGGCAGGGGCGGGGAGCTTGGTTTGTCCCCTCGCCCTTCATTTGTTTCCTCAAACAATTTCCAGAGTCCTGCTATATTCTCTCCTTTTCAACTTGGAGCCCTTTTGTTAACAAATATGTAAACATGTTTTCTATTATTCTACTAGTGAACGTGCCGTCTCTGGGCCAAGCATAAAAAGCACTGACCTGCAGTCGCATGGACACTGAAAATGATATGTATATTGGGGCTATTTTTTACACATGTGTTCAAGGGGGTTATCTAGATAGAACCTTATTTCCGGCCTTCTGGCTGGCCTTCCTTCCCACTCTTCCTATATTTCTTCTTGCAACACCCACACTCACCCTTAATCACTCCCCTCCCCCCTCTTTCACTTTGGCCTTCTCCATAGGCCCACCTACTTATCTCACTGGCCTTCTCCTCAGCCTCCCGACTCACTCCATGTTAGTACCTCTCCATGGGCTCACCTTTCCCTCTGTTAGTGAAGATAAGCGCTGAGCCTACTCTTGCCTTTTGCACACAATCCCTCCTAAAATGACACGTGCTCTATTAAGCATAAGGTACCTTCTCGCTGTTGATCTCGCCTCCATGAGCTAACACCACAAAACCATGTGACTCACACCAACACCCACATGTGTGTATGTCTCCTCTGAAACAACAATATGATCTGTGTAGAGGAGGTGCCTACCCTATTATGGCGGACAGGTAAATATAGTAGTTAGGGCCAATATCCATCCCTCTTGTCCAACATTGTAAAAATCTGGAGTATTGTCTATTTAGGTAGCTAAATTGCCCTTATTCAAGGCAAAATACATTAGAAATGGGTACACACTGCAAACATGTATTTAGGACAATAGAGGATATATGTGTATGTTTACATTATGTACAAACATCGCATATAGATTTCTGATGTAGCATATAGGTTAGCAAAAGTCAGTGTTTTATGCATGGCTGTAGGTCTCAGAATTGTAAAAGTGTTTTTAAAAAGTGCTCAGAACACAGTAATGAAGAGTCGTGTGCAGAAATGGGAGTGCATTTGGACAGAAGCCAGTAGGAGTTGTTTCAGCAGTTTATATGGTAGGAATATACAATTTCTAACTGTGGTGTTGAAAGGTTCTCTATAAATAAAATGTGGCTGTAGGTTGACGCTAATGAGCAGAGCAAGATGGCCTTGAACAGAATGTACTAAAACATTGTATGTGTCACACTCATAGCTGCTTTTTCCGGTTTAAGGTTGCAACATCAATTGTATGATCAGTGAAATTTGGGAATTTGCATCGGAAGTGTTTATGACCAATGGCAATGAGTGGTGTTTTGACCTTTTAGTAAAGGGACCAATTACATCTGTTAAAATGTAAGGTCCATATTAGCAGAAATATCGTGCAATCCTCTATAAAAGTGTGTTTAAAATGGGCATGCTTTGAGTTCTTGCCTGGCTAACTGAACAACTTGGGCTTGTCTAACCACTACCAGCCGGCTGTGAATACACCTTTTCTATTTGCACAATGTTCATCTCCCTGGGGTTTATTTTGAATAATGACTGAACCAGGGCCACCCTTATCACTCGTCTTCCCCAAATGACACAATTATACAATCTGCGGTGCTACGCGCAACTCATGTCTAATAGGGTCCGCCTCTTACTATGCACCTCTCCTGCTCTAATGCAGGTGTGCCTATAGCCACTCCCTTTAGAGTGGCATGTGCTAAAATCTAATACTACAGCTGATTGTCATCCCACCTTGTTATTGTGTCCGAAACGCCATCAAATTCTGTCCCTCCCCGCCGTGGGCATGCGACCATGATGCTGTGCATCTTGCACGGTTACACTCACGTCCTAGAGTCCCCTTGGCACTGAGCCTCCAGTACGGGCTCACTCTTACCCCTGAGTGTGGGCAGCAGTGGGGACCATGGAGACCTTTGAACTTGGTGTTTTCATAGCCTCCACAGTGATGTGTGTGGATTAGGTTTGCGGTTGCTGGACTGTGCCCCCAGGGAAGGCGGCCGGAATACCCTCAGCTGAGTGAGAACCTTGCTGGGGACTCCAAAAATGTACTAGGGGTCCTCCAAAAGCTTGTAAAGTTACCACAAGTAGTACAAAAAGGTGCGCACTCTGGGCAAGAAGTAACGCTGTTTATTACAGCTGGGCGAACATAAATCAAATAGCACAGTGGAACAGAAGTGGTTGTTGAGAGCTGACAAACTGTCACACTCACCTGTGTCTCTGCAGGAGCGATGGACGAGCCTCCCTTGACCCGGAGTCTTCACTTCCCCTGTTTCACCCGGAAGAATACCTGTCAAAATCAAGGTGTACACTCGGACCTGAATTCACCCGATTCCCCTAGGCCCTTCCCTTCTCTTTACTGTGTGCTGCAATGTCCCCCTATGGGCTTACCTTGATCTTTAGTAGGGTGTGCACTCCATCCTGTATTTGCAGGGGCGCGATTCACTCAACTGATTGGTGCCAATGTCCGTAGGCTGAGTTCAGATGCCAAACGCTGTTTTATGCCTTCACAGCGAGGCTGAGAGTTCAAGGCGCCAGTTTCTTCACTGGCTAGAAAGTCCTTCCCACAAGTGAACGTTGTGTGGAGAATGTTGAGTGTCCAAAATTGTCCGTATTGTCTTTGTTTGCTGGTATTTTTGTGGGTGAGTAGTGCTGCGTGTAGAAGCTAGCTGCTGGTAGGTTTGCGCAGCGCCTTCAATTCAAGCACTCCTGGTAATGTCTCTCCCTTTCCCTTGCAGGAGAAATTATGTGGTATTAGCGCCTTGAGTCCGGGTTCAACGCTACTCCAGACTTGTTGGTTAGGTAACGTTGCACGGAGGCTTTTGGTAAGTATGCACCGCGTAGAGCGAGAGAGCGCAGTAAAATAAGTGTCCGCGTTATTGGAGCGAGCGCAATGAATAATGTCTCTTCTTTCTTACAGGGGTTTGTGCGCTCGTGCAACTAACCTGGAACCTGGATTCCAGCGTCGCGGGAAGATTCAGTGAGTATGCACAGCTTTACTGATGTGCACGTATTAACGCCGTTCTTCTTTGTTCTTACAGGTGCCGGTGTAGAAGTACCCTCTTGACTGGAGATAGCTGCGGCGTGGAGTAAGAACCAGGTAAGCTAAAGCTGAATGATCCGGAGCGGGTAAGCAGAAGCAGGATGATCTGGAGCAGGTAAGCAGAAGCAGGATGATCCGGAGCAGGTAAGCAGAAGCAGGATGATCCGGAGCAGGTAAGCAGAAGCAGGATGATCCGGAGCAGGTAAGCAGAAGCAAGATCATCCGGAGCAGGTAAGCAGAAGCAGGATCATCCGGAGCAGGTAAGCAGAAGCAGGATGATCCGGAGCAGGTGAGCAGATGCTGGCTGATCCAGAGCACGGCAATTGTGTTGCTGTTACAGCTCACAGTAAGCAACACGAAGCACTGGAAGAATCTTGGGTGTGGCTTATATAGCCAGCCACACCCAAACACTAGAGAGCTCATGAGTTATCATGCACTTCCTGTTTGGCAACAGGAAGTGGTAACCTGGTAACCAGGAAGTTACTACAAACACTAGGAAGGAATGAAAGGAGGGATTTGTTATGGGTTCTTTGTGAGCCTATGCCAGGCCTGCCAAGCCTCCACCCAGCTTGCCCCAACTACCTGCCTGGTACCCATGACAGTCTTCCCCTCAAGACCCCCCCCCCCCAATGGTGTGTATGAGGGCTTTGGTTTCTCAGGATGCTCTCGATGGAATTTCCGCACCAATCGGGGGGCATGCACGTGCGTGCTGGGTTCCCATGATCTTTCCTGAGGTCCGTACCCCTTCCAGTCAATCAAATAATACAGGGACTTTCGTACTTGTTTGGAATCTAATATGTTCTTTACTTCATATTCTGGTGCTTCTTCACCCACTTGTATGGGCGCGGGAGGTGTGGAAGTTCGGGTTCCTGGGTGTGCCGGTTTTAATAGTGACACGTGAAATACGGGATGTATACACATATTTTGAGGTAACGCCAGTCTCATGGCTGCTGGATTACTTTTTCTATTGTATACTGGCCGATGTATCTAGGCTGAAATTTCTTGGGACCCTTTAAAGCAATGCGTCTTGTTGCCAGCCAGCCCGAGTCTCCCACTTGATAATCTGGGGCTTTTCGTCGATGGTGATCAGCGTTTCTTTTCTGTGTTTCTTTGGCTTGCTGTAGGTTCCTGCTGGCTTCTCTGGCTGCTTTCATGATGCTGGCATGTAGATTCTTTACTGCGGGCATTTCAATCTTTTCTGGCGGAGATGGCTGCGGCGTGGAGTAAGAACCAGGTAAGCAGAAGCAGGATGATCCGGAGCGGGTAAGCAGAAGCAGGATGATCCGGAGCGGGTTCGCAAAAGCAGGATGATCCGGAGCAGGTAAGCAGATGCTGGCTGATCCAGAGCACGGCAAGTGTGTTGCTGTTACAGCTCACAGTAAGCAACCCGAAGCACTGGAAGAATCTTGGGTGTGGCTTATATAGCCAGCCACACCCAAACACTAGAGAGTTCATGAGTTATCATGCACTTCCTGTTTAGCAACAGGAAGTGGTAACCAGCAAGTTACTACAAACACTGGGAAGGAATGAAAGAAGGGATTTGTTTTGGATTCTTTGTGTGCCTATGCCAGGCCTGCCAAGCCTCCACCCAGCTTGCCCCAACTACCTGCCCGATACCCATGACACAAACTGGCACACAGCGAACACCATGTCTATACTGCTAATACAATGTTCATGGAGTTGGAAACTGTTACGCCTCAAACTTCACATCCTTTGATGTTCCCATGAAGCCTACTGGTTGAAATCCGTCATACCCCTATAGCTACACATACATTAGTAAAACATGATTGGAGCAAACAGATCTGCCCTCTCTTAGGTTCATCTCCTCCTCATGTGGTGCCACATTGCATCGCATTGGCAAACAGTTTGCAATTAGTAAAAATATGTGTGCTGTCCTCTGGTACTTTATTAATCTGCGATTGGTCAGCCCCACAGCGGAAGGAACACAAGACACCCCGAACTAGTGGGAAGGGAGACATTCACACGGCACATGCAAGATAGCGACCTTGAATTTAATGTCTGATTAATTCTTCAAGGGACGTGGTTCCATTCCACCTCCCCGTACCTGCTGGCAAAAGGGCAATAGAAACCTCCTTGGTGTTATGTGAGTGCTTCTCTGGACAAGTAACTGTGGGACTGGCTTGCCGACCTTCAGTTAAGCTCCCCTCTTTCCCTAAACTGGTGCATGGGTTATGTGTTCGAAGTGGGCCTTCAGGGTGGAGACCGAGCTGTGGCATCTACATAGTGTGCTTAGCCCTTTATTCATAAACCAGGCATACCTTACCCCTTGTTCCCTTCCAGATCTGATTGATGCATCGCTGCAGCTCTGAGAATCCCCTTGTTACCCCTTCCCCCAACGAGGTGTCCCAGCCTACCCTGTTTATTCCCTCAATTGGTAGGTGCACCCCTTCTCTCCCGGCCCCCCTATCTGGTGCTGAATCGGCACCTTCATTGCAGAGTCATCATTGATTCTCCATCCGTGACCACCTCCTATGTGGCCAGGGGATGGCTGATGCTGCCTGACCCTGGGTTATGAGGAGGGATTCCATAGGAGGAGACAACTACCGGGGAGATTGTTTGACTTCCTTGGAGAAAACTCTGTATTCTCCCTTCCCTTGAGCTGCCTTTCGCTCTGAAGCAAACTGTCATTAACGGGCCCGTTGTTAGCATCCTCCCCATTCCCATTGAGCCCTATGGCGGCTCGAATGGGGATGTACCGGGTCTGGGTCCCGGAAATGGGAATTACCGGGTCCGCAAAAGTCAGAATGGCCCAGTAATTCCCTTTTTTCGGGACCCAGACACGGTCCCCGGTTTGGGGGTAGCCATGGTGGTAAGAACGGCATGGCTACCTCCAAACTCGTGATGAGGCCCATTGTATTTGCTTCACATAACTATGTAAGACTAAGTGAATGCCTTTTGAAACCTGGGGGGTATATTCATGCTTTTGAGTTTCTATACTAATAGTCCCTTATTTAATGTGTTTGGTATAAAGCTGACATTTGTTTAGTGTCTGGGGTTGGGACTATTGAAACCATTTCTTTGTTTTTGTATCTCTTTATTTTGATTTAATCACAAACATTGCATTAATAAGACAAAATTGAGCGGTTATAACTACCAAATGTCCAAACTGTATAAGTCCAAATAATCACATTGATTAAAAAAAATAAACATAAGCGTCTTGAGAGAACAAATAAAACCTATACCAGCCCAAAAAAGACCAATAATAAAAGAGCCCAGTGAGTGCATGGACGCTCGAGTGCCATTCAGCAAACAAATAATGCAGCTCGTTTATTCATAGTCGCATGAACACAAAATAAGAAGCTGCACAATGGCTGCTTCAGTGCGCAATAGTCATTGATTAATCCATGAATACAAACACTTGTCTATTACAAGCATGAGCAGCAAATCAGCAGTGAGATTGTCTAGATTGCTGAAAGGCCATTCTCTCCGTATTGCTGGCAGTGGAAGGAGCGCCGAAGGACAAGAGTTGCCAAAGTGTATACTTCTATTCTGCGTTACCAAAGCATATGGATGCTTCTAAGTGCATGCCAAATAAGCTTAATATGAGCAAAAAAGCCATTTTATTCTTTTAATAATATGTACATACACCGCCATTATTTGCATAAACCAGGGAATAACTACTTTGGGGACTTGCACATATTGTGTCTTATAAAGAGGTGCATGGAGTAACGGGTACATAGCGACGGGCGGTGTGTACAAAGGGCAGGGACTTAGCGACGGGCGGTGTGTACAAAGGGCAGGGACTTAACGCAAGCTTATGACCCGCACATACTGGCAATTCCTCATCCATGGGAAATAATTGCAATCCTATCATGAACAGGGTTCAGCGGGTTAGCCGCACCTGTCGGCGAAGGGTAGACACACGCTGATCCGTTCTGTGTAGCGCGTGTGCAGCCCCGGACGTCACAGACCTGTTATTGCTCGATCTCGTGTGGCTGAGCGCCACTTGTCCCTCTAAGAAGTTGAACGCCGACCTAGCAATGGGTACATAGTCATGTGTAGAGCAATAAACGCGCACTTTAAAATATCTAAATACATCGGTCCAATCATTGTAGAGATCCTACAACACCTGTTTCTTTTCCTACTTACTCCATAAAAATATAGAAAGGTATCGGAATATAAATTAGAATCCTTTTTTAAAAAAAAAAAATAAATGGCATTGCATAACGTTAATAAGCCTGGGAAAGGAATGCATCGAGTCCTTAACGTGTTCATGCATGGAGTGTGCACTGAAATGCTGTAATCAGATGTTCTAAATCTTTATGCAGACACATTACTAAAACTCGTTGTTTTGAGCGGCAGTAGCATGCCCCCCGTGTGTGTATACACACACCCCTCCAGGCTCCGGAGATGGGGAAACCCCTCGGAAATAATTCTGCTTCTTCACGATCAAACAGGAGTTTCAAACTGGAAACCATGGCTGAAGTGCTGACTTCTGTTTAAAGAATAAAATCCTTGCCTCGTGTAGCAGACTTCTCTTGCATGAAGTTTTAATCACCCAGATGAGATCTGAGGTCACAGCAGCACATAAACCAACAGAATATCTATGGTTTAAATAAATAAACCAAGGTTTATTTTACACAGCTAATAGCCACGCCTTCCCATGAAATGAGCCGAACACAAACCTGTTTAACTCGCCCCAAGTCATGCAATGGCGCAGGCCGGGTTTAATCGCGTGAAGCTGGACAAGGCTAAAGCGCTCCCACGAAACGCAATACTGACCTGCTGAGGCTGGTCAAACACATCTGCCGTTTTTCAATTGGACCTAACCACTGTAATCCGTCGAAAAATAGGACACTCGCAACAATGCGGACCCTTAAGGTAATCTAGGCAATTTATAATGCGCTTTGGTGTAAAGCGCTATCTAAACTTAATAAATACAAATATTAAATATGTGTAGGCAGATCAAATGCTAACAACTTTCAGTAAAGAAAAATCCAATTATAAGGCACACCACCAATAAGAGAGGGAGAGAGTGCTAGAAATATTATGGGAACCGGAAGGTCCAAAGATGCTGTGCTTTTTCTCCCTATGGAGCCAAAATAACATTATTAGGCGATGCTATCTTATTACCAATATGAGCACTTTCCTGATGCACCGTCGAGTGTACGAATCTGTATGGGCGAAAGGAAGAGAAGAGCGGCTGTAAAGCGGAGTTTGCTTGGTGGGAATTCTTTGGCCTAAGCAGCTCTACGAGGTGTGCATTTGGATGAATAGTGACAGAATCTGAGTTCAGAATGTAGTCAATGCACCTACAGCAATAGAATGTCTGTTGTGCTCGCTCTGATTTGATCAGATGCAGGATGTGTGAAGTTAAGTCCGTGTAATGCACGGTACAATACCCAAGAAAAGTTTCCTTTCCCTTGAAGGCATTTTCTTTTTGTGGAAGACACACTGTGCAAAGCCAGCCAGGCAGCCTCTGCAACGCAAGCATCCCTGCTAAAGAGCCAGCAGGAGGGCAGCAGTTGGGTCCATCAAGAAGCAAGACTGGTGCAGGTGCATTAACCATCCCAGCTGTTAAAGATTTCCTGCAAGCAAGCCTTACGTAAAATGTGGTTTATCAAGAATCGGTAACTGCAGAGCATAATGCAAGGATAGTTTTATTTGCACATTTGAGTAATTATAGGCCTACCTAATACACAGATAACAGAATGCTGATTCAACTGGAATTGTTCGTGCTACAGACAGACTGAAAGAAGAACCATATCTATATTTGTTTGGACCACAACTAGACCAGAAGGAAGAAAAAGGAATACTATGATATGGCATTTATAACGCGCCTATACACAAGGGAGGGGGGTACAAAAGGGAAGACGGAGACAGCAATCTTACTAGGCTAGGTGACATTGAGATGGCGCAAGTGCAGGGGAGGCGAAAAGTGCGACGGAAAAGAGCAGGGGCACAGTGCAGTACATGGGATCAAACAAACCGTAAAACAATAAAGAAAAGAGCGTCCAGCTGGTGGCAAGTGCAAGGATAAATGCAGACATTAAGTTTCCAAGTACTGGTATGCGGATTGGAAGGGGGAGTGCAGGTGTGCAACTGGGCAACTGGTGCGGAGGGGACCTGGGCCTGAGATCAGAGGGTAGCCAGGTGACTAGTGCAGTTTCTGTTTCAGCCAGGCGTTCAGCAGGGGAGAGGAAGAGAGAAAGCAGAAGCAAAGAGGAAGGTCTTGAGGTGCTTCCAGAACCATAGAGGGTTCTCAAGTTTCAGAGAGGCAGGGAGGCTGTTTCAGAGGGAGGCCCCAGCCAAGGAAAGAGATCTAGCACCAACCCGTTGCTTGGAGAAGCGACTGACCCTGAGGGAGTTGGAGGCGGAGGAGCGAAGAGCTCAAGAAGGAAGATATTTACAAAGAGAGAGTTGAAGGTATTGAGGCCCGAGGCCCAAAAGGGTTTGTGGACAATGCAGTGGGCTTTGAACTTAATCCTCACAGTCACTGGGAGCCATTGCAGAGATTTCAGTGCTGGAGAGATACGATCCCTGGGCATGAGGCCAAGAACAAGTATTGCAGTCCTGTTTTATATGAGTTGCTGAGAGTAGAAGCAGGCAGATTTAGAAAGAGGCTGTTGCAATAGTCCAGCCTAGAGAGAACCAGAGCTCTGGAGACAGTGACCTTCTAGGGGAACAAGAGGAAAGGAAGAATACCTCTGAGAAGGTGCAGTTGGGAGTGTGACTTCTTAGAGACATCAGAAATGTAAGGAGAGTGGAGTTGTAGATGACCCCGAGGTTTTTAGCCTCACAGGTGGGTGCAGGAAGAGGGCCAGGGAGGCTGGCGAGAGAGTGACGGGGAAGGAGGAAGCAGGTGTGCCGATGAGGAGAATCTCTGTCTTACTGGCATTAAGGCAGAGATTGTTGGCGGCACACCACTCCTGGATAGCAGACAGACAGTCAGAGATGAGGGAAGGAGAGGAGGTGGCAGAAAGGAGCCTGAAAACGAGCAGAGAATCATCTGCATAGCACTGAAATTTGGGGCAGAGAGCGGCAATACGGTGGTTAAGAATTGCCAGGGGTTTGTTGAACAGCCATGGGAGAGAGGTTAGACTCCTGGGGAACACCACAAGTAGAGAGAGCTAGAGCAGAAGAAGGACCCTAGTTGGACCTGAGAGGGTCGATCAGAGAGGAAAGAGGTCAGCCATGCCATGGCCTGATTGTTGATACCCAGGTTATCATGGAGACAGCTGAGTAGGATGGCATGGTTGGCATTGTCAAAGGCAGAAGAGAGATCAAGTAAGACGAGGACACGGGGGCATTAGAATCGAGGTTGGAGAGCAGGTCTTCACAGATGTTCAGGAGAGTAGTTTCTGTGCTTCTGGCTGCTCTGAAGCCAGACTGATGGTCATGGAGACAACCAACAGATTCAGTGCGAAGAGTAAGCTGGGAATGGCCAGCTTTTCCAGGAGTTTGCCCAGGAAAGGAGTGATGGATATCAGGCGATAGTTAGCCAGGCAGCAGGTGTCGGCTGAGGGCTTCTTAAGAAGAGGGTGCACAAGAGAGTGCTTCAGGGGGAAAAGAAAACTTGAGGGTCAAAGGAGTGTTTGCAGAAGACAGTCAGAGCAGGAACAAGGGTGTCAATGTGGTCCTTGATGGTTTTGGAGGAACAGTGGAGAACCTTTTTTGACAAGACTTTCATAGATCAGACTTGTCTAGAAACCTCATCAGGGGAGAACAGGGGAAAGGCAGAGAAGCAGGGAGGAGAGGTGGCCAGGGTGGGGAGAGGAGTGAGGGGAGAGGGGAAAGGGGAGAGGAGAGAGGGGAAAGGGGAGAGAGGAAAGGGGAGAGGGCAGAGAGGGGAAAGGGGAGAGGGGAAAGGGGAGAGAGGAAAGGGGAGAGGGAAGAGGGGAGAGAGGAGAGAGGGGAGAGAGGGGAAAGGGGAGAGAGGAGAGAGGAGAGAGGAGAGAGGAGAGAGAGAGAGAGAGAGAGAGAGAGAGAGAGAGAGAGAGACACACTAGGGCCTGGGAGGGGACTGGAGAGGTAGAGACTGCAGCAGGATTGGCCAGCTCCTTGCAGATTTTAAAGAGTTTGGCAGAGTTGTTGGATGCCACAGAGACGCGGGCTTGGGTGTGGGCTCTCTTCATGGTGTGGAAAGAGAGCCGGTATTGCCTTTAGAGCAGGTGGCAGGCCAGTTTGTCAGAGGATGCACCGGAAGCATGGCATTTAATCTCAGCCACCCTGCACTTGTGTTTAAGGGTTACGAAGCCTGAGTCGTACCAGCAGTTGCACTTGGCTTTGGGCTTCAAGTGGATACTCTTGACAGGGGCAAGAAATCAAGAGTATCAGATATAGCACAGTGGAGCATGGAAAGGGCTGTGTCAGGATGTGGGTCAGCCAAAGTGGGACGGGAGGGGTGAGAAAGTAGTGGCGAAAGCCTCAACTGACACACGTTTCATAGGGCAGATAACCGCAAAGGTAGGCAGCAGTGCTGGAGTTGGCTTGGCCTGAGGGGTAGAGAGGGTGAGATGGGAGGAAAGGAGAAAGTGATCACTCCAGGAGAGAGGAGTGGCAAGAGGGATAGAAAGGGTAGGCCTGAATAGATCAGAACATACAGAGTGTGCCCTGAAGAGTGAGTCGGGCCAGAGGTGAGGATAGAGAGTCACAGAGGGTCATGAAAGAGCCCAGAGGAAGGACAGGAAGCATCCAGGTGGATGATAAAGTCTCCAAAAAGGAGGAGTTGAGTTGTTGAGGCCAGGACGGAGGAGGAGGAGAGGTCCACCCACTCAGAGAGGAAGGAGGAGATCTCACCAGGTGACTGATAGATGATAGCCACAGTAAGAGAGTGGCCAGGAGAGAGAGAGAGACTGCAGACGAGGCATTTGAAAGAAGAGTAGGCCTGCGTAGGAATGACAGAGGCAGGAATCCACTGTGGGAAGATTAGGGCTACACAACCTCTGGAACAGTTGGATCTGGGCAAGGAAAGGATCTTGTAGCCATCAAGGAGGAGAGTGTCAAAGCTTGTGACAGAGCTGGCTGTGTACCATGTCTCGGTGAGACCGAGGACATTGAAGTCAAGTTCTTCCAGGAGGTGGCAGATGTCAGAGGGGTGTTTGACAGCTGAGCAAGAGTTGAGAGTGGCAATATGGAGAAGGTTGCCATGCTTGAAAGACTTCCAGGGAGGGGTACAAATCAGAGGTACGCCCTGCAGAGGTGTAGAAGAAGCCTGCGGAGGGGGCAGAAGAGGAAGGAGGAGAGGGAAAGATAGCCAAGGGGGGCTAGAAGGGGGAGGCAAGGAAGCCGTGGAGGGGGAAGAGGGGACGGCAGGAGAAGAAAGGAAGGAAATTTGATGAGGCGTGGGAAGCGTCCATCAAAGAGAAGGTTGGCCTGAGGGCCTTGGACCAAGATGGTACCATTAGTAAACATTATTGATGACCTTAGAGGAGTGGAAGGAGGCCATGAGGGCCTCCCACCGGGTGCCACCATTAATGGGAGAAGAAGAGAAAGGAGAAAGCACAGAGACCATATGAAGAGGCCATAGATCTGGCAAGACCATATGTAGAGTCCATAGATCTATCCCTGCCCCATCTCTTCAATTTCACAATGTAATAGCCAGAAAAAGATATTGATTTTTTGTTTGTAAAAGCACCAGAAAAGAAAAATGTATTTTTGCAGACGAACCAAGAATTGACGTTCCTTTTTTTATGTATTGTCTGATCATTAACAATAATATAAGGAAATGCCCAGCACGCAATATACATCATATGCTTCCTATTAATAATAAGAGATGGTCTATAGTGGGAGCCTCCTTTTACAAACTCCATAGAGATACACACAAATAAACATTGTTTGAACAATACATACCTGTACATAGCCTGTGAATGCAAGATGGTTTCAGATACACACCCTCTGTGTTAATATACAATAATTAAAGCTGTGTTTCAATAAAGAAAAAACACAACCAAGAATTAGCATAAAAACATATGCAAATAATGCATTTAGTGAATGATCATCAAACCGTGCACAGCAACACAAACGCATACCACAATTTCCTTTCAGATCACACAATGCACACCCATAAGAAGCAGACCGGAAGTCCTCCAGAGGGATTTGTTTTTATAGGCAGGCGGGAACACCACAATGTCTTTTTGATAAGGAAAGAAGACCCAAAGAGCTGAGACAAGGGATCTCTGAACTATGGCAGAATTACGATGCTGTGATAATGTTGAACATTATAGAAAGCAACGACTCTCTCGCATCGCAGACCTAGTGAAGAAAGGCCACTATCAGCTGCACCTCGTCAGAGGTATTCTCCCCCTCACCCCCGAAACTCAATGGGCCTCATTATGAGTGTGGCAGTCCATAAGTAAGGGTGCTGGTAGCAACGTACTGGCACCCATTCCGGACCGCCACACTACAAGTCTCCCGGCAGGCTTGGGCATTGCGCCCGGCAGGTCTGACTTGCTAGGTGCAACGGCACCCACCCCAGAGGTTTCCCAGAAGCACCGGCACCATTAGCAACAGTGCAGGTGCTTCCGTCTCCCCACTCCCATGGAGGTTCATAGGATTGGGGATTAACATTTACTGGTGCCTGACCTCCCGTTCCGCCGTGACTTGTAATCTCCTGGTGGTACCGTGAAGTGAGGCGCTGGTAAAGTGTTGTGAGTCCTGCGGCAACCCGCCGGAACTACCTGCAGGGTTACTGCTGGACTCGTAATGAGGCCCAATGGGTCCAGAGCTCTGTTCCTCTCTAGGCTCCACTACTGCAACAGCCTCATCCTCAATCTTCCCTTCACCTGATGCAGAATAGGACTGCAAGACTTATCATTGTATCAGAAGATTAACGTTCTTTACTATACAACTCTTGCCAAGCACTTCACTGGCTTCCGGCAATTTATTCCCTGGCATTTCCTCCTCTGGGGAATCTCTAGCACTCACCCCCACCCCGCCCCACCCCACATATCCCCGGCAGCTTCTCCTTCTCTCTCTGCACTTGCACAATCCGAATGCTCACAAGGCTTAGTAGGACCACCTCCTATCCTGCTCATTATTATATTCTATTGCCATTGTCCCATGTTCCCTCCCTTTGCCCTGTGGGTGCTTTGAAACACAAGTTCTTGCTGTATAAGTGCCTTGCAAATGCACAATAAAAATAAAATAATCCTTGGCCTCAAGCCCAGGGATCACATTTTAGTCCTAAAACCTCTCCAATGCTAGGATCAAATTCAAGACTCTCTGCATCATCCACAAGGTGCCTGGGACCACGCTACATCCAACTCTATCCCCCTAAATACCTTCCTGCTAGAGCCCCTTTGGTCTTCTAGATCCAACTCTCTGCGGATCAGATGCTTCTCTAAGCAGAGTGGTGGGAAGATCTCTCTCCTCCACAGGAACCTCCCTCTGGAATGGTCCCATCTCAGGCTTGAGTCAGATTTCCTTATGCTCTGGAAGCCCCTCAAGACCCTCCTTTTCTCTTCTTCCTTTCCTCTCCCCTGCTAACACCCCCATCTGTCTCTGTGACTGGCCGCATGATTCCCTCTGAGTTCTACAGGGCACCAGACCACCACTGCCTAGTCCACACCCTTCCTCGGACTTAGCATGTGGACCCTCATCCCATGCAATCCCTGGCTCATGCCCTACTGTCATCTCCTTATTACTCACCTAGACGCTGTGCCCCGCTTTTACTTGCACTCTCTCCTCTTAACCCTGCACTTCCTTTTCCACCCTAGCACTTTGGGCAGACCGGCACTTCCCCACCCCTTTGCACTTCTTGTTATTGCACGTGCATGATCCGAATGTCACAAGGCCAAGTAGGAATGTTCTTATCGGCCCTGAGTAACAGAGACTGAGAGGCTCTGCAAGGCTCTATTGTGAGAATGAAGCTGGCTGATGTTGAATCCCAATGGAATATGCAGGCCAGTTCAAACATTGATTTCCGACATAAGGTCTAGTGAACTAACAAAAATGGGCATATTTCAACTTTACTAAAATGGACAGGCTCTCAAGTGAAGGAAAATGTGCCTGTGAACTTAAAACTACTGAATGTGCACAATGCATGGCAAAAGACCTGTGTGGCTGAAAATGATTTTTTCATTAAATATGAAAAGCTACCATTCCATTTAAGGAGACAGGAAGCAGCATGTCACATTAACTGTGATCCAGAAATCTAAAGTGAAGCCATGTACTTTGCAATTGTCACAAATCAATGCGTACAGTTCAACATTCAAAATGACATAATTTAAAAGAAGAGGCCTACTTGTAGAAGTGAACACTAGTTTCCTATGTTAACTGTGGCCTATGTGAATAATGCTGAAAGTGGATTCACGTTTTTTTTAATTATTGTATTAAAGATGGAGTTAATTCCTGGACAGTAGGCTCAGAGGCAATACAAAATGTTACATGTTTAACACATAGTGTCAATTTAAAATGCATCCTTGTCGTGATAAGCTGCTAGGCGCTTGCAGTAACCTGCACTTGCACTAACCCACTGAGCTATCTTGTGTGTATTAGAGCCTATTCGAAGCGTGGAGAAAAATGCTGACATCAACCAGGACTCTCGAACTGGGTGAGCCTGCATGCTTGCAAGGGGTTAATTGCGAAGGCCTTTCCTGAAGACATAAAACATCTAGCATTTGCAAGAGGCTCTACGCAGCCCTTGGGAGCCAGGCACGGCTTTGCTCGTCTTCGCTCTGCGAGTCAGGTGCACTGATAAGGCCAGAATGTCAGATCTTCTCAAAACACAGTGCATGAAGCCTGGGAGCCAAGACTGACTGTTTCCAGTCTTGTAACTTTCCAAGCGAAAACATGTTTACTGCCCGGAAGGGTGAGCCTAGAAGCTGATACGTCATGATGATTGATGTGCAGCCCCTAATAAGAGAACTATACTTGGACCAGTGAGGTAGGGACTCATCCTCGGCTGTTGGTGAGACGCGCGTACCAAGAGGAACAGTGCCTGGATGACCAGCTGTGCACTATCTGGGCCGAGACTCCTAGCATCACACCCCCGCTCTGGTGCAGGACTGTGGGGGCTTGGCCAGTCCTCCCCTCCTCTCCTGAGGAGTTCCGGGCACCTGTAGCGGCGAGGGTCCCGGGTGTGATCTGATCGTACCTTCATCTACATTTTATTAGGAGCGTAAGACAAAACAATTGCATATTCATCTGTGATTGACAATTTGCATTATACAGCTTGCACTTTCTATTTCCATTTTATTGTAAATTGCTGCTTAGTTCGCAATAGGCACTGTAGATAATAAATGCAAGCATCATATATTCTGTGTGATTGTCTTTTTTCCAGACTGAGTTCATTGTGCGTCTTAAACCTTAGTTGTGTGAGAAGGTAATTAGGAGTGATTTACTTTGCACAAAGGGCTGGATCCCAGGGGGTGCGGGTTCGGTTTATCACTACAATCCTTTCAGAATTATGGATGCGGCTTGTTTTCTCCACTGAACTGAAAGGTCTGTGCCTCTGAAACTTTGACCTCAAAACCTCTGGCGAGGCCCACCAGGAAAACAGGTCTGTTTCTGTTAAATGCTAAGAAAAACATCATTTGAGATTGAATCCATGTAGGGGTTTGATAAGGAAAATCAAGGCCTGACCACTCTCCACATAAACTGTGCATTAGCTTCAAACTGAGACCTTTAAAGAGACATAATGGCAGGGCCGGAGTAAACATGGAAACAGGCAGATGCCTGTGTCATGTGACTTGTGAGAAATGGAAACTCATCGGGGGTGAGCTAGATGTGGAATTCAGGGGCACATATTATGCGTTGCTATTTCATTAACATTGGACTCCTTTTCCTTAATAAATATAGAATTGGGCTTCCCAGTGAGCTCATCCAGGAATCATATTAAACATCACAAAATGACTGTCCATTCTATGTAAATATTAATCATGTGTGATTAAAAGAATTTTAGTTCGGAAGAAAACTATGATCAGGCCTTCTCATAATCATAGGAACTCAAAAATTGGTGAACTGATAGAATTCAAAATTAATGTTCAGATTGTGAAGTGTCATAGTTGTAACTATTTCATCTCCGGAACAAACCACAAAAAATAATAGCTTCTCCCAGGAAGGTCATGCCAAAATAAAATTATTATTCCCAGATTCGCCATAAAATGTCGAATTCAAAAATATGTGTTTATGCAGTTGTCTGAAAGGAGAAGATAGTTGCCATGATGTGACGCTTGGAGAAAATTAAACATTTACAAAAACATGTAATTTTGAAATGAAGCATCCCCCCCCCATTATCCAGAATCCAGACCTTCAAATCTCCTTGCCCTGTCTGCTGGCAGTGGGTGGATTGGTGGGAGGGGACAAAGAGAGACCTCCAATCCAAAGCGTGGGAATTTATTATAATGTGTAAGTGTCATCAGCACTATATAATATCAGTTTTCAATCTAACGAGGGAGAAGGGTAAAAGAGGAGAGCAGACTGACAACAACATAGAGCGGACAAAAGGAAGGCTAACACCCAGGAGAGGAGGTAGACAGGAGTCACTGGGACACTTTCTGGGGGCTTTTTCTTGGAAACCTGGGAGCCCTATCTGAGAGAGGCCTAGAATCTGGCTGTGAATAGAGGCCTGAGGTATGAGCTAACTACCAAAAGAGGGTCCTAAAATCTGGCTACCCTCCTGAGCTAAGAACAGAGATCTCCCATGTAAATAGATATCTCCCTAAACTATCAATTGTGCGGAGCTACCTGCCATTATTCCTTTCCTTTATTGGGTGGGTGTGTGGGGTTGCAGGGGCAAACTTGTGAAGACCCTGGCCATATTTGACTAAAAATATTACTTAATTCCCTTAGAGAAAACACCATGTCTGTTTTAAATGGAAGTGTGAGGGTTAGCTGTCTATTTTAAACCATTCCTTTTCATTAGTGGGAAGGGGGTAAAAGCGTTATACCCTTAGCTTATTTAACAAACAATGTAATGTAATTAATTTCCATAGGGTCAGCTATCATCGGCTAATGTGTTTGTCAAAATTCAAAATTGACAAAGATTATCCCAGTGCACAGTAAATGCCTCTGGTCTTTAATGTAATTGGGTAACCCTGCTGTTCAGTTGAATGTGCTAGTGACTGCTAAACAAAAATCCAACCATTCCGCATTCCCTGTCAAACGAATTGTCACAAACACATTTTCCCATTCATTCCCCGTGGGTAATAATAAGCAGCGCTCAGATACCTGAGGGTTCGTAGCGCTAAATAAATGCTAAATTATTATTATTATTCCAAACCCTGCATTTCATTTGAATGTGTGTTCCCCAAACGATTTTCCCATTGATTTCTTTTCCCAAACATTGTCTTTCAAATAAAAAGCCCAAACGAAATTCCCATTATATTCCCACTCCCTGTACCTTGCCTCCAAACCAAGGGGGTCATATATAACTGATGCCTGGGGGTGCGGAGTTGCTCGGCGAGAGAAGAGCATTGTGATAACCCAAGCAATTACTGTGTGTTTTAAAATTCCCTATCTGTTAATGTGCAAAGTAAGTAACTGAAAGTCTATTAAGAAATACATGTCAGTCAATTGATGCAAATACTTTGCATTTGTGCTTATTGTGTTATACCACAGAGTTGGGGGCTGGTCTTGTGATTTGTTTATTATTCATTCTAGAAATATATTTCAATACACCGTTCTTGTTTCGAGCTTATTGGTAATACAGAGCATATCTGCTGAATGGTGTCATACAGGTTGGAGGCCTATCCAAATTGTAACTGGCTAAGCGCTTTGTCATGTGACGCCTTAATATGGATCGAAGGGGCACCTCCCTGAGTCGAGAGTGACCATCCAATAAACCCTGACATATAGGCACCTTATAAATATCCAATACATGCAATCCAATTAATGAGTGAATTCCAAAGAGGATTCAAATATGCTTTGAATACATGCTGCAATTCAACCACTGCACAAATTCAATTAAAATTCTGCTCCACCAAAATCCCACTGTTTGGCAAAATACAGAAGGAATTCTCCACTTGTCTGGAATTGGGTGCAGAAGATGTCTGCACATGAACCTGAATCAAAGCCTGGATGATGGTCTTCTGACTACTTTAGTATGATTACTTGCAAGATAGAGGTTTGGTCGCAGAATGCATGACAACTAGGTCAACTACAAGAGTGAATGAAAGTAGCACAGCGGCTGAAGAAGAGCTCTGGCTTCCAAGCACCAGCTCTGCTGTGCAACCAAAAGCAAGCAATCTGCAATAGATGGCCATAGCCTCCACATCACTTGCAACTAATTAAGGAGTTGCAGCAGTGCTGTCATCATTGGATGCCATAGAAGGTGCAATAACAAATGGCGTCATTCAACTCCTGGATGATTGTACAGAGATTTTGAAACAGGAGTTACAGGGAGCTTGGTACCTGGGCGATTTTCCCCAAGATGATCAATGGAACTGGGAGAATAAGCGGCAGAACAACACAGACATTTCCTTATTGAAGTTCTTTTCTTGTAAATAAAGAAATGCTTAATTTCTAGATCCGAAACCTTATCTGCAATAAGCTATTGTCATAATATGAAATGCTAAACTTAGCCTTACAGGTGACAAAAAACTTTTCACTTAATACAGTAATAGACTGTACTTTACTTCGAAGATCTTTAAAATGCAAATGGCTCCAAAAGGACAGAATTCAAGAAAGAAATTGTGATCTGAAATTATTATAAATACATAAGTAGAAATGTAACCAAAGACCTATGAAAATGCCTATTTAATTACAAATGTTGCGTTTGTTATTTGTTTTTATGTTTTTTTTTAAATTCTATTTGGTTTTTATACAATCCTTTACAAAAGATATTTTAATATTTGATTATATACATTGAAACAATTTATCATATTTAAAAGAAAAGAAAGAGGTAAATAAAACAGCTCATTATATGTACTCAACATACAAATTAATATCATTATATACTTCAATATCTACATACATGTTAAAAACATTTATATCCATGTCACTGCAAAAACCTTAATATTTTGACTAATATTCCTCCTTGCGCTTTTTGCTTCCAACGAGGTCCCACCAATTGAGTTAGGATGTCCCTCTAACAGCTCCTGAATAATCATAATGGCCGCAACAGACAAGCAGTTATTGCTCTCGTTAACTATCCTACACCAGAACGGTTGAGTTATCATTGAATTATCACTATGAACACATTTCAGCAAATGTGTTCCTCTGACATTCATTGAATAAATGTCTCAAATTCTAAATTACCATTTGAAGAACCAAACCTGCACTTTCTAAATGGTAGTGGCCACTTAGGTCTAGTACCCCATGTTTCCCTATTGGGGAATAGATTGATATGTAATTGCATAAAGAGTTCTGTAAAGTCGATGCAAGTCATTCAATTCTTTTACCATTGTGTTTTAATCGTAATTGAGCCTTATATTTGTTTTTTCCCCGCAATTATCTCAATCCAGTCCTGCTGCCAGAATTTTCTTTTAATTAACTGTGGACAAGTAATTAGATCCGCCTTAGAAGCATTTATTTTCCCTAAAGAAACATGAATTGCTTCAATCCGTTGGTTCAAGGCTGGGAAATGTCCTATTGTTGCGATAGCATGGAAGTCACTGTAAAGGGAGTTTGGTTTAGGCACTAAGATATTCCTGTACAAGGCTAAGCAGCTCCATTCAACCATTGATGTAATTCAAATAAGGGCTATTTCATATCTAATTAGGCATAATATGGAACTCAGAATTCTGCCTCATGGGTTTGTGCTGGGATAACCATGGTCGTATAAAATGTAAGCAAAACACAAGAGGTGTGATGTCTGGAAGGTTTAGAATAAATCTTAACCTCTGGCATTGCTCTCTGCAACCCTCCAGACCATCGTTCTTCGCCTACCAAGCCATTACAGAAGGGGAAAGACCATATGCAAATTGAGCTTGGTGCCACCCCAAAGAGGCTGTCCAGCCTGAACTGCTAGGACACATCCCTTCTGCACGAGACCGCAAGTATCCCCAGACATGTTTCACTTGGGGAGGCGTGGGCTGAGGTTGGGAGAGGGGAAGACCAGAGTGGGTCTAGGATACAATGAGTCTGTGTTTTAGTCTTTGGGTATTAGTTGAATTTTCCACGTTTTGAGGGCTCTTCTGGAGATCCAGTTCAATTGGTCTTCTCTCAGATGTGGTGGGAGTGCATTCCATTGGTTGCCAGCTATGGAAGGGAAGCTAGTGCCTCCATGTTTGGAGCGCTTGGATTTAGGCACAACTAGTCTGTGTATTCTCTTCTGGTAGGTGTGAGGGATTGTACTTTTGTGAAGCTTCGCGAGCGGTAGTGGGTGCCGAGTTAGATAGGCAACGGTGAGTGATAGAGTTTTGAAGATAATCCTTTTCTTGATGGGTAGCCAGTGGGCCTATTGTTTTGCCTCCGAGATGTGTCCTCTTTTCGGGATATTGAGGGCTGCTCTAATGGCATTGTTTTGGATTACCTGTAACTTGTGAATGTTGTGCGAGGAAGTGCCAGCGAAGAGGGCATTGCAGTAATCCAGTCTTGCTACTGTGAATGCTCTAGCAATGGTTAGGCAGTTGGCGGGGTGAGGAATGGTCTGGGGTGAGGAATGGTCTGGCAGCATTGATGAGTTTCGTTGTGTAAACTGCTGATGTCGCTATGGCGTTTCCTTGATGCGCATGGGAGAGGGAAGAGTCAAGGCGGACGCCTAGGGTTTTTACTGATGTAGACACTGGTATCGGGAGGTTATAAATCTTGAAGTTGGCATATTGGCTCTCTAAAGCTTTTAATACCGATGGAGGCCTGACCAGCAGGAATTCGGTCTTCTCATCATTTAAGCAGAGACCATTTCCGCCCATCCAGGCTCCGATGACTAAGTATATTGATTTTTGAGTAGAAAAGTGACTGTTATGGGTTGGTAGTTATTTGGGGAGGCTGAGGCTACGGAGGCTTTATTTAGGAGGGAGAAAGGCAGGATTCCTTTAGTAAGGTGGAAACTATGCCTCAGGAGAAGGAAGCATTAATGACATTTGTGATGAATGGAATGAGGGCACCTGCACATTCTTTTATGATGGAGGCAGGGCAAGTGTCCCCTTTACATCTGGATGGTTTGAGATATTTGATGATCAAGCTAACTCCTGTATCAGAGACCTTCTGGAAACTGAAGGATATTTGGTCCCCGTGGATAGGTTTAGGCGGTACAGGGAGAGGTGCTTTGATGCTGAATTGTTTGGCAGCGATTGTTTCTTGGAGAGAGGCAACCTTATTTAAAAGGGGCTTCTGAATATTGGTACACCAGACTAAATGGTAAAAGTGTACATTTCCCAAATGTGTAATACATTTTTTCTTTTGTGCTGCTAAGAACACAATCCTATGTTGTATTTCATTGAGTTTCGATGTCGCAATACCGTTGTATTTTATCTGGAAACCTAGATATTTCCAGGTTTTGACTTTTTCTAAAAGTTGTTTCCATGGGAACCATGTGTGTTTGGTCAAAACTGGTTTCCCATTACCTGGAGTAGTTCAAATGTTTAGTTTTACCAGCATTAATTCCAAGATCCAGGTCTCTGGTACAGACTTCAAAACAGTCAAGGAAAAGTTGTAATCCAACTGGTGTCTGGTCTAGCAATATGTAGGCTTCAGCACATCTCAGATAATGGATTTTTTTAAAACCCCAATCTTGGAGGAAAAGATCTCACCGCCTTTAAGGCCATGTATATATCAGCCAAGTACAGACTGAACAGACAGGGTGCCATCATGCACCTCTGTCTTACACCTCTATAGGTCGGTATCACTGAGCTTAGAGAACCCTCCCCGTCCGACCTGATCTGCGCTTGCAAATTTTCATGCAACTGAATCACTGCATCCAGAATGCAATTGGGGCAGATCCTGTGATGCAATTTCACCCACTACCTTTCCCTATTCACCCTGTCA
The DNA here is from genome assembly GCF_040938575.1 of Ambystoma mexicanum. Classification (NCBI taxonomy): domain Eukaryota; kingdom Metazoa; phylum Chordata; class Amphibia; order Caudata; family Ambystomatidae; genus Ambystoma; species Ambystoma mexicanum. The sequence continues at coordinate 113,522,366 of NC_090921.1, read as the reverse complement.
AATACCATCATCAGATCTATTAATTAAACATATATTGTTTTTATTTATTCATAAGGGCTTGCTGCTGCATTAATGACATAATAAATCCATTCAAATATGTTCCTAAGATCTTACGAAAACCTACCTGATTAATATCAATATAGCCAATAGATTCCATCCAGGCGTTTAATCTTTTAAGCACTATAGATGCAAAGTGTGTACTACGAGTGTTCATAAGTGAAATTGGGCTGATAATTGGCTGGGTCCTCTCGATCGCCTTTTTTTATAAATGGGAACGACTATGGCTGTTCTCCAGGAAGTAGAGAAAGTTTTCAACATAATGATGCACTTGTACCATATGAATGGTATTACCGTCCACATGTCAGCGTCATTCTTCAATGTTATATTGGCAAAACCATCTGGTCCAGGGGCGTGAGAAATGTTTGAATTCTTAATAAGCCACACCACCTCTTCAAAATGGGAGTCCAACAGCCAGGGTCTAGAGAGGTCTATTGTGTGGCAATTGCTAATAGGATGGGGCATAGCATGTTCATTTGAATAATAGGAGTTCCAGGATGTTTCTGAGATGGGTTTTAATCATAGCTCTATGTATCTGGACTCCGGTGTTTATCAACTGCCAGAATGTTTTTTTATCATTAAAATTAGTAACATTTTTTCAGAATCTTGTAGTAATAATGCTCTGTTTTGTTTTTTAAGAAAACAATAGAATGTACCAAATGCAATGCACGAAGGTAGACGTGTTTTAGACATTCTACATGGTACCTTCATCCACAAATGTTATGTGACTAGAAGGGTTCTGCAATGATTTTGCTGACAGACTTCTGCTATGGGGTGGTGTGATATATTCCAAAGGACCAAGCAAGATATGAATATATCCCCCACAAATACCTCATGCAAAAAGCCAAATGCTGCTGCATTCAGATACCAGTGTAATGCATTGCCAGCAGGATAGGGAGTAGAAGCATTTCTAGTACAATTCAAAGGGATGCACCTGTCCTGTACAGAATGTTGTGAAACACAAATGCACAATGCATAAGTTATTCAGAAGAGTACACAAATATATGGAAGCATTATAGTTGCAAACTATGCTTTTTTGTAAAGCCAACTATGAAAGCGAACATGCAGTCTTGCACGCAGTAAACAAAGGCTTTGGTTTAGTTAGACAGTGCTGAACAGGAGTGCATGTTTATTTTGGCAAGCCGATAACATGTCTGAATGCCTGGCTGCAAGCAAATCCAATGTAATTTACAAGGCAGGTGTAGAATTATAAAGTATGCATGTGTTAATTATGCAGATTAAATAGTCAAAGAAGACGGACGCCGTTACATTTTACATATGCAGATTGGCAGATCTCTGGCCAAGAGCAGATGTGAGTAACATAGGACATCTCATAATGACTCCAATTGCTATTCTTACATTTTTCGTTACAGATCCCTGGGCTCATACGGCCAGACACTGCTGCATTTTCCGTTAAATTTAAGATTGCTAAATGTACTTTTTGAGACTACGCTGCTTTGGGCACCTTTTGAAATTCACTCGTGCTTCCATTACTCTTCTGGTTTTCCCTCACTTTGTTTGTAGGTACTGACTTGTTTATTTTAACATGTAGAATTGAACACAACAGCGCGTGTGCGCCATACTTTTGTTTTGCAGAGAGAGAAGCACTCTCATAAAGCTTTGTGTAGCAAATTGCCGAAATTGAAGTTTTGCCGTGTTCACAGGAATTACATTTCCCAGCTTTCTCACGCTACAAATCGAAACGTCAGGCGCTTCAGTGACCTGCCGGTCATCGCCGCGTCGACTACCATTGGCTGCACGGTTTCCAGTTTCTCATATTAAAGTAAGTGTGTCAACACTGAAGACGGTAGCAGGATTCTGCCTCCTTCTACATCGAACTCATTTCATCTGTCCTTTTACTTACTGCACAGAGGCTAAAACAGCTTAGTTGCTAGGAGGGTGCAGAGGGGGCTATGACCCGGGTCTTTTGGTTGTAATCCCGGACAGCAGCTCAGTGGCTACAAGCAAAAGGCTAGCTAGCCCTGAGTCCCTGTCTTGGAAAGGGGAAAATCTTCCTCGGGATCAGCCCTTATTAACATAAATTACCCAATTCAGCCCAAAATACAGGTTCTATCGTGCTGAGCAGTGAACTCATGCTAGTGACAAATGACACCTTCAAAATGTTTACCATTTATTAGACAAAAAAGCATAAACAGTAAATTTACCAACACTTTGTAATTCAAGTATTAGCGAAGATTACAAAGCTCATTAGAGCAAACACAAAATATAGAGAAACATAGAACTTAGAGAAACATAGAGAAACAGTCTTACGCCCCTTCAATCAGCGCTGGGGGACCCTGGCCCTCATAAGCTAACTGTTGCCAGCCCCGCTCAGATGACAGCGCTGCAGGGTGCCGACAGAGCATCAGTTTCCGGACACTCTCTTGTTCGAACCAAGTCCAGCGCTTCAAATATCTAAGCGCTATATAGGTGCTATAATGCTCCAAACCCTCCAATAATGTCTCTATTAGCTACAGAACTGCGGCCTTCACCCTGCCTGTCTATCTACAATGCAAAATGTGACCTACCACCCCTACTAGGCCTATATATTCCTTGTAGCTCACTAAAGCATAATGGAGGCGCTGCCACAGATTACTGTCAGCATTACTTTCAGCATTTAGCACATACTTTGAATGAACTATTGGCATTCAGTGGCTAATGCTGTCATCTAAAGCCCTAATTAGCAAATTGGTACTTTGTATATCACGACATTCCTGACAGTCCCGACATTAACGTATCCCCAGATCTTTTCCAGACCTAGCAACACCGCTGTGTACAAATAAAACTAGATGCTCTTGAAGCCTCACTTGGGAACCCTCTCACCTTCACCTGGTCAATATACAGCAACGCCCCCCATTTTACCATTATGGCATCTTCCACCCACAGTGTGACAGTCCTGGTCAACCAGCAGATTTCGCTGTTAATCTCGTTGTACCAATCTGCGGCATTTGACCTCGTCGACCATTCCATCCTGACAGACAGGCTTATGTCAGTTGCCAACTGCTCCCAGGCTGCCACCAAATGGCTGCTCTCATTTTTATCTAACAGAGTCAGAAGGGTGTGTGCCAATGAGGCAAAGGCACCGGCCATTCAGGTGCTCTTTGGAGTTCCACAGGGAGCTAATCTATCTCCTTGTATTTACAATATATTCATGGCTCCCTTCTTTGCCCATCTCGCTCAAGAGGGTATTTTATTTTCTAATTATGCTGATGACACACAATGTGTCATCCCTCTCACGTGTCAGCATGACCAGGACGAGAAGAAACTCAATTGCATATTTTCCATTATCGAACAATGGATGATGTTAAATAACCTCGCACTCAATCGCGGTAAGACTGAACTTATGGTGGTTGGATCGGAGGGCATTTTAGCTAAACTTGATCCAGCTTATAAGCATTTCCAGTTAGGGGATGATCCAATCCCCACTCTCCCTAAAGTAAAACTCCTGGGTGTGTTCCTGGATCAGTCGCTTAACATGAAGCCCTATGTAGCCAGCATAGTTTCATCTGCTACCTACTATATCAAATTGTTGGCGCATTTGAGACCGCTCATCTCTCAACAGAATGCCGAGTCTATTGCCCGAGCGATTGTAGGAGCTAAATTGGATTATTGCTGCAGCCTGCTAGCAGGCACCAGTAAATCCACCATCAATCGTCTCCAGGTGGTTCAGAATGGCGCGGTCAGAGTCGAAGTGGGACTCTCGTATAGAGCCCATGTCTCAGAAGCACGTCGAGCCTTGCACTGGCTCCCTGTGGAGTCTGGGATACCCTTTAGACTTTTGGTTATCACCTTCAAATGTCTTAAGGGAATGATGCCCCCTTACCTACAAAGGGGTATATAAGAAAAAAAACCTGCCTCAGAAATTTAAGATCTGACAATCTTAACCTCCTTAACCAGCCAAGATCTAAAACCAAAAAAGCGCAATTGGGTGCCTTTGGTTTTGTGGCCCCGGCACTCTGGAACGCCCTGCCTAGTCACCTGAGTAATTCCTCAGTCTTGAGTAATTTCAAAAAGGGTTTAAAAACACTTCTTTTTAAATAAGCTTCCATCTGATATCCTCTCTCTCTGGCATCTCTTTGACCTCAGGATACCTTCTGCCTGTTTTTTTGTCATGTTTGTCTTTGTCCACGCCCTCACTCCCACGGGTCTATGGCTGCGCAATACAAATGTTATAAAGTAAAGTAAAGTCGGCTGATCAGCTTAATGCTTTAAATGTGCCTGCTAAAGAAAACTTAGCTAACAATGAAGATATCATTTCAAACCTCACCCCTTCTCTGAATCGATCACATTCTTTTAGTCAACCTAGTTATTTGCCACAGACTCGTATGGTCACTGTCGTTGCTTCCTGGGGGTCTTTACCTGCAAAGACAGCAGAGAAAATACCCCCTTTCCAAACCATTTCCAACAAAATGCTAAACATTGCACACAAGGTCCCTAAACAATCCTGCTAAGGGAATTCATGATTTTATTATTCAGAAAGATTTTGATATTATGTGTTTCACTGAGACTTGGGTTAAGGAAGCCAGTGGACCCATGATTAAAACATAGCCGTCCCTGAAGGCTACTCATTCTTTTGTAAAACGGAGTTGGGCAGGGGAATACGAGTGGCTTTTGTTGCTAAAACTGAACTTCAGCTTTTTACTTCGCCATGTGATTGCTTCGAATGTGAAATATTACATATTAAAACGACGACAACCACCCAATCTAGTATTAATTTTGTACTTATCTACCATCCTCCCCATACAGTGTCAGATTTCAATGAGGAAATCACACATTTTTTGAGCAAATTTAATGGGCCCAACAGTTTCACTCTATTCTTGGGTGACCTAAATTCCTGGCGTGGAAAGGCCCTGAATAGAGACACCATCGATTTGTAACAGACACTTCTCAACGTTGAATACCAGGTCATAAATTATGAACCCACAAATGACAATAATAACATGCTAGATTGGGTTACAGCCCAAAACCTAACAGTTCAAATCCAACAAACTACTCCTTGCAGTAGGTCGATTACTATGTAATTGAATTCTCAATAGAATTTTTAAGATTCATCTTCAAAAAACTCTTAACCCTATTAAGAGGGTTATGAGTCAGAATTTTAAAAATATTTCATCCACCGACATTCAATCGTGCCTAAAATCAATCATGGCATTCACGGCTGACTCGGATCATGTTGAATTCTCTGTAAATTCTTATACCACTTCCTTTCAAGGGATGATTGATCAAATTGCCCTGCTTCGAGTAAGGCTGACTAGAGTCAATCCAAGGCATCATAATTGGCTCACCCCAGAACTATGTGCTCTCAAGAAATCCAAACGTTCTCTCGAAGCTAAATGGTTGAAACATCCTCCCGATGAGAACAAGGAGCTTTTGAAAGCTCTAGAAAAAAGTTATAAACTTAAAATAACTGAAACAAAAAAGTATGTTTTTTAACACAGAAATTGAAGATGCCTCAAATCGGGAAAACTCATATATTTAACTATTTAAATCTCTGGAAAAGACTGAAGCCCTTAGCATGTGATTGTTCAAGTTGCTTTTGAAATTAAAATTGCTATGTCTAGCGAAAAGGTCTCGGCCTCCCAAATATCTCTGAAATCAAGTGGTAATCCACCTATATCTTTGCGGGGCCATAATACACTCCCGCAATTCTCCTTAATTTCTTTCGTGATACCAGACATGGAGAAGTTACTCTCCACCCTGAAACCTACTTCCTGCGCCAAAAACCTCCTTCCGCCAAAAATCATCCTTGAACATGGAGCTGCGTTCCCCCCTCTCCTGACTCGTATAGTTAACTCCTCTTTCTGTGACAGGCATATCCCTGCTTCCATCAAAGTGGTTACCGTGATTCATTTGAAGATCTTGGATAAAGTTGCAACAACACAATTACAATTATTTGTGGAGGCCAACAACATATTGCAAAGTGGCCAATCGGGTTTTAGGCCAGCCCAAAGCACCGAAACGGCCATCGTAGATTTACAATCCTACGTGTTGGGGATCATGGAGAAAGGCAAGTCAGACCTACTGGTCCTCCTGGACCTGCTTGACCACCAAAGCCTTCTGAATGCACTTGACTCTATTAGAAACTGCATTTGAATGGTTTTAATCTCTCTAAACCCACCGAGTGTCCATAATACATTGGGAGGGCACTCTTCCCCCACAAGCTCTCATCGAATGAGGGGTGCAGCAGGGAGTCTGTTCATCACTGGAACTCAGGCCTATTTGTTACCAACTACACGGATGACACGCAGTTGGTTATGGAACTCAGTTGGGGTTTTTCCCAAGACTCCTTGAGACTTCTCTCTCTATACAATCAGATGTCTCAAAACTGGATGGGTATCAATGGAGGAAAGACCGAGCTCTTGATTTCTGGCTCTCACAAGGTTAGATGTAAGTTTAGGGCTAAATATGAAAATATTCTCATCAATGGCACCCCAGTTCAGAATAAGGTAAAAACTTTGGGTGTCATTCTTGTATCCTCTCTCAATGCTGACGAACATACCAATTTGATCAGCAAAAAATGTAATTACTATCTCGGACTGATAAGAAAAATTAGACCATTCTTAACTGAGGAGAATTCTGCTCCCATTGCCCATGCTATTATTTTCCAGCGATTGTACTACTGTAAAGCTTTACTACTCGGGGCAAACACTACCAGCCTAAAAAGATGCCATAACATCCAGAAGGATGCAATACAAATTATAAAGAATGTCCCATGGAAAGAACACATTTTGGAATATCAGAAAGCTCTTCACTGGCTGTGTATACAAGATCGGATCAAGTTCAAAACATGCACCCTTGTCCACCTCGTTCTTTACGGCATGAATCTGCCATTTTCCGTCACTCGCCAGTAATACCACTGCGCTCGTCTGACCTGGTTCAAATGCTCCAAAGGCCTGGGAAGATCTTTCCCAGTCCGTGCAGCCCAGCTGTGGAATTCCCTCTCTCCTAAATTGAGACTTGAAGAAAACTTGCTCAGGAGAACACTAAAGACCAGGCTCTTCAAGTAATTGGCCCGCTCCCCTGTTTGAGTTAGACTTGCCCTGTCCCGTTTCTTGCTGTCTTTGTGTGTATGTGTGCCCTTATGCCTGCGGGCTACCGGCGCCTTAGAAATCAAATAATAAATAAATAAATAAATAAATAGGTAAGATTGGTAACATCAAAGGAATGTTCGGTTTCTGAGCATGATGATACCTTTGTGTGCTTCTGGTGAAGTCAGCTTAGCTTCAATTAAAAAACATGAACCTATCTGTTCAATTCACAGTCATTTACCCAGGTTGGCCACGGGTCGAGGTATTAACTTGTAAATAGAACTGAGTTACCGGTTAGATACACATTTCGTGCAACTTAGCCTAAAATTGATTATAAATATGGCTGCAATGGATGGGACAAAGACATGGAAATACACTTTTTTGGATGAGGCAAGATGACCTGAGATATGGCAGAGTAGGCAGTGTGAGGAATTGCCACCTGGCAAGGATGGTAAACCCTGCCTTTTAAAAATGTGTATTAACAAATAGAATGATTACTCTAATTTCGTCTCAAAAAGGGGAAATCTGCCAATCAGATTCCCCCTTTCCCGTCGACTTCATGCCAAAAGCATTGTGCATTGTACCCTGCCACATCAGTAGTCTGACCTGCGGCACATGCTCTACTCGTGGCACAGAGCGGGTTCAAAGGTCATGAGATGCCTACTTGACAGCCACAGAGACATCCCAGTACCTGTGTCGCAGAGGAAGCATTTAAGATCTGCCCCACCGTACCCAAAACTGATGATCATGAATCATACTGCTTGCAGGGTGAACTCTAAATAAAAGCTATGCCTAAATTCAGGCATAGTGCATGGTGTTACTTCTGATCACAACCGCCACATTGAATTGATTGCTATTTATTTATATAGCGCCTATACACAATGTGTTTCAAAGCGCTTCAAGGCAGGGAGGGAACAGGGAGAATACAGTGAACATCTTACAGATCCTTGATTCATTAAGAATGAGAAATTAACTATAATACTTGGCCTAGCGACATTTTTGATAGTGCAAGAGCATTTGACAATAATAAGGGGAAGGTGGGAAGGAGAATGAGACAGACAAGCGGCTGGCTACCTTACTAGGCCTGAGGTAGTGACGTAATTTTACATGAGTTGGGGGGGGGGAGCAGGGAGTAGGAGAAGAACAAGAACAAAACAAACACCCATCATACTATGCCTGACGAAATTTCAGATAGGGGAGGGGTAGAGGGAGTAGAACAAATGAGGGAGGGGGGGAAGAGACAAACATGCTGCTATCAAACAAGTCAGGCAACATTTCTGATAGAGTAAGAGCTATTGACAATGATAGGGGGGGCAGGTGGGAGGGAGAATGAGACAGACAAGCTACTAGGCCTGATGACAATTGAGGGTAGTGCCGGAATTTTACACGAGGTGGGGGGGAGCAGGGAGAAGGAGAAGAACAAAATAGGTCAAGGGCCACATCTGATAGGGTAAGTACTAAGGATGATACAGTGAAGGAAGGGGGAGAGGAGAGAGGAGGGGACATCAGGAGGAGGCCTACTGACATCAAAAGCAAGCAGCTGGGGGCGAGATACAACAGGCAAGCGAACTGGCAACAGGGTTAGAGAAAAGTAGAAAGAGAGGTAAGGATAGGCAGAAGATGATTGCGACTTAAGTTAAATACATCAGGATAACAAGTTTAATCTTACAAATGCGGATGGTAGCAAAGGGCTCTGCTGCCTGAACATTCTTCTCCTGTCCCTTTCCCCGTTCCTTTCTGCCTAAGTGAAGTGGTTTCAAGCAGGGGCTTATATAAATCCAACTTGCCATGGTGATGTCATTGGAGCTGGATCATGACTTCAGCCCAATCTGTCCTTTTTCCATAATAGGGATGCTTCAAAGCCTTGTTTCTTCGTTGTCAAAGGTTTTGTCAGGGCATGCTGTTCTACATTTAGCTAGCTATGCAAAAACACACTGCAGCTCATGCTTTCCTCCATTTTGCTAACTATGCAAAAAGGCACTGCACCGCTGCAGACTTTTACAAACATTGAGGCCTAGCCCAAGGAAAACTAAACATTGTTATCCATGTACAAACATATTTCATCCATCCATATTCCATTCATCTTGCTCACGTTATCTGAGTCTGTAGTTTCCTCCTCAATTTAGACTCATATTTTATCTCATTCTACACTTTGCCGAACAACACATGCAAGTCCTATTCTTAACCCGCATGGACCCTTCACGGACAGTGGACATCTGGTGAATCAGTTCGTGCTTTGGCCATAGTGAAGAATGCTGCACACTAAGCGACTGTGGTCTATTGAGACCCCAGAGGCCACATTCCTTCTGGGGAGGAGAGCACTAACTAAGCTTTTACCATGCCTGGGATCTGATATTACAAATCTATCCAACTAATAGTTCCTTGCGCCTTATATATCTTTCTGTAGACAATAACTACCTTCTTCAGTGCTCTCCTATGCCTGTGAATGTGATTATGCTTGCATGAGAGAGCCTTCCCAGTGCCACCCCTCTTCCCTAGTCCATTAAAGTGCCTTGAAGATGTCTTGCCCAACTCTAAATCGCTTGGGGGTTAGGGAGGACCCTGTTCCTTCCTGACATTCCCTCCTTTTGTTACTTCTACAGTAACTAACTCATCCCCATCCAACATATCTACAACCCCAAAAATATAAGTTTGAGTTTCGCTGTTTATTGTATGGCAAGGTGCATTAGAACCCCCAATTGATACCATCATCTTTGCACCACCAGGTACTACATTGGCACAACATCAGAGACTCAGTTGGCCTGTGCAGAAGAGAACCAAGAAGAACACGATAACAGGTACCAGTATTTTCATTGCTGCCCCAGCAATGACGGTACCCAATCAAAGGCAAGCAATAGCCAATCCATGTTCTGTACTCCACCTTCTTTCTTCATTTGAACACCTAGATTGCTCACTGCCTCGATGATGTGGGATAGTGACCCATTCTCGGCATCCTCCAGGGGTATAAAAGTGCAGTAGCGGCTTCCCAACTTTTTACACACTCCTCCTTCTATGGCTGTTAATAGATCCAGCATATAGTGGTTCTGCATCGTCATGAGTCTCAACGCACGGAGCGCTACTTTGATGGTGTTGAACCCATTCTCTGTATCATTGGCGAGCTGGAGTAGCTCTCATCAGACGATTTGAACCCACTTGGCGTTAGCAGCTGCTTGTAACCCAGGAGTCAAAAAAAGATGAAAAGAAATTCTCAGCTGAGCTAAAAAGTCAATCCTCGTCAGATATCCCTCTGAGCAGTGCGGAAGAGTCTTTTGAGATATAGTTCGATCTCTTCTTTCTTTTCAGCTGTTGAAATTGTTCTTTTTCTGGCAGCATACAAAATTATTGTGTGATCTGCTAGTGTCTCTATGCTTCTTTAGGTGCTGCAGTGGTTGAGGGCACCTTTATAGGCAGTTCTTTTCTCTTCGGATGTTCTTTTGGGATTACCAGTAGTACTGAGTGCAGCGTGGCCAGTGAACACTTGCCCTTCCCGGATGATGGGAAGAGCAAGTAGGCTTGTCGGCCACAAACCCAGTAGTAATCCATCACTGCACCCATACCTTTCATCATATCATGGATCACAAGAGTTTGGTTGCACTCTTTCTTTGTGCCAACAAGAACTGTTCCTTCATTTCTAAAACAAATTTCATAGTCCATGTCTCTATGTATTCGCACTGGCTTCTCCATTGCCGCAAACCATGTCTGCCTTCTGATGTAATGGGACCATATTTGCACGCACATAGTCTCTACTCAGGCTATTATTTATTTGCTGCATTCGATCAGTCCATCTGCCAGGCACATCACTGTGGAACTCTGCCATTTGTTGTTGACCTGTGAGTGACCTCCCATGGAAAAATATGGTGCTTGTAGATACTTGCTGTATTTTGTACTGCCATTGCATAGTGCTGGGTCTAGATTGTTGCTCTTCAACTGAATTCTGTGTGCCTGCAATGTGTCCTTTATCCTACATAGTGCAAGATGTACCAGATGTACCAGACATTGTGCCTCTATAATTGGGACTGGTCGTGGAACTAAAACCATAGGAGACTGTGACGCATGCAGGATGAGTGCACACTGTACACACGTAACAGCTTTCATTCATCACATTCCTTCCCACAGTACGCATATTGGAGTACCAGCTATTAGACGACTCTGAATGCTGAATGTCAGAAAGGACGTCAATGCCCAATCCCTTATATAAATCATACATCATTCGTACTTCCCGTCTTATTCGTCTAAGAAAATCTGTGTGGGTGGCCGGCAAAAAGTGAGACATTGTTTGATTCTTATTTATCATAGACATATTTATACCATTGTTCACAAATCTATTAACATTATTCTCCTTTATATGTAACTGTCCACCCCCCGTCATATGGCCACCCCATACAACAGACATTCCTTCATACAGTGTCACACACAACAATATAATCACCGGTCTACCAAGAAAGTATGATGCATAATTCCTAGAATGAATTACATTCAGTTTGCCGTTATCCCTACATAACAGGGAGGTTTGAACACGTCGGTCAGGCATCCTTGCTTTTCCCTGGAGAGTAGAAAAACAGGTTACCAAGAAAAAGGAAGAGCAAGATAGAGAGAAAGAAAGAAAGTAAGGAAGAAAGGAAGAAAGAAGAAAGAAGAAAAGTAGTGAGAGAAAGTGACCCTATTCCCACTAGGGCCGACCGCGTTCTAGACCTTCAAAAATTGAAAAGAAAAAAAGGTAAATAAGGGGTGTGCCTCTGCACACCGCACTGGCATGGACACTTTACTAAACGTCTTCTTCATCAGTTATGTCTTTGATCTGTCAATTGTTCTTTGCAATGCACTTGTCTCAGGTGCTCTTCGGACATCTGAGAGATGCACCCAATATCAGAACTCCTTCACACGGACGGCGAGAGGTGTACAGAACACCACCTCATATGGACCTTGAAACCTGGGACTGTTTCATCGACTATCAACGTTTTTCACGTACATCAGCTCCCCAGGTAATAATAGTCCAGTTGTGGCAGATGTGTTTGCAGTTGCTGTCTCCTTCCCTTCAAGTGTGTCCTGTCCTTCACTCCTGGGTGGCGTAATCTGTTGGGAGATATATTTGATAGCACATGTTAGTGCTGTTAAATATTCCCTAAATTCCACTCCTAGCACTGTCGCTGCTTGATGTGCATCTGATGCTTTCATCACAGGGGATATGGGGGATTGCATGCGCCTGCTGTGACTATTTCATGTGATGTCAAATGGTGGTTCTTACTGGGCTGTGTGCGTAAACTGAAGAGGGCCAAGGGCAAACAGTGTATCCAGTTTTTCTTCAACGTGGAACACAATTTTGACAGTTTACTTATCAAAAGCCCATTGATCCTCTCCACAACACAATTAGTCTGAGGGTGGTAAATTGAGCACATTTAATGTTTTATTCCCAATAGCACTGCAACTGGCTGAAACAGCGCATTAAAGAAATATGTGCCATTATCCACTATCAATACTTCGCACACGCCCCAGTATGAAAACACCTCTCTGAACACCTTGCCCCACATCTGGGTGTGCACATGGTCCTGCTTCCACCCACCTTGAAAAGGGGCAAACCACCACAATAAGGTACCTATATTCATTGCACCTTTCCCCCATATCTGGATAATCTACATGCAATTCACGGAATGGCTGTGTAGGGCGAGGCACTGTACCTCTTAATGTACGTAATGTCATCCCTGTGCTGAAACATTGGCGTGTCAGGCAGTGTATTACTTTTTTCAAAATTATCTATTGGAGGTTTGGCACAAACCAGTCCTTCTGGATATCTGCCACAATATGTTGTTTAGAGCTGTGGGAGGGGAAATGTAGTTGCTCAAATGCTACAGAGGGTAATTCTTGGGGCATCACCACCTTCCCAGAAATCTCCTGCCTCCACAATAAATCAGTGGGAGACTGTTTACATCCCCTCTGCAACCATAGCTCTTTTTCCTCCTCAGGCACGCTCCTTTGCAACTCTATGATCTGTGATATGGGCAATGCTGTGTATGGAACTGTGGTCTCGCTTTCTACAGGGGTGGTCACTATACACTCGGTTAACATTGTATCTGAGAGATAGGATGCAACTTGGCCACCTGGTCCGCAGCCGCGTTGCCCTTAGAGATTTCATCCATGGCATTAGTATGGGCAGTGCATTTGATGACTGCCACAGTGGAGGGCCATGATAATACTTCAATGAGTTCTTCCAACAGCCTTGCATGCCGCACTATAGAGCCATCTTCCCTCCAAAACCCTCTCCTCTTCCACTGACACAAACCTGCATGCAGCATTGTCGTGATATATGCCGAGTCGGAGTAGATGGCGACACACCGTCCTTGAGAGGCTCTAAATGCCTTGATGAGAGCGACAGGTTCCGCTGCCTGACCCGAATAGTGCATAGGTCATATTTTCATGATCAAAACGTCATGCTCCCCCCTTTGTCAAACCGGGTATTAAATTATGCCTCTTATTACAAACGATTTGTATGTATATTGGCCTATGCCAAGTTGCTTTAAATTGTACGCGAATAACTCTCTGTGGCAAGGTCTTGACCTTAGAAATTGATGTAAGCCGCCATCTTGAATCAAGCCTCCATTTTAGGTTAGAAACCGCCATTTTGGGGTTTTATACAAAGTCACCCTGTAATCTAAAATGGCCGTCTCGTGTGTCCTTGTTCTTGCCTTAACCTCTCCAACCTCTGTAGGGCAGTTAATGTCCAACCTGCCCTCAGGCTATATGTTAGGGTCATGTAGACCTTGTCCTTTGTTGACCTCGGGAGCAGGGGATTACTTGAATCAGCAATGTTAAACTACAAGTATACAAGAACAGTAATGCTATCCGAATATAATTTGCAAAACATTTGTTTGGTCTGTATTAAAACAATATGCAAAGAGTGTAAATGTTAAATTAAAGAATAATGGAGTGTGTTAGTAAATGTATGGAAAAGTAAACCGCATGCACAAGATATGTAAATTAGGAAAGTGAACCTGGCGTGACCCTAGCCCAGTGTATGATTAACCTGTAAGAGGGCTGGACATCATTTTACAAATTGTATAAATGCGTCGATGTCCAGCTAGGAAATTCTGTCACTGCTCACATTGAACCCTGCTGGTGGTCTCTGTGATGTATTGACGGCCAAATAGCTATTTGTGTACATTGTTGAATACTGTTCAGTTTTGTAATAAAGATTCTGGGAATCTTTATAAGCCCGTGTGGGTGTATTTTCATTTGCTCGGTGTAACAGCCGTAATATTGTATTTTTTCTGATTCCACAGATGGCGCCCGTATATGGACCCTCAATATTGACTTTGTCTCGTTGAAGGTTGGCTTGGCTATCGGACCGGGATCGGACGGTGCCAACAGAACCGGCCACTCTAAGACGAGAAGTGAATTCCTCGACGAAACTGCACGATCCGATCCCTGGACGGTGAGCTGTAGCCCGAGACGACGTCTTGACGAGGGCCCATATATTTGAGGTGGGTAAATTTGCCGAAAATCACCAGACACGTGGGTCCTTTCCATTGTCCTTAGTAACCCGATTGGGCCTCCCAGTCCTTTGGTTGGGTGAATCGTGTCCCGATTCTTAATCTAACCCTGACAAATTTGAATTTGGAGCATTGTACTCGCGAGCACAATTATTTAACCAGGTAACACCAGAACTTTGATATGCCTGGGAAATTGTCTGCCTGCTTTAGGGCATTTTTCCGCAGTGACAGACAATCTTTGGAAGATAGCCGTCCCGCACCACAGGAGGGGTCGCCGGCATGTACTATGTACTGTAAGAAAGGCTTTGGTAGTATAGCATTTAATGACATTTGGGGCACAGACAAACCAGACATAATTCTAATCTCCGGTGGCCAACCAATGGTAGTTTTGAAATCCCTTGTATAGAATGTTTAGAGTCTGTATTAGTAAAGAAAAAGGCTAGACCTGCAGTATTTGACACGTTGCACAGTTGGAAAACAGAAGCTTTGCAGCAACAAAAGAGTAGAGAGAAACATATGCGTCGACATATGACGAGTGTCGAAAAGACACGGTTATATGATTAAAATAAACAATTGGAGACAGTTAGGAACATGGACAGAATGTGCCTACTCTTCCTCTTCCAAGTGATCCTGCATTGCTTGTAGTAGACCAGGGAACAAGACCAAGGGTTGTGACTCGTAATACTGTGTCCCCAGACAAGAGGAGTGAATTGACTGCTTGTGCTAAACATTGTATGGAGAAGGGTGAACAAGCTAATGTTTTTTCCACACTCGAAAATTTAAAAGATATGCCTGAGAAAAATGTTTTTATCGAAGGGTTAGGGATTCATTTAAGTATAATGTGGAATAGACTAAATGATGTACATTTCCCACAAGGGTTAGGGGATTTAAACGCCTTAGCGTTGTCCAGAGATACTGCGGAGAAGGTATATGGGCATGTCGAGAGGAGTTTTGAGTGTATGAAGGAGTTGGAAGAGTTACAGAACGAGGAAATAGATGGTGATAGTTTAGGTATTATGTACTTACAGAAACGGTTTTCTCCTCGTCGAGAATTAAAAGGTGAGGAAGCACGAATTTGTACAAAGGACGCGATAAGATGGATTTCGGATATGTCGATAACTCCAGATGACGTATATGACACATATAGTCAGTATACGTTAGAAATGCAAAAGAAAGTGATACAGGTGATGGTAGAGCACCTGCAGAATGAGTGTGTAAGAAGAAAGATTTGTTGTCCCGCAGAATTGTTGAGTGTTTATAAGAGAGCTTTTTCGATTGATACTTCTTCGACTGCCTTAGCGCTTGATTTGGCTCTGTTGCTTAGTAAGCGTTCCGAGCTGCCTACTTCTCAGTTGCCTATGAGAGAGGTCCCTCCGACTTTTGTCCCAAAAGTTGAGATTGCGGTTGATGCTGCACGAGGTATATTAGCCGGAGAAATTCCTGCACATTACGTTTCACAGTTTGTTCACGTCCCGTTTTCAAGACAGGAAGTGAACACCATAAAGCAATCTATTCCTGATATAAGAAAAAATCCGACCGGATTCTATAAAGAAATAGAGTCAGTCTTACAGTCGTCGGTATTCACTTTAAGTGATATTGACCTATTATTTCCTGTACTCCTGCCAGTTGATTTGTGGAAGCAGATTAGGACTATAGATGACATACCTGGGTTGGGAGATACATGGGATAACATGACTAGGCTGGACAGAGGAAGACCAGCTGGCGAACGACCACCTCAAGTGATATTAACCTTGCCTGATAGAATTATTGTAAAATTGAAAACTATGGTTCCAGAAAAAAGAATCATTTGGGACAAGCTTTTGGCCTGTGTCCAAGGAAAGTCTGAGGGTGCTACCGATTTTTTCAATCGGTTCGAGCAGGTATTCTCGGATTTCATTGGACAAGACTTGGGCACAGAGTCAGGGAAAAGTTTGTTTGTCGACAAATTTGTACGTGGATTGCTGCCTGACATCCAGTTACAGATGATGTCCTCTGAAAGCGCTTGGCAGGCGAAGTCCCAATCAGAAGCATTGCATATGGCTCAGTATTATGAAAATCGTGTAAATACTGAAAAAGAGAAACTTGAGAAAAAAAAGGGTGACTTGAAAACTAAAGTTTTATTGCAGCAGATTGTTAGAAACCCTAGAGGGGGTAATCAATTTAGAGATCAGTACATTCCACAGGGAAGTGCGCCCTTGGCTCCGGTAACCATTAACCAGTGTGCCTATTGCCGGCAGGAAGGCCACTGGCGCGCACAATGTCCGATCTTGCAGCAAAGGTCATTTGGGAACATGGGTAGATGATCCAGAGGTCGCCCAGGTGCAGGGGGCCCTGGCAGAGGTCAGTTTACACCAGAATCACAGCAACCTCCTTCACAAGATAAGCAAGTTTGGAATATGGATAATAGAAACATTTTTGATCACTCTTCTGCCGCGTACCTCTCCGAAGAGCTTCCTTTTGATAATATTCTGTTCTGCTAGGATTGCCGAAGCAGGATTTGGAACCTACGCCTATTCCTGTTCATCAGAAAGGCCCCTACGTTGAGATGGCGGTGGGAAATAGGAAGCATCTATTTTTAGTAGATACAGGAGCACAGAAATGTTCCATTGATCATTCGCAGGTTCCAAATATTCCCCAGTCAGAGCAATCCAACATTTCCGTAGGGTTTTCAGGCACACCTGTAGTTTGTCCGGTCTCTTTGCCGGTACCGATAACACTGGGTCCCTTCACGGAACAGTGTCCATTTCTACTTACCACAAACTGAGGGGAGAACTTGCTGGGGCTAAATTTGTTGAAGGCATTACACGCAGTAATTCATTGTTCTCCGGATGGAATTCGGCTAACAATTTCACCTCAGCAATCATTCGCCTCTCAGTTTTTGACTCGACCTTTACCGCCAGAATTTAGTAATATTCCAGAATGCTTATGGGCAATTGATGATAATGATGTGGGCATTCTCCAAATTGAACCTGTTAAAATTATTTTGAAACATGGAGTAAAATTGCCTCGCATCCCGCAGTATAAGATCTCAGTTGAAGGCGAACAGGCTTTGAAATGTATAGTTTCTGATTTTGTACATCGTGGAGTAATTGAGGAGATTATGGGTAGCATATGTAACAGCCCCATTTTGCCAGTATACAAAAAAGTTGATAATGCGATTCCCTTTCGTTTTATAATTGATTTACGCGCTATTAGCAAAATTGTGGCTCCTCAATTTCCTATTGTACCTGATGTTACAACGATATTAATCATGATTCTGGCTTCTGCCACTCATTTTAGCGTTGTTGATCTTAAAAACGCGTTTTTCAGTATTCCCATACACAAGGATAGCAGGTATTTGTTTGCGTTTACCCTAGGTGGACGCTCGTTTACATTCACTCGTGCACCACAAGGGTACACTGAGAGTCCAAGTATTTATAGTAGGGCATTGAAAGAGCAGCTTGATACCCTCGAGTTGCCTACTACTTGCACGTTACTGCAGTACGTAGATGACCTCCTCTTGGCTGCTGATTCTGAGAGTGCCTGTAAAGAAGGCACTGTGTTGTTGCTTTGTCATCTAGCAAAACATGGCCACAAAGTTTCACTTAAGAAATTCCAATATTGTTGCCAGGAGGTCGCCTATTTAGGCTATCTCCTGTCAAAGGAGGGAAGACGGTTGACACCTGAACGAATAAAGACCATTTCTGGTATGTCTGTCCCAAATACGCAAAAGGAAGTTAGAGCCTTGATAGGTATGGCTTCTTATTGTAGATTGTGGATCCCGAGTTTTTCGTTAACGATTAAACCAATGCTGGCTTTGACAAAGAAGGGCATTTCTTTGCCATTGCCATGGGCCTTGGAACACCAGACAGCATTCGATTTGCTCAAATCCGCACTGTGTTCGGCGCCGGTTTTAGGAACTCCGAATTATGATAAGGCCTTTGTATTGTTTGTGCATGAACGTGATGGATGTGCTTTGCCCGTGTTAACGCAGGAACATGGAGGGAAGAATAGGCCGTG
Source organism: Ambystoma mexicanum (assembly GCF_040938575.1). Lineage (NCBI taxonomy): Eukaryota > Metazoa > Chordata > Amphibia > Caudata > Ambystomatidae > Ambystoma > Ambystoma mexicanum. The sequence goes on along the minus strand of NC_090921.1, from coordinate 113,503,798 downwards.
CGGCTAGTATTCCTCCGCCCTTGATCTTGTAGCATGCGCTTTGCCAAGATGTTTGCGCACTGTTGCTGTTGCTGCTGCTGCTGCGTCTGTAAAACAGAGTGAGGGAATGGTCCTGGGTCATGCATTAACCCTAATGGTACCTCACTCTGTAGATATTCTATTGAATAGAACTCAAACGCAACACCTCACTTCTGCACGATTGACAAGATATGAACTAATCTTGTTTGCCCCTCACATTCAAATTCGGAGGTGTTGCGTATTAAATCCGGCGGAACTTTTACCTGTCTCACAAAATACTGTTGATGATGACGATACGTCGCACGATTGCCTTTATATGACAGAACAAGAGACTAAAGGCAGAATCGATTTGAAAGACACGCCTTTGAATAGCTCTCAAGGAGAGCTATTTTGTGATGGCTCTTGTTTTAAACTTCTAGACGGTACATCCACGGCTGCTTATGCTGTCACTACTTTAAGCACGGTTGTGGAAACTAAAAGAATTATGCATAACTCTGCGCAGGCCGCAGAAATTATAGCGTTAACTCGAGCTTGTGAGCTTTCTGAAGGGCGTACAGTGAATATATATACTGACAGTCAGTATGCCTTTGGGGTGGCTCACAATTTCGGTAGATTTTGGAAGGAACGAGGTTTCTTGACCTCGCACGGAACGAAAATCCAGCACAGCACTTTAATAGTGCGATTGCTTTCAGCACTTGCACTCCCTGTTCAGTTAGCTATCATAAAATGTTCAGCACATCAAAAAGTTACAGATGATGTAGGAAAAGGGAATGCCTTCGCCGATCAGATAGCTAAACAGACTGCCACTGATTTCAGTTCAGAAATGTGCGCTGTAAAAGAAATTGTAAATATTTGAATTTTGGGAGAAAGTATCGATGTTGTAAAAGATATTCAAGCAGATGCTACCATAGAGGAAACTAAGAGATGGGTCGAGGGTGCAGGGAGATTGGATGATGATGGGTGTTGGGTAGACAATGTTGAAGGGAAATGGTTACTCCCTGACGCCTACATTACAATGATGGTTATTATGGCTCATGGTCCGACACATGTGTGTGCGCGGAAATTAACAAAAATGCTACACAGTGTATGGGCCAATGATATGATTTTAAAAACTGTGGAGCGTTTTGTTCAGAACTGCATGGTTTGCTTGCAGCACAATGTAGGAAAAGGTACCTCGACTCCTAGAGGAAGTTTCGCTCCACCTTCTGTCCCTTTTGAGGTTATTCACTTTGATTTTATTGAAATGGAACAGTGTAACAATCTTAAATATGTATTGGTTGTTATTTGCGCCTTTAGTAAATGGGTTGAGGCCTTCCCGGTTAGAGATGCAACGGCCATAACCACGGCAAAAACTCTGTTGAAAGAGTTTTTCCTAGGTTCGGGCTGCCGAGAGTCATCTGGTCTGATAATGGGCCACACTTTATTGCCACTGTAATCCTTCAAATTTGCAAAGGATTACAGATTGACAAGCAGTTCCATTCAGCTAGACATGCCCATAGTGCCGGATAAGTGGAAAGGCACAACAGCATTATAAAGAACAAACTCGCTAAAACGTGTGCTGGGACCAAGCTAAAATGGCCGGACGCCTTACCGATCGTGTTACTATCGATGAGAACAACCCCTCAAACTAAGACTGGGCTCTCTCCCTTTGAGGTGGTAATGGGGAGACCTGCTTATATTTGGGGTATGCCAAAAAGTCGCTCATTACGGGATATAGAAAATGTGCTTCTTTCAGACTACTGTAACCAGTTGACTAAAAATCTGTTTTCGATTTATCACCAGGTGCGAGAGGCATTACCTGTGCATTACGAGGGTCCCGGTCTGGATCCTCACAAAGGTTTTTGAGAGGTCATCTTGCCTTGCACCTTGGTGGAGGGGTCCCTACCAAGTCCTGCTGGTCACTCAGACTGCCGTACGGGTAGCGGGTCGTAAACACTGGATCCATGCGATGCACACCAAGCGGATCCCACAGCCTGTGCCTCACGATACAGAAGACACAGAATCTCTTCCCACTGCTGTAACTAGCGTGCCTGAAACAGCAACAACCAACAAGGGAGAATCAGAGACCGCTTCAGAATCCGCAAGGCCGGGCAAAACGGCCATCTTGTCTCCGCACTCCCCAACAGTGGAACTTCCGGATCAATCCTTTCTTGATCCCATTTCCGTCCATTCGCCACTTCCAGGAGGAAGTGACGACACTTTGTTCCCACCAGAAACTGCAAAATATAATTTGCGCCCACGGAAGTAAATGTACAGCATGGTCTGACTGTGCGACTGAGAAAAATGATTTGAGGGCTTGCCTTTTTGGCCTGATTGTACGGAAAGATTCTGTTGGCTAAGGGTTGTGGGAAAGACATTAAGAAGACGCGCGACTGGAGTCACCAGCAAATGAACAATTGGTGTTTTTCGATTGAAGACTACGATGCCTGCACCCGCTACCGCTCGTACTGAACTCTTAGATAAAAATGTGACTAGCAGAGACAATGATCAAGTATGTAAGGGGACCCCCAAAGTGTATTGTTGCCTTCTCATACTAATTACTGGATTTGTAATAACTTTTGGGTTTGGGTTATGGTATCTGGAAGAAGCATATCCGTTAGAGGACTTTTTACCTATTGAAAATGTATCTGTGATTCCCACTCCTTCTGTGCAATTGCATACTTTGTCGCCTAGAGATTCTTTGCATAGACGGAATTATCAGAATAATACCCTTTTGTTAATAATGAATGCCACTCATGCAATTTTTAATAAGACCAATTGCTGGATCTGTACACATCCACCGCAACATGGGGATAAGGGGCTAGGTTGGTATATTTACCCTTTGCCTATGCCAACTGCCTGTTACGCTTCCCTCAGAGTTTTTTTTTTGGTCGATGGAATGACAGCATCTCAGGGAACTTTGATGGTACAAATTTAAATAGTTTTGAAAAGAATGTTTTGATGCCCCTGGGATGCTCGCTTTTTGCAAATAGAAGTAAGCCTAACGTTGCTTCTGTTAGGCCCTCTGATAGATTGTCTCGTCCTTTTCAGTTTTTAATCTCTTTTAAAATGGCTCCTATAGGCAATAAAGATGCCATGCCTCCATCTTATTCTGTTAATCATAGCCCCAATTCAGTATCCTTCTGCATACAGAGGAATGGAACACGGTCAATGGGTAATTTTAGAAAGTGCGCCAACGTTGCGAATTTGACTATTGAAAACAGACCTCTGTACGTAGGCGAACCTGTCTATTTTGTTTGCGGTAATGTGGCATTTCCGTGGTTGCCCAGGGATTGGCAAGGAACCTGTTATTTAGGGATTCTATTACCTGGGGTATTTATTGCCAGTACTACAGAAATTTTAATGAGTCATGACGAGGTGTAAAAGGGGATACTCCAGCGCAAACTCTAAGAGATATTATGAAATCTTTTGTGCCATTTGTTGGGCAAATTACGAATTCAGAAGATATTAGAGGACTAGCGAGAGTATTGGAGAGAACCATCAATCGGACCACTGACATACTCTATAATATGACGTTAGAGGAGAGAGCGATACGATTAGTGGCTCTTCAGAACCGGTTGGCATTAGATGTCATCCTGGCAGAGCAAGGAGGAGTATGTAAATTAGTGGGGTCCGCTTGCTGCGTTTACGTTCCAGACTCCTCTCCAACGATATTTAGGGTGATCCAAAATCTACATGTTCTTTGTTCAGAAGTACATGTTCCTGAGGGAAATTGGGAACTTGGTGCATGGTTTTGGGACCTCCTACGGTCATGGGGATGGAAGTTGTTCTCGGCCCTACTGATTATCTTGGGAAGATTTCTGTTTCTTTGTTGTTTTATACAGTGTCTCCCTGGTATATGCTCAGTATTAGGGGGATGTTGCGCGCAAGCAACAAGTGTATTAGGGAATAAAATATATGCCCCAAAGGAGCTCTCCAAAGAGTATGTGTTGAAAGAAACTCTGGTATCAGACCTAATGGCAATAGATATGTCCGACAATGATTTGGGGTGTATGGACGATGACGTATGGAGTTACTTGCAAGCAAATCAGAAGTAGTATTAGCACTTGGCATAGGCCAAAAGGAGGGTTTGTCAAACCGGATATTAAATTATGCCTCTTATTACAAACGATTTGTATGTATATTGGCCTACGCCAAGTTGCTTAAAATTGTACGGGAATAACTCTCTGTGGCAAGGTCTTGACTTTAGAAATTGATGTAAGCCGCCATCTTGAATCAAGTCTCCATTTTAGGTTAGAAACCGCCATTTTGGGGTTTTATACAAAGTCACCCTGTAATCTGAAATGGCCGTCTCGTGTGTCCTTGCCTTAACCTCTCCAACCTCTGTAGGGGAGTTAATGGCCAACCTGCCCTCAGGCTATATGTTAGGGTCATGTAGACCTTGTCCTTTGTTGACCTCGGGAGCAGGGGATTACTTGAATCAGCAATGTTAAACTAAAAATATACAAGAACAGTAATGCTATCCGAATATAATGTGCAAAACATTTATTTGGTCTGTATTAAAACAATATGCAAAGAGTGTAAATGTTCAATTAAAGAATAATGGATTGTGTTAGTAAATGTATTGAAAAGTAAACCGCATGCACCAGATATGTAAATTAGGAAAGTGAATCTGGCGCGACCCTAGCCCAGTGTATGATTGACCTGTAAGAGGGCTGGACATCATTTTACAAATTGTATAAATGCGTCGATGTCCAGCTAGGAAATTCTGTCACTGCTCACATTGAACCCTGCTGGTAGTCTCTGTGATGTATTGATGACCAAATAGCTATTTGTGTACTTTGTTGAATACTGTTCAGTTTTGTAATAAAGATTCTGGGAATCTTTATAAGCCCGTGTATTTTCCTTTGCTCGGTGTAACAGCCGTAATATTGTATTTTTTCTGATTCCACACCTTGACCACGCACCACTGCCACCCCTGTGTGCCTCCGTCCCGTCTGCTGGGTGATTATTGATGCACCATCAACATATGTCTCTGTCTGTCAATGTACTGTCTCAAGTTTTAGATTTACCCTCCTCTTCACCCTCGTATGTAGCACAGTCATGCGTTTTCAGGTCATCATCAGTGGATGCCTCTGTCAAAAATGTTGCGGTATTCACCGTGCTACACCTTACTATATGAATATGAGGCTTGGATATTATAATCTCATATGCAGAGGATCTTTGAGTTGTCAAGATCGATTTAGACCTTTACAAAATGGCGACTAGCAAATGTTCCACAAACAAGGTAACAGAGCACCCCATGATAATAGTGGAACTTTTCTCTATCACAAATGCAGCCGCTGCAAGTGCTTGTTTGCACGCAAATTGTCCCTGCATGACTGAGTCGAGCGTCCCACAATAATAAGCCAATGGCTTGTGGCCCATTGTGCTCTTTTGAGTCAATACTGCGGTCATGAGCCGTCCATCAGACTGGGAAAATAAATAAAACTCCTGTGTATAATCCAGAGTTGCTAAAACAGGGGCCTAGCAAATAGCTTATTTCAAGTCCTCAAATTGTCTATTCATTTCTTGAGTGTATTCCAATTTACAATTTTTTTGTCTTCTGTCCTTCTCTGAGACTTAGTAACAGTGCTCTTGTGTAGGCCGCGTAGTCTAGGATCCATGTCCTACAATATTTACATAAGTCCAAAAACGTCTGCATTCATTTTCTTGACAGTACTGGGCGTAGAGGTGGCGCGTACTGCCGCCGCCCTATCTGGTAGTATTTTTTCCCGTTTGCAGAGATAAGTTGCCCCAAGTATAGTACCTCCTGTTGGCAGTATTGTAGCTTCTTTTTATCTGCATTATGCCCTTTATGAGCCAACAATTGCAATAATGCAATAGAATCCCTCCAGCACTGCTGTTCATTTTCACTACATACCAACAGATCATCCACATACTGGATGATCGTGGAAGGCACCTGAATATTTCCCAAGTCGGCATGCATCACTCTATTGAAATGACTCATATTTTCACAGTACCCTTGAGACAATCTTGCGTGCTCGAAGCGCTGTTGACCATGCGTAAACGCAGTGAGATACCACAAATACGGGTGGAGTGGGAATGAGAAGAACGCAATCTTCAGATCCACCACTGTGAAATATGTCGCTGTCTTGGGAATGCTACATAGGATCGTCGCAGGATTTGGAACTACCAGAACCTCCTTCTGCACCACGTCATTAAGAGGATGTGGATCCTGGATAAACCTCCAATTAACCCCTGTTGCTTTCTTGATGGGGTATATAGCCGTATTACATGGGGACGTGGATGGCTATCAGAACGCTTTCCAGTAGTGACAAAATGGAACAAAGAAACACTTGCACTAACCTGATCCAGCTGCCGGGTTCGGAGTTATGGGGGACTGGTGCAGGTTTTGAGTAAAAGAAGGAAATCACCAGTGGCTTTGCACTCTCCCCTGTCTCAAGGAAGGGGACTACAGAACCCCATGGGAAACCCTCTGGAATGAGGCTGCTTGTAAATCTGGATTGGGATGGCTGCTGTCCGAGTGTCGGTCTATCCAAATCCGCCACCCTAAATGACAGAGAACAATGGTAAGTGTCTGATAGCCCAAACTACACATAGCTAATTTAACCACTAATTTAGGGATTTACCTTAGTTAGATGTGTCTATATCTCAGGATGGCTTGTCACTCCCTGACATATAGCGTTTAGTCTCAGAAGGACCGGAGCCTGTAATCTATGTGGTAAAGAATCGGGAGCGTTTAGTAAAAAGAACGAGTACAGACATAGGAGACATCGGACAAAAGGGAGAGCATACCTCCTGACTACTGGAGTGAAAACGTAAGGAATGAAGACTTCTGCTGAGAGAGGGGCTGCGGAGCTCCATGCTGCCGAAGCGGAGGGAGAAGCAGTTTTGTACGGCACAGCCAGCAGATTCCAAATCGAATTAGACAATAAGGGTAAGGCAAGGGAGCTACAAATGAGCGGTCTCCTACTGTTTGAGAAAGGGTTTGCACCATTGCTAAGCAATGCTGTGGTGTCCGTGGGCGACACGGAAGAAACGGCTCTTGTAAGGCCGGGCTCCGTATGCTAGGGGACTTCCTCAATCTACGGGTGCAACGAACAGTTTGAATATAGACAAGGAAAACAGAAGTACAATAGACCTGGAAGCGAACTCACAAAGCGATCGCTGTGCAGAGTAGCGACGCACCAATCCGTTGCCTGCATTCCCAGATAACATTCACCATCCGAGAAAATGGGGGGAGCCTCCGCCAGGGGAACAGAAACGACTACAATGTGAGCAGCAGTGCGGGGTGCCATCTTGGGGGAATACCTTTCTACCAGACCAATGTGCCTCCACCTACGTCACAGAGACCAGTGCGCCCTACGGGCCATGACAATGGCAACACGATCCTGGGCTCTAATAGTCCCTGAATAGTGGATTTTTTCCATTCCACTGCTTCACTTGACAACGGGTACTGTCACACCCCTGGGAGTACTGCTCTTCACTTCAACGTAATCTGTACTGCGGTCACATCTTTCAGTAACACAACATCATGCGTATTAACAGTCCATAATTGTGCTGGCACATATCGCATGTCCTCCTCAGAAAATAAAGACAGGATCACCACTACCATGAGGGGGCACTGTACCTTCCTATACTGAACTATGATATCACAGGGGATGTAGATTTCCAAAATGATCTCCCCATTTTGCTCACTGTCCTCAAATAACTCATCAGGACCGTGCTAAAGTGGGGTTTTTGATTTCCAATCTGGTGAGTGACACCTTGGCATGGCCCACACCCATGGTAAACGCTGCTGATCCAGCTTCAATGGATTATACACACTTCGTCCAACTTTTCAAGGAGCGCTTCGAGAGACCAGAGGTACTCTTCACTTATTATGAAAATCTGCTGGACATAAGGCAAGGGTTGTCAGATGTACATACCTATGTCTCAGCTTTTCAGAGGATTGCTTCTGAGGCTGGCTGGCCAGAGATGTCACAGCAAACCATTTTTTTCGGACAGGTCTTCAGGAGGACATTAAAGATGACTGGCCAGGATAGCTCGTTCTGTCACATTTTGGGATCTGGTTTCCCTTTGCCTCCAGATCGAGTACCATCTAACCGAACAGAGATCTGAAAGGAAGAAGACGAAAGGCCCTCAGGCCATGCCAGTGATCGCTCCTTTCCAGGCTGAAGGACCCTCCGCTGATGAACCAATGCAAGTCGGGGCTGCAAGAGGCCCCCTAACTTTGTTAATGTGCAAGGGATATTGAAGATAGGGCTTCAACAATGAGGGGTGAAAATAGTATGTATTCGTCATAAGCTTTTGGGTAGCTGAAGTCTATGAATAACAGGATTGATCTTGTTCTTGATCTTGAAAGGCCTGATGTATCGCAAAGATAATTTGTAGGGCGTATCCATAGGGGTAGGTATTTGGTGGATAACCATACTTTAGAGCCAATGTGCCAAGATGGATTCTCTCTCCTGCCTTGATCAGCATAGACTTTGTAGGTTTCTTTACTCTTTTCCAAGTTCTGATGGGCTTCCTTGTATGCTTGTGACAGTGTCGCCAAGAGTAAATCCACTGACGGCACCTTTCAGGGTAGGAAGGCTGTGGTTGGAAGATGTCTCAGGTGATACCCTAAGTTCAAAAGAAAGGACACATTCCTGTGGTAGAATGTGCGGTATTGGTATAGGCGGAATCTGCCATGGGCAAAAAGTTATACCAGTTGTCTTGTTTCTTGTTACTGAAGCACCCAAAGTACTGCTTCAAAGTTGAATTAAGACTCTCTGTTTGACCATTGCTTTGAGGGTGATAACTGGAAGACAAAGCTCGATGAATTCCCAGACGGTTACACAAATTTGACCAAAAGGCGTAAGTAAATTGAGTGCCTCTGTTGGAAATCACTGTGCTGGGCATGCCATGTAGTCTGACAATGCCTTGGAGAAACACTGATGCCCTCTGGGGAGCTGAAGGAAGTCCAACTAAGGGTGGTAAGTGAGCTAGTTTGCTGAAAGAGTTGATAGTGACCAGTATGGCAGTGTGTCCCTGAGAAGGTGGTAAGTCAACAATGAAGTCTGTTGAAATGTGTTGCCATGGGCCTTCTGGGGAGGATCCTGTTGTAATAGTACCAGGGGTTTGGCTGTGGAGTGCTTGTTTTGAGTGCAGCAGGGCCATGACACCACGTATTTCCTTACATCCTTGGAAGGGCACCAGAAGGAACAATTTATCAGTTCTGAGGTTGCAGCGGTCCCCTTGTGTCCTGCTGTCTTATGGTCATGAGACCAGGACATGACCAAGGACTGTAGATCCTTCGGTGGCAAGAACAACATGTTGTCTTGAAAGAAAAGGTATTGATCAGAACGAAGAGTCCGGAGGGGGGTCGTAGGGTTGAAGGAATTCAAGGCCTCTAGAAGCCTCCTTGATGTCCTGTAAAAAGGTGTTGACTTCAACAATAAAGCTCTTTCCTGCAAGGATTCTTTCATTACCCTAGTATCTTTCAGTATCTTCTCCATAACTTTGGGACTAGGCATCGGCCAGGACATTTTCTTTTCCTGGTAGTAAGAAACCACAAAATCGAATTATGAGAAATAGTGGGCTCATCTGGCGTGTCATGAGTTACGACATTCGATCTGCTGGAGAATGCAAGGTTTGAGGGTCAGTACTGTGAGAAACCTGAAGTTGTCTTACCTGCTAGTTCACAGGGATCTGTCATTCAGGTGGCCAGGACATGGCCATCGCTTTTGGATCCAGTTCCTGGGGGTGAACCAGTGTGGGAGGATCACCTGGATGAGGGGTCCTTGGGGAGTGGAAGTGGGACACCAGAGGGTGAGACACTTTATTTCCTTCCTAAGAACACCTTTTCTCCATACTACAAGGTAGGATACCTAGGAATTCAATCCCCTCTGCCCCCCTCCCAAAACAAACACTTTCTCACAGACAGTTTACTGTGAGCAACAACGGACTAACACTAGAGCCGTATGCCTGACATGTGCCAACCCCATGGAAAGGCAAGGTCAGTCAATTACGGATTATTACACACACCTGACTTCCATCACACTTCCCAAAACCGATAAAAAGCGGAGCATGAAAGCACACTCTGAGCAGGGCAAACCACACGAGGAAACAGCAGTTCCAAGATGGCAGTTTAGTACAAGGAGAAAGACAGCGAGACCAGAGAGAGTCATGAGGGTGGAAGTACTCGTGACTTCTAAAGACCGTGACATTTCTGAGACTTGGAAAGCAAGAAACCGTAGACCAGGAACTAAGGCTGATCAAACCTGCAAATTGTGTCGGAGGTACACGGGACCCTCCCAGGTCGATAACTAGGTTGGAGAAGAGCGATTGCCTTGGTGGTGGGGTTTTTGATTTCCAATCTGGTGGGTAATGCCTTGGCATGGCCCACACCCACGGTAACCTCTGCTGATCCTGCTTCAATGGATTATACACACTTTGTCCAACTTTTCAAGGAGCTCTTTGAGAGACCATAGGTACTCTTCACTTCTTACAAAAATCTGCTGGACATAAGACCAGGGTCGTCAGATGCCCAGACCTATGTCTCAGCTTTGCAGAGGATGGCTTCTGAGGCCAGCTGGCCAGAGACAGGCCAACAAACCATTTTTCATAGAGGTCTTCAGGAGGACTTTACAGACAAACTGGCCAGGATAGCCTGTACTGACATATTTCAGGATCTGGTTTCCCTTTCCCTCCAGATTGAGTATCGTCTAACTGAACGGAGATCTGAAAGGAAGAAGACCAAAGGCCCCCAGACCATGTCACTGATCCCTCCTTTCAAGGCTGAAGGACCCTCTGCTGATGAACCAATGGAAGTCGGGGCAGCAAGAGGTCCCTTAACTCCGGCAGAGTGCAAGAAGAGAAGAAACCAGGAACTGCACTGATGTAACCCGCCACCGCCCGGAAAATTAACAACTTCAACCTTGAACAGGGCTAAGGACGGGGAGGGAAAGAGAAGTCCCTGTAACAACACCCAGAAAGGAAACAAACAGGGGGACAATCATCTCATGGACTTATGGATTTCCCTAACCATCGCGAACAGACCACCCATAGAGGTCCAAGCCATGCTGCATTGCGGAGCAGCCGGATATTTTATGAATGTATCCTGGGCAGAGGAAAGAGACATACCTTGACAAGACAAGAAGTAACCTGTACCAATTAAAGGGGTTGATGGTTCACTCTTGATATCAGGGCACATCACTCAAAGTACTCACCTGGTTCTTATGTCCATGTTTCATCAGGAAGAAGAGATCTAATTCAATCTCATCCACACTGCTAATTTTCCTGTGATTCTGGGCATTCCATGGTTACCCAAGCATGTTCCTACCATCAACTGGACATTGAACACCGTCCAATTTCAGTCCCAGTACAACTCTCATACATGCCTCCCTAAGGGTAGCACTGACTCGCAGTCAGGGACTTCTGTAGCCTTGTTGTCATCCGTAGTTCTCTCTTTTTCCACCTCACTATCAGACCTTTCAGGACGTCTTCGAGGATGTAACTCCCAGAGAATTGCCCCACACCGTCCGGAAGACTGGTCCATCGATCTACTCCTTGATACCATCGTACCCTTTTGCAGAATGTTTCCCTTGTCCTTACCTGAGAAGAAGGCTCTTTGCAAATATTTGGACTTCAATCTCCAGCATGGATTGATTTAGGAATCCAAGTCTGCCGCAGGAGTGTCTGTTTTTCACCCCGAAGAAAGACTCCAAAGAGCTAAAACCTATATCTACTATCGCAGACTCAACAGCATGACCATCCGAGACCGATATCCCATGCTCCTTATAAAGGACATTCTGGAAGCAGTCCAGGGAGCCAAAACATTTTGACCAACCTTGACCTACGAGGGGCCTATCATCTCCTGCGCATCAAATGTGTGGAAGAATGGAAGACTGCATTTAGGTCCCCCACTGGGTCATTACGAGTATCAGGTGATGCCAACTGTGTTAGTCAAGGGTGATGCAATAAAGACATACAAACATTGCAAGGCCTGAGAGCGTTGGCAATATGCTTAATTGATTCTTATACCTTGCTTTTCCCTTCCAGCAATGTTATAACTGAAAAAGATTCAAAAGATACATTTTTTTGTAGCAAGTGCAAGGTTAACTATTCCTTTTCTTACCTTTTTGGCTTGTGCGCAACCAGCTTGGTTGCACATGCTGAAACCGCACAAATTGGTTTTCATGCTAATTTGGTTATTTTGTTCTTTTCTTCCTTGTTGTTTGCTGTCATGTATTCGACCCAACCATGACAACTGGCGGTATGGTATTGATGACCAATATTTGTTCGCTTTTATTATATACTATGATCATATGTTATGAATTTATTTGGGCTAATGTGCATATAATATCGTGTTTTCTCTTTAATGACCAATCGACCCTATTGTGCCCCTTGAGTGTTTTGGATGGTTTTGTATTGGACAATATCTGTACCTCAATACCAAATATTTCTGTATATGATGTATTCAGCCTCCGAGGAAGAGCTTCACGGCTCGAAACACGTGTCAGGCTGTCTTGCAACCAATTAAACTTATGCACAAATAGCATTCTTTCTGTTTGATGACAGTGCGAGTGTGGAAGCAAAACCTTCTTTGTTCACAAAGAACTGAGAGGGCGCTTTCCCCCAGCACCTCGTGAATCACAACTGGACTGGACTGCACACCGCCAGTGACAGAACTGGACCAGGTGCCTTTCCTTGCACCCAGGGGTGCACATCAACAATCAACAGGTGAGCCACCATTCCCGCCAGTCAGTCTGGGTATAGAGGAGGGGGGAGGAGGTGTGAGCAAATAATAATCTCACCATTGTCTTGCTCTCAGGTCTTCCACCTCGGCCTACCCAACCATTGCCAGGCACGTATCCATCCATCGCTGGGGGAACACCATTCCAACCACTCCCTACAGCACTGTACACAGGGTTTATATTTAACACACTGTGCTGCTGTGGGGAAGGAGTGGCTTGGAAAACCCACCCATCATCAGATGGCCAGATGCTCCCGCAGGGCATCAGGTAAGCATTACAGAATGCAAAGCCACGTGCATAAGCCCTGCCTAAGCGTCATGGCATCTGAGGTATACCAGTTAACTGCTATATTAGCGGAGCTATGGGCAGAAGTACATGCTGCCCGCTGTGAGACCAATGCCATGAGAAAGGAGTTAGTAGTGAACCAGAAAGATTCTGAAGAATTAGCAAAATGACTCACTCAGAAACAAGCTGGTCAGGTTCCACTAACCAGACCATCTGACGACGCTGCACCACCGCCAGCACACATACAAGTAACCACTCCTGTCTCAGTGCCATTGGCCCCTCCTGAACGCTTCTTTGGGGAATTACACAAGTATGCTTTGTTCATGAACCAGTGCCGGCTCCATTTCCTATGTAGACCTGGGGCATTTCAGACTGATGAAATCAAAGTCGCCTTCGTGCTGTCATATCTAGGAGGGCACACAGCCAATTGGTCAGTTCCGTTAGTAAACCGGGATGATCCAATTCTGCACAATTTCCCAGAATTCCAACAAGAATTAGACAAACTCTTCGCTCGCAGAACACAAGGACAGGCCCTAGACGGCGAGCTGCTGACCTTTCGTCAAGGTTCACAAGACCTTCTGACAATATATCACCATCTTCAATCAGTTAGTGGCTGTGGCTGAAACCAATTGGCCAGAATAGAAGAGAACCACACTATCTTATCAGGGCCTGTGAAGTGAACTCAAAGACATCTTGGCACAGGTGGTCAATCCTCCTGCGCGTTGTTCTGAATACATGACTCACTATTCCAACTGGATCATCGTTTGTAGGAACAAACAGCAGACCGGTCTCACTCTGAGGGACATCCCCTATGCATACGACCAAAGGACAATGTTCTGCAGCCGATCGACAACCCCCCGAAGCCCATGAAATTAGGGGGTATCAGAACACCTTTGAGCAAGGAGGAAAGGGAGAGACGGAGGCAGCAGCAGCTGTGACTGCATTGTGGCAAAGGTGGACATTTTCTGAGAGACTGCCCGAGTAATCTGCCTCCAAAACCGATGGGGGTGGTGTGAGAAACCTGAAGGTGTCTCCCTCGCTAGTCCCCAGGGATCTGTCATCCAGTTGGCCAGGACACGGCCATCACTATTGTATCCAGTTCCTCGGGGTGGATCAGTGGGGGTGGATCACCTGGATGGGGAGGGTCCTTGGGGAGTGTGACACCGATGGGTGAGACGCAGGATCCCCCTTCTTTCAACACCTTTTCCCCATCCTACCACGTAGGATATTTCAAAACACTGCCTGCCCCCCTTTTGCCACATGAACACTTTTGCACAACATGAAAGACAACGGACTAACACCAGAGCCATTTACCTGACATGTCCCAATGCAAGGGTCAGGCAATGTCAGGCAATTGACTAAAATCGCACACACCTGACGCCCCTCTCCCTTCCCCATGGGGATAAAAGGTGGAACTCAAGAAGACAGGAAGAGCAAGGCAGACCACACGATGTAAAAGCTAACTCAGCACGGCAGTTTAAGAGGAGGAGAAAGACGGCGCAAACTGAGAGGGTGACAGGGAGAGAAGCAACCTTGCAATTTCCGAGCTAGGCCTGTAAAACCTCTGCAGAGGGAATTATAAGTCTGTGAACAATTGCCAGCGTGCATTGTTGCAGATGTCTACGGTACATGAGACCCTCCTCTGCTGATAACCAAGCCAGGGAACGAAGTAGGTCTCTATGGTACCAACCTTGACTCGAAGGAGAAGAAAGAAAACCAGTTCATCACATCCAGTGAGTAGGGAAGAGCCGATAAGAATCCAAACTGTGTCGAACAATAAATAGCCAATGGTTAATTTGAACTTTTATAAAGCTTAAAGATACAATTGACGAGAGAGGGGGAAAACCAGCAAAAGAGTAGTCCGGCACCACATGGGTGCTCAGGCAGGAGACTACTCTGGGAGAATACCCGATGGTAGAAATTACCGTAACCAGAAGCCCTTGGGAAGAGGTGAGAATGGGTCAAAGTGGTAACACAGGGGTCTTGTAAAATCCTCTGTACCGTCGAAAGTCTTTGACTGACAGATGATTGAGAAGCTAAGGGAAATGAGTCTTGTTTGCAGAAGTGCCTATTACCAGCGTGTTGTAAAGTTGGCAAGAGTGAACCCGGCAGAGGGAAGCCAACAAAAAAAGGCGAAGCCTGAAGAACTGTTTAAAAAGACATTAAGGTTTGTGAAAGTAAGAAAAGTCACAGTGAGCTCGGAAGAGGGAGGCGAACGTCAAAAAGGGTTCCGAGTCTGAAAGAGGGACATCCGGAGTGGAAAGTTGTCACCAAAAGTGCATTGAAAAAGGAACTGTTTAATCAAATTGTTGAATGCGATTTTGTGAAGGGTCTATCCCCGGAAGAGGGAGACCCAGAGTTAAAGCCATCACCCAAGTAATACGTGAAGCAGAACTTTATGTTTATTTGTTGGACCCATCAGGCCTCAAAGGCAAGAGACTTTTGTGAAAAGAGACTTGGCCATCAAAGAACCTGATAGCTGATACGGAACTGTCGGCTCATGCTGGGAAAGCTCGAGCGTGTGCTGTGCTCAAAACGTGGGGAAGGGAGACCCCTGGCTGAAAGCTATCCTGACTTATGATTTGAGAACACTTATTTCTTTATTGAAACCCTATCCCACACTCTTTCTGTAATTAGTTGTTAGGACTTGGAAATAGTTTTATTTTAGTATAGTCACTTTTAATTGACAGGACATAACTAGAACTGCCTTATTTCTCATTTGATGGTCGACGCTTGCTCCCATCTTAGATTCAGGTTGAGCTCAGGCATTTTTTCACCCTGCATTAATTGTTCAATCAACACCCTTGACTGTAATCAAGTCGATTTGGCAGTCGTAGGGTCAGTGTGGGGGCAGGGTGTTGCCTTGTTCCTTCTGGAACACGTCTTGTTAAGCCTCTTATTCGGATTGCAGCCTTCCTATGATGCCTAGTACAGAGCCCTGGTTCTTTGTTTGCATTACTGCAGCTGGTGAATTAATGTTAGCGGGTGTGTCCCGGTAGCAGGTTTGTAGACAGTTGGTGGAGGCCAGTGTTTACATCCGCCAATCGATGATTGGGTTGTGCCACTCCATCCAGACAATCCGCCCTCACTGGTCCACTGGTCCTCACTGGTCCATCCCCAGGATACAATAGTGATGGCCCTGTCCTGGCCAACTGGATGACAGATCCCTGGGGACTATTGTAGTGATACACAAAATTGC
Organism: Ambystoma mexicanum; assembly: GCF_040938575.1. Classification (NCBI taxonomy): domain Eukaryota; kingdom Metazoa; phylum Chordata; class Amphibia; order Caudata; family Ambystomatidae; genus Ambystoma; species Ambystoma mexicanum. The sequence goes on along the minus strand of NC_090921.1, from coordinate 113,487,592 downwards.
AACTTTGCCAATCAGGGCTTTAGATGACAGCATTAGCCGCTGAAAGCCAATAGTGTATTCAAAGTGTGTGCCAAAAATGCTGACAGTAGTTTGTTGTAGCACTTCCATTATGCAGTAGTGAGCTACAAGGAATATGCAGGCCTAGTAGGAGTGATAGGTCACATTATGCAGGCAGGGCGAGGGCCCCGACCTCTGTAGCTAATAGACAATATTGGAGTTTTTGGAACATTATGGCACCTATATAGCGCTTAGATAGCCAGTCTTAAGCGCTATGAACACTAAACTATGAGTGCATGCCTTTTAGAGCTTGCTCTAATAGGGTTAATACATCTCGGCTTCCCTTAGAATATTCTGCCTCTCTAACGGTAGCCCTGTAAACTAATCTCCCTTTCTCTGGGAAGGCACTGATAAGACATTCCTGAGCTTTCGCGCAGATGGGCTCCAGGGAGGGGCTCAGAAGAAGGAGCACAGTGGAAATTAACAGAGTTGTTTTTTTTTTTCCATGAGCCAGCCTATATTTTGCACAGGGAAAGTTCTGGAACTGTGTGTCATGGACGGACAGCACGAGATTATAAAATATGCATGCTCACATGACTCAGGTGGGAGATCGACCTGTGGACTTGGTTCGAGCAAGATCAAGTGCCCGGTATTTGGAGCTCTGACGGCACCCAGCAGCGCTGTCCTCTGAGCGGGGCTTGTTACAGCTAGCTTATGAGGGCCAGGGTCTCCCAGTGCTGATTGAAGGGGCGTAAGACTGTGTTTCTCTATGTTTCTCTATGTTTTTCTAAGTTCTATGTTTCTGTATATTATGCATTTCTCTAAGTTTTGTGCTTTGTAATCTTCTCTAACTTGAATCCCAAAATGTATACGAAATTCACTGTTTAGAATAAATACTAAAACTTATTGAAGGTGTCATTTGTCACTAGCATGAGTTCACTGCTCAGCACAATAGAACCTGTATTTTGGGCTGAATTGGGTATTTTCTGCTCTCAAAGGGCTGGCCCCGAGGAAGAATTTGCCCATATCAAGACATTTGGTGGCAGCTTTGTGGGATTTGTGAAGAGCAGTGCCTTGCTGTGAAATGACAAATTGTGTGAGAGAACACAGTGCAGAGTGAGGAGCAGGCTGTCGCATTTCCTTGGTGGTCTCACTGCAGCTCTGAGACTTCAAAAGACAGCAGTGTTGTGTCGGCATGCCGTGGCCGATAGCTTGTGTAGTTAAGACTCCCTTCAGTAAATCAGTCGTGGCTGACTTATTGCTTGGGAATGGAGCCAGGGAGTACAAGGCGATAAACAAGCGGGAAATGGCTTTGTTTAAAGCGCTCCGATGAATGGTCAAGAAAGATGTATGTTCAATTAGGAAAGAATTTTATCATGCGGTTTCCCCAGTTTAAAGTTGTAATTTGAAATGCAAAGTGAGACGGAGTTCTCAACTCTATTATATCATGAGGGCAGGGAAAAATAATTGCGAGGATTTGACATGCAAATTGTGAATAGTAATTTAACCATTGATTCAGCCCCAGTGTGCTAGCAAGTGGGGGGCTGTAATGTACGGAGGCGAAGGTTCGCTTTTTTAATGTATGCTTTTGAAGTGTTGACATTCCTGAAGATAACGTGGGGAATGAGCCGCGTTTAGGAGAAAGAGTAACATCTGTGCTGAGAGCCTAAAGGGTTTGTTTTTCTTTTGGCAACTGTAAATTCCATGTGCTGGTGGTGCATTGTGTTTAAAGGAAAAACACTAAAATGACTATATTGCATTTTAGCTGTGCCATGCTTATAATGGGTGAGAGACTCACTTAAAAAAGAAAGTGAGTGATGTTATTTGGATTTTCGATTTTTGTGTATTGATTTGAAATTGCAGAATCAGTTTGCAATGGTTTGGGGGGAAAAAAAGACAATTTATATTTTTCTAAATTGCCCCTAAATTGCCCCAGGAGTATTTTTGACTGTTCCCACGCTATGCCATGGATTTGGACAGGTGCCTTATAAGTGATGTATGTTTTTGGAAATAGTGACCTGTTGACTGTGATACATGGTGAAAAATGTTGTTGACACATTTACCAGCCCACAAGCAATATAGAGTGTGGGTTGCTCTTGTAGAGAAAAAAAACGTGCAGGGAGCTGCACTACACATGGCATTTTTTAAATGCACTGAAATAAGTGGTTATATTCTGGCAATGGTACAACAGAATGAAAAATCTGTGTGTGCTAAGATAGCACAAAGATTTAGTGGGTTGCGGGTTCTTTTGAAAGATCACACATTGCATTGGAGTGAGCTCGTGAAGCCAAACTACAAGGTTACGAGGAAAAAGAAGAAAAAAAAAACGTATGCCTTTTAAATGGGACATTGATCAGTTCAAAACAGTCTAAAAGACGCTTTGACATTTTGCAAAATTACATGGAGTAGAATCTGATGACAAGAAAAAGTGCCTCTTTTGAAAATAAGAGTCTTGCTGTGTGTGCAGAGCTTGTGCCTTGAAGATAACTTGCACTGTCTTGGCCGAGGTGCGCGAAGAAAAAAAAAAAACTGTTGGAGGAAGGCAGAAAAAAGCAGAATACTGCGCTCCTGTTTAGTGAAATGGTGTTTCAGATATGGGAGCTTTTCTGAGATGCTGGAACAGGGCAGGAAAGAGTTAATCTAGATGAACTGACTGAAACGAGTGCCTTCCATTGAAGCCGCCACAGTTTAAGAGTTATAGAGCAAAGAGATAAGCTTGCTGCGTGAAAGATAAACAATGACATTCCTGCATTCCATCCCCTGTGAGAGACACCGTCAGTGTGAGCAAAAAACTGAGGAGGAGGGGGTGCAAAGACAGGAATGCTGAAACAGAACTGAAGGCAATAATTGCTGTGAGTGAGAAAATAAAAAAGAGCACAATTTACCGTACACATGCTGATGTACGTATGCTTTCTAACACCGGCATGCAAAAACAGAGCTGAGCAGAAGTAAAGAATTTGCCCAGTATCAACACTGGAAGGAAAACAAATGCTGCATGCAGAATGGCAGATGGGCACATCGCATCTGAACATTTGGGGAACCTGTGCATCTGTGAATGGGCTAAGAAAAGACAGCTGCCCATTTCAAGAGACATTGCCGTGCAAGCTGCATCCCCATGAGTGATGTGATGTGAAGTGAAGCGACATTGCTTTGCAAGCTGCATTCCAGTGCTCCATGTGATGTGAACTGAAGTAAAGCGCTGTGCACTGGAGAAGAAACCTCTAGGCGCTTTGAGAAGTGAAAATACACAGCTGTTTAAAAATGCAAGCTACATTGCCAGGGCTGGAGTAACTGACAAAGACATTATGGCATTCCAGATGGAAGCAAAACTGACAAAAGCGCTTAGCCGTTTTGCAAGAGAAAACATGCAGAGCGGGGCTTTGGAGTATAACATGAACACTGCACATTAGCCATGATCCAGAAGCCTCACGGCTTAGTGCAAGAATGAATGATTTGTTGAAGCAACAAAAGAAACTGACTTAGACTATCGTGCTCAAAGGGGTGGTCCAAGAAATCAGCAAACACCCTTTGAGAAAATGATAAGTGAAAAACCAGAGGCTTGAAAGACACTAGCTGTATGGAGAAAAATAAACAAAGATGCTTGTGCAACTGCAGGCGGTATTGGACTGAAAGACTTTATCTTTGAAATATGGAGTGATGCCAGCAGGGCAAACTAAATCAAGAACATGAGACACTGGAAGCAAGTTGGCGCCTGGCATTCGTGATCGCTCTGATGACAAAGGAAAGCATTGATCCATTGAGAAGTGCGACCTGGGTATGAAGACATTTTTTCTGCCATAGGGCAGGTCAACAAGACTGCTAAATACACACGATGCATTTTATGGCAAACATTGTTAAATCAGCAGGTGTTGGCTTTTTTACTGAGTGGGGGCGACCATCCTCCACACACTGGCACACAGAGCTACAGTTACCAGCATACATATGAATCAAATTGCTTGCTTTTGATTGCATGAATAACACATGCCATGCTTTGATGCAAATTAATAGAATTGTTTTTATTTAGATAACCTGGTGCCCATGGGTTCACCTTGTTCACGAAATTAGATGGTTTCTGGTTGGGTTCCACATATATGGGGAAGTGTCTAATCACACAGCCCATAGTCACGTTTGAATGCCCTGGGATCAGGGGGAGGGTAGGCCCTTAGAGTGAAAGGCTGCCAGGTTTTAGAATTGGTAACCATACATAAATGCAATAGTGCATTGTAGATTAGACTACAGTGGATTGCCTTGACATTCTAACTGCATGCTGCTTTTTAACTGACAATCAGTTATACAATAAATTATTTAGGTATTGTTGTGTAGGCCAGGTTTTGGCTAGAGTAAATGCCCATGTTCACTTTGTGTAGGTATTTTTTGTGTAGGCCAGGTTTTGGCAAGGGTATATGTCACTGTTCACTTTGTGTACATTTTTGTTTAGGTAGTGTTTTACCTTGCATGCCACACTGACTAACCGCTAGAAGATAGTTTGCTTAAACCTCCTGCAAAGCCCCAAGGTCTTTATCACTGCACTAAATACTATATTGATGAGTATTAGTCAGCATTGTCGCACACACTTTGAATAGGGGTGGAATGTAGTGATACACAAAATTGCAACTTTGCCAATCAGGGCTTTAGATGACAGCATTAGCCGCTGAAAGCCAATAGTGTATTCAAAGTGTGTGCCAAAAATGCTGACAGTAGTTTGTTGTATCACTTCCATTATGCAGTAGTGAGCTACAAGGAATATGCAGGCCTAGTAGGAGTGATAGGGCACATTATGCAGGCAGGGCGAGGGCCCCGAGCTCTGTAGCTAATAGACAATATTGGAGTGTTTGGAACATTATGGCACCTATATAGCGCTTAGATAGCCAGTCTTAAGCGCTATGAACACTAAACTATGAGTGCATGCCTTTTAGAGCTTGCTCTAATAGGGTTAATACATCTCGGCTTCCCTTAGAATATTCTGCCTCTCTAACGGTAGCCCTGTAAACTAATCTCCCTTTCTCTGGGAAGGCACTGATAAGACATTCCTGAGCATTCACGCAGATGGGCTCCAGGGAGGGGCTCAGAAGAAGGAGCACAGTGGAAATTAACAGAGTTGGGTGTTTTTCCATGAGCCAGCCTATATTTTGCACAGGGAAGGTTCTGGAACTGTGCGTCATGGACGGACAGCACGAGATTATAAAATATGCATGCTCACATGATTCAGGTGGGAGATCGACCTGTGGACTTGGTTCGAGCAAGATCAAGTGCCCGGTATTTGGAGCTCTGACGGCACCCAGCAGCGCTGTCCTCTGAGCGGGGCTTGTTACAGCTAGCTTATGAGGGCCAGGGTCTCCCAGTGCTGATTGAAGGGGCGTAAGACTGTCTTTCTCTATGTTTCTCTATGTTTTTCTAAGTTCTATGTTTCTCTATATTATGCATTTCTCTAAGTTTTGTGCTTTGTAATCTTCTCTAACTTGAATCCCAAAATGTATATGAAATTCGAATAAATACTAAAACTTATTGAAGGTGTCATTTGTCACTAGCATGAGTTCACTGCTCAGCACAATAGAACCTGTATTTTGGGCTGAATTGTGTATTTTTTGCTCTCAAAGGGCTGGCCCCGAGGAAGATTTTGCCCATATCAAGACAACTATCTAGGGAGACACCTTCAGGTTTCTCACACCACTCCCATCGGTTTTTGAGGCAGATTACTCTGGGCAGTCTCTCAGAAAATGGGGGGGGCAGTGTTTTCGAATACCCTCATAGTAGGGTGGGGAAAAGGTGTTGAAAGAAGGAAGTACCGCGTCTCACCTGTGGGTGTCCTACTCCCACTCCCCTGGGACCTCCATCCAGATGATCCTCGCTCACTGGCACACCCCCAGGAACTGGATACAATAGCGATGGCCATGTCCTGGCCACATCAATGACAGATCCCCGGGGATCAGCAAAGTTTCTCACAGCCACCATTCATTGAAGGCCACTTTGATGGCAAGTAGCTCTTTGTCCGTCACAGCATGATTCAGGTTGGCAGGTGCACATTTTTTAGACCAGAATGCTACTGGGTGTAGTTGGTTGGTGTCTGAATCACGCTGGGACAACACTGCACCCACTGTGATGCTAGAAGAGTCGGTTTCTACTAAGTAAGGGAGTCAGGGTGTCGCAATACTAGGGTGATAGTGAACTGATGTTTGAGCTGGTTAAAGGTCTGTTCGGTGTCGGGCGTCCAGGCGAATTTCTTGTTTTTGCAGAACAACGAGGTGAGAAGTTGTAAATAAAATGTAGATAAAAATTGGGGAATCCCAGGAAAATCTGGACTGCTTTAAAGGAGGTGGGCGATTGGCATTGGAGAATCGCCTCTACCTTATGGTTGTCCATGCAGATTCCTTGTGGAGTAACAATGAAAACCCAGGAATTCTACTTTGGTGACATGGAAGGCACATCTCTCCAACTTAGCATACAGTTTATGCAGGCATCTTTTTTCTAGGTCTGCGGTCACGTTTTATACATGGTCTTCCGAGGAGGCGGACTAGATAAGGATGTTGTCAATGTACGCCATGGCACACATGTCCAGGAGCTCTCTCAGGACATCATTCATGAAAAATTGCAATGCTGCCAGGACGTAACATAAGCCAAATGGAATGACAGAGTAATTAAAGAACCCAAACTTAGTGCAGAAGGCAGTCTTTCACTCGTCGTTGGATTTCACCAGCACCAGATGATTTTCCCCCAGAGGTCAAACTTGGTGAAGATGTTAGTCCTCTTCACATGGTCTAGGAGCACTGGAATCAAAGGCAATGGGTACCGGTTCTCAATAATGATCTTGTTGAGTGCTCTGTAGTCAATATAGGGCCGGACGTCCCCCTCCTTTTTGGGAACAAAGAAGAGGGGTGAGGCAGCCTGTGGCTTGGCGGGTCGTGTGAACCCATTTGCTAGGTTCTGATTGAGGTAACTACAAAGGTGTGGATTTTCTTTCTCCGTCAGTGCATGGATACGACTGCAGGATACCCGAGTGACTGTAATCAAGTCGATTTGGCAGTCGTAGGGTCAGTGTGGGGGCAGGGTGTTGTCTTGCTCCTTCTGGAACACGTCTTGTTAAGCCTCTTATTCGGATTGCAGCCTTCCTATGATGCCTAGTACAGAGCCCTGGTTCTTTGTTTGCATTACTGCAGCTGGTGAATGAATGTTAGCGGGTGTGTCCCCGTAGCAGGTCTGTCGACAGTTGGTGGAGGCCAGTGTTTACGTCCGCCAATCGTTGATTGGGTTGTGCCACTCCAGCCAGGGCATACCCAGGATGAGCTGGAACTGGGGTGCGTTGATCAATCAAATATTATATGTTCCCGGTGCCCATCACGACAGAGTAGCATGACCTACCCTGTACAATGGGTCACTGGACAATGGGTGCAGAGCTTGTGGTTTCAAGATAACTTGCGCAGAAATTCCTGTCATGGGCTGGCTGCGAGAAATGGCTGTGGGAGGAAAGCGGAAAAGCAGAATGCCGCGCTCCAGTAAAATGATGTTTACAGAAGCTGGCAGATATGGGAGTTTTTCTGATTTGCTGGAGCAGTGCAGAAAACAGTTAATCTGGATGAACTGTCTGAAACGAGTGCCTTCCATTGAAGCTGCCCCAGCTTATGAGTTATACGCAAAGAGACGAGCTTGCCGCGTGTGTATGGCACTGCCATGTGCACAGGAAAGATAAACAATGACATTCCTGCATTCCATCCCCTGTGAGAGACACTGTGAGAGACACTGTTAATGAGCAAAGGAAGAAGTGGGGGTGCAAGCCAGTATGCTGAAACTGAACTGAAGGCAATAATTTCAGTGAGTGAGAAGATGAAAAAGAGCGCAATCTACCTTACACATGCTGATGTACGCATGCTTTCTGACACTGGCATGCAATAACAGAGTTGATCAGAAGCAAGGATTTCGCCCGGTGTCAACACTGGAAGAAAAAGAAATTCTGCATGCAAATGGCAGGCTGGGCGCATCGCGTATTTGAACATTTGGGGAAAACTGTGCCCCTGTGAATGGGCTAAGAAAATATAGCTGCCCATTACAAAAGACATTGACGTGCAAGCTGCATCCCAGTGCCCCATGTGATGTGAAGTGAAGTAAAGCTCTGTGCACTGGAGAAGAAATCTCTAGGCGCTTTGAGAAGTGAAAATACACAGCCTGCAAAATGCAAGCTACATTGCCAGGGCTGGAGAAACTGACAAAGACATTATGGCGTTCCAGATGGAAGCAAAACTGAAAAGGATAGCCGTTTTGCAAGAAACAACATGCAGAACTGAGTATAACATGAACACTGCACATTAGCAATGATCCAGAAGCCTCACGGCTTAGTGCAAGAATGAATGATTTGTTGAAGCAACAAAAGGAACTGATTCAGACTATCGCTCTAAAGGGGTGCCCCAAGAAAGCAGCAGACACCCTTTGAAACTGACAAGTGGAAAACCAGAGGCTTTAAAGACACTGGCTGTATGGAGAAAAATAAACAAAGCTGCTTGTGCAACTGCAGGCGGTATTGGACTGAAAGACTTTACCTTTGAAAAATGGAGTGATGCCAGCAGGGCAACCTAAATCAAGATCATGAAACACTGGAAGCAAGTTGGCGCTTGGTGCCTGGCCTTTGTGATCGCTTTGGTGTCAAAGAAAAGCATTGATCCATTGAGAAGTGCGATCTGGGTTCTTATTATTTGGCTTTTGTAAAATCACAGATCAGTCTGAAGTACCATTGACCAACTATGATCGCATTGCACAAATGAGTTGGTGATTAGGCAGTTACACCCCGTATGGTTGAGTGTAAATAAGCCCCCAGTAACACAAAGAAGGGTGACAAATAATTGCAGTAGCAATGATAAAGTGTGTAGTTAGCTGATGAGACTTCTGAAGGTGTGGGTGGTGTTAAGGGAAGGAGTGGATAACGCTGATATTGTAGTTTTGATGACATCCTAACGTGGATAACAATGATATTGTACTGTGAAATTCTAACGTTTCAGTTTGCATTTTGCCTAGGCAAAATAAACCAAGACAGTTGCATGCCATGATTGGGGTAGACGTGTGTAATTGCCCGGTGACACTGATCAATCAAGCAGACGCATTCTCAGAGAAAGCGGGTCACTGCGAGGTGCTATGTGAACTTTGAACCTGTCCTGCACCGCACTCAATGCTGTTAACGTGCGTGACGCGTGAGAACATTTGGTCCGCAACCTGCGAGAAGTGTCCAACAGAGTAATAACTTTTGCTGAACTGGCACGGTGCAGACTTGGCTAGTTATCAAACATTTGATGCTGCACATTCAAATGATTCAGTTGCTGGAAATAACCTGGTTGATGTGTTTTGCCTTTCTTATTTAAAGGACTGTGGACAATGGGTTGTGGACTGTGACATCATGCACCACAAACCGCTGTGGGAAACATCACTTGAAAAAAAAACCCAAATGGTTTTCAAATGCATTTTTGAGATGAATCTGAAAAAGCGAAATGTTTTGCTCTTCCAACTGAATTGCTTTAACCAGAGATGCTTTGCCTTTTTTAAAACTACTACGTTGCACGTAGCCAGGAAAATGATTTATGAATTGTGTGGGCAGCAGGGTTATGCAAGCAGAAGTGTAATATGTTTTGAGATAAAATGAGTGCGCACACCAAAGTTAGCTGTGCGTAGGTTAAGGTTCTTAATTTGAAGAAATGCTGCCGAATATATGAGCTCTAATTTGAGATGGTAACCTTTGAAACTTGAGGATACTTTTACAGCCTGCCTTAAGGAAGGTAGATGAAACCAAGACACCTCATGCTTGATTTTATGACACAGTGAGTGACACGGTTTTTGTTAAACCAACCAGTTTCATGATTGGAGATCAAGGGATGGAAAGTCTTCCCCCAAAGTCCATTTGGAAAGGAACTTTCTGTTTGTTTTTTTGAATATATTAGGCCTCGAAGGCAAGAGTCTTTTATTGAAAAGAGACTTAACCATCAAAGAGCCTTATAGTTGGTACGGAACTGTTGGCTGGTGCTGGGAAAGCTCGAGTAGGTGCTGTGCTCAGGAGATCCACCTTGCCCCATGCTCAAAACGTGGGGAAGGAAGACCCCTGGCAATCACGTCCTGACTTATTATTTGTGAACACTTCTTTCTTTATTGAAAATCCTGTCCCACACTCTTTCTGTAATTAGTTGGATTCGCCAATATTTTGTTTTTTAGTTCAGGCCTTTTACTTTGACAAGACGCCACAAGGACTGCCTTATTTTTTATTTGATGGTCGAAGCTTGCTCCCATCTTAGATTTAGGTTTATGTTAGGCGTTTTTTCACCCTGCATTTACAGTTTAATAAACACCCGTGAACTGTGATCACTTGTGTCTGTCTTTACTGTTGCCACCATGAGTACCTTATAGGCACTACCTCCTCCGGGTACGCCACCCCATCAAAGTGCTTATGGACCATCGCAATCTGCAATACCTGCGGACTGCAAAGGCTCAGTTCCTTCGACAACTACGATGGGCTCAGTTTTTTACTGAATATGCTTTACCATGGCTTTCCGACCTGGAGTATGTAATGGAAAGGCTCTCTTTTGCATAGGTCGGGATACAGAAGGGGATGTCATTTATGCTGCCACTGCACCAGTTGCCATCGTTCCAGAATCCAAACTACCAGGAGCCACGAAAGCGGTTCCCCCTGACTTGGATTCCCTGCATTAAGCGATCAGACAGACAATGAAATCCAATCAATTGCAGGCCCGGGTCTCTCTGGACTCTCAACGAGCAGAGCACAATGGACTTCCACACTACAAGAACCGCCTGTTTTTATCAGATACCATCATATAAGATCTTGAACACTTATCATGATACACTAACTGTGGGTCACCCTGGTGTCACAAAGACCCTTTCTAAAATCCGGCAGTACTATTGGTGGCTTACCTAGTGAAAGGACATGGAAAAATACATCAAGACCTTTGATATATGTGCACAAAACAACAAATCAGAGAACTACGCCACAAGGTCTGCTCCACCCGCTGGTGATACCACCTGCCCCCTAGCAGACTATATCCTTGGATTTTATTACAGACTTCCCCTCATGCAATGGCTACAATTCCATCCTAGTGGAGGTTGATCTTATGACCAAAATGTGACATTGCATCGCCCTAAAGGGACTACGCAATGCCGGTACGCTGGCTCAGGTATTTCTAGCAAATATAGTTAATCTACACAGTTTCCCCTCTGTTGTATTATCTGATCGGGGAAGCCAATTCATCTCTCGATTCTAGAGGAACTACTGTGCCATTGCCCAAATAGAGCTCTGCTTGTCGACTAGTCATCATCCACAAAACGATGGCCAGACCGAAAGAACCAACCGGACCTTAGAACAATATCTAAGTTGCATGTTCACAAAAACAGATAAGAGTTTGGTCAATCTCCTCTGGGTGGCGGAATACATTTATAACAATGCCATCCATAGTTCCACTGGTTTCTCACCCTTCTTCATCCTACATGGCAGACACTCACGTGCCTCCGCTTCTGATCCTGCTGCACCCTTGGAGATGGCCGCTATTGCCTCCTTACATGCCAGCATCTGGGAAACCCTAAAACAGACCACCATCACACTTCACAATACAAAAGGTACATACAAAAGGTTTGCAAATCAAAGAAGAACTGATGCCCCAACACATCACGTAGGAGACAAGGTTTCATTGGCTACTAAACATATCCAGCTGAAGGGTCTGAAGAGGTTTCACCCAAAATACATTGGCCCTTATCCCATCATATCCATAATCAATTCGGTTGCAGTCAAACTTGAGCTGCCGTACACCGGGTTTTCCATTTATCACTGCAAAAACCCGTTCAGCCCGGTACCTGGGATTCCATAACCAAACCACCCGCGGTGACGACTCAGGGGGAAGAACCTAAATATGAATGAAGTTCGAGATATTGTGGATTATAAACTAGTAAGAAAGAGGCTGTACTACTTAGTTGACTATAAAGGGTATAGTGTGCTCGATAGGACCTGGGAACTTGCTTCTAATGTGCATGCACCATGCCTAGTGGCCCGTTAGCATCATAACTACCCAGGAGAACAAGGACCAGGCATGTGTTGCCCTCACTTTGGGAGCTTTGAGTGCTGGCATGACCCCTCAGAACACACCACTAGGATGCAGCAGTCACAAGCGAAGGGACATGGGGGAAGACTGGATTATGGCCAGTGGAAGTGTACCATGCAAACTTGAATTCAGCCCCCACCAAGATGGCCGCCAGGGGTGGACACAACCGGAAATCCAACATGTCCCCCAGGCATCCCCATTGCTCCAGCAGGCTGTGTGGTCTAGACATAGAGGGAGCAACCGGGGCCTATGAAACCACACCCAGAGCCATGCCCGTTACTTTGGGTTGGTGCTGCTGTCATCCACATCAGCATAACGCTTACCACTGTTGGTTCCCTTGTGTCGCCGGCTCCAACAATCACCAGACTTCGGATCCTTGCCTCGCTCATGTCCTGCAATCATCCGGCACAGCCCTGCGAGAAAAGAAAGCACAGTAAGGAAACGGTTTGCTTCCAGCACATCGCATATAGCTCCCGTTTCATCCCTGGTTACCTGACATTTCCTCAATACATCTCACTCAGCTCAGCTGTTCGTCGGGCGCAGTTGCTCTTTCAGGTGCTCTTCACTGGCCCAACTCATCAGCATCGGACTACCAGACCAAGGTAACTTCAAGAGAAAGAGACATAGAAAGGACTTACTAGTGCTGCATCGCACCACAATGTGTAGCAATAAATACATACAAGCATTGCAAGAACTGAGAGGGCACCTTGCCCCAGCACCTCACGAGTCTCAGCTGGACTGGACCGCACAACCCCAGTGGCAGAACTGGACCAGGTGCCTTTCCTTGCACATGTGGGTGCACATCAACAATCAACAGGTGAGCCAGCCTTCCCACTAGTCAGTCTGGGTATACAGGAGGGGAGGAGGTGTGAGCAAATAGTAATCTCCCCATTGTCCTGTTGAAGATCCTACACCCTGGCTTACCCATCCATCGCTGGGGACCTATCCATCCATCGCTGGGGAGCACCACTCCAACCACTCCCTACTGCACCGTACACAGAGTGTATATTTACCACACTGTGCTGCTGTGGGGAAGGAGTGGCTTGGAACAAGCACCTGTCATAAGAAGTACAGACGCTCCTTCAGGTCATCATGTAAGTGCTACACTAGCATTACCAACAGAAAGACCCTTAATAATACAACCAAAGCATAGGTTCCCTTTTAAGAGATATAGTTTTGGAAAAACTTGTATTTCACATTGCCAGCAGTCAAGAAATTGTGAAACCATGCCGAAAGACTGGTGTGGAGAAAAGTGGGCTCAAACCAATACAATTGAAGTTAGTAGTAGGAGTTTTCTTCCTGGCAGGCGAATATACCAGGAAAGGGCTTATAGTGGTTAGTCCTGCGGGCTAGTGGACCAGGAAAGAAGTTGATGATTTGGTAATTTTGCGGCAGAAAGAGTTGTGGAAAGAACCTTTGTTGAATGAAAAGAATGTATATTCTTTATTATTTGTTGAAAAACCATAACATCAGTGAAGCAAGTTGTTATTTGCTATCCTGACAAAAGAATGTTATTTTCAAGAAGAAGTATTAAGAAAGAATAATGTCCTATTTTGACAAGAAGACTTTTTCTATGATAACAGAACAATTGCTTTTAGGTTTTGGAAACTGGGTGTTGGGATAAAGTCAAGCATCCTTGAAAAGAGGTCTTGTGGAAGACATTGGGCCTCATTATAACTGTGTCGGTTCAGTAACAACGTTGCCGGTAAGCTTACCGGCACCGTTGATACTGGACCGGCATCGTACATCTCTGCGGGCGGGTGTCGGCCTGCCCGCCAGGGTCATACCTGCCGGGTGGGACGACACCCACTCGCAGAGTTCTCTCAGGAGCACCGTCACCATTGTTAACAGTGCCTGTGCTCCTGTGTCCCCGTCCTTTCGGACTCCATGGGAATGTGGACTAACAAAATTACTGGCGCCTGACTTTCCGGCCGCCGGGCCTGTTATACCCCGGTGTTACCGGGAAGTCACCAGCAGGGCTACCGCCAGACCCGTAATGAGGTCCATTGTGTTGTTAGAACTATAAACCAGTTGTGGTAAAAAGGACATTTGTTGTTTCTTCAAGAAAGACTCTTTGGTTGGAAAATACTTTTCTATTTCTTTGAGCAGAACTTTGTTGGAACAGAACTATAATGTGAGTATTCCTGAATTGATTAATGGGAAGGGAATACAGCCCTGGTCACAAAAAGTGCTTCCACAAAACATTTAAGTTTGAATTACAAAACTGTTTTTGTTGAAATTCAAGTCAGCCACATTTTCCTTATATCATTTTATTGTATGTATTAGTGTGAGGGCGAGAGGTATTTTGGACACAAGGTCATTTTTCTTTAGTTCTAGTTTGCTAGGGAGGGGCCTCTCTGTTAGGTTAGGGAAAGTTAGGCATTTATCAGAACCCTTTTTACTTTGAATGAATTGCAAACTTTGTGAAAATGTTACCTTTCGTCTTGCATTTCTGACCCCTCACAGTACCCAGGACCCTGCCCACTGGAGGACCAGCCCTACAAGAGCTCTCAGGCAACCTTCCCGGCTTGAAACGGCAGAAGCAGGGCACAAGTTATCATCAGAGACCGTGTAAAGGATCTCACTGCACAGCAAGGATCTAATTTTTTTAGTAGACCTGCTGCTGTCTGATTTGTACCCATGACACTGCCTTCTGGAAGCACTGCAAGAGCTCTCTGGCAACCTCCGTGGCTAGGAAAAGCAGAATAAGGACTCCCCTTTTCCTTTTAGACCCCGGACTGCCAAGTGCCATTGCCGCTTGTAGAACTGCACTGTGTGTTAAACCCAGTCAACCCGCTCATCAACCCAACACCAAATCACCAACTCAGGGAGCTGCCAGACATCTGTATCATTGCTGTCAAGCCAAAAGAACAAGACTGAAAAGTATCTGGCATGGCCCTGTCCCTCTGACTTCGTGTTAAGGGGCCTAGTGACATTTAGAACCCCACTCTTTACCATTCTACAAGACTTCTACTTTGAATTTGAACACAGAATTGTAGACCCCTCAACCATTTTCCTATTCCTGGTGTACTCTCCTGCCAGGGTCCTCCCAGCTTTATTACTTCTCTCGTTCTCTGGGTCTTAATCATTCTTTTTCATATATCTTTTTATTAGCATTTTTAAGTGAAACAATAACACCAAACATTGAATATTTGCACAATAAGGACATTCTCCACCCTCAACCCCAGTTCTCCCCAGCTCAGTTTCTGCCTCATATCTCAGTCCCGTTGCAAACTATTCCTACCAGTCTGCTAAACACAGATGCCGTGGCCAAAAGGTCAGTATAGAATAAGCCTCTGGGTAATTACCCGGTTTCGTTTCCGCAATTGTTCTAGGACGGAATGCCTTGTAGCAGGAACATAAGCCTTGAGAAAGAGCAGCGCTCGTGTCACGCCACGGG
The DNA here is from genome assembly GCF_040938575.1 of Ambystoma mexicanum. Classification (NCBI taxonomy): domain Eukaryota; kingdom Metazoa; phylum Chordata; class Amphibia; order Caudata; family Ambystomatidae; genus Ambystoma; species Ambystoma mexicanum. The sequence goes on along the minus strand of NC_090921.1, from coordinate 113,472,121 downwards.
ACTCGAGACGGGTTTCAAGAAATCCGCGATTCACCAAGATTCTCGCTAAACCTAATGTAAGACGGAAATGCAGCAAAAGAATCCTGCATTTCCGACCTGATTCATGCAGAAGGGCTTGGAAGTTACCTTGGCAATGGTGGAAGCCGTTGTCAAGGGGAGGGAGTCGGCGTTCAGGAAGCAAACACTAGTCACATGACTTCCTCTTCTTAAACTCTGCCCTGTCCTAAGTTCAGTGCTTCTGATTGAGCTTTTTTTGGTTTACTGCTTCGATTTGTGCCTTGTTGTGATTCTGCTTACGTTTTCTCGGACCTGCATTTTTGGATTTCCCTCGTCTGTCTTGGTACCTGGAACTTCTGTTTTTTTCGACTTACGGCACTCGTCCCTGGACTCGCTACTTGTCTGCTCCCTGGTTCTGTCGCCGCCCGCTTGTGTTTTTGATTCGGACTGGATTTTGCCTTGCTGTTCTTGACCCCCTTGTTTTTGACGCCTTTACGGATTTCGGATTTTCCGTGTTTGAGTTCCTTTCTGTACACTCACTTTTGTGACTTCCACATTCTCTTTGTAACGATAACTTTCTCAACCTCGCTTCCTTGCGGGTTTGGAGTGGTTCAGCCGCTGCTGCACCGTGGAATAGTATCAGCATCCGCTGCATCGTGGGATTAGGAGTTCTCAGCCTCAGCTGCACCGTGGGATCCTGCCAGCCTACGCTGCTACGTGGGAGTGTTGTGTTTCCCATTCTAGCCACCCGGTAGGATTTGTTGAAGACCTATACCCGGACTCAGCCTCAGCTGCACCGTGGGAGAGATCTAGTGGAACTATTGTGGTACGGTAACTTGTGCTTCATTCTTATTTCCTTTTTTTGTTCAGGGAAGTGGGTCACCCCAATCCATACGGGTTAGATAGGAACTTTTCTCTCACGTTTTGGCTATCCAAGGGATTTTCTTACCTACTTATACTGCTTGTCTAACATAGGGGTTAGGCTATTGGTTGTATTATTGATCCCTCAGTTTATTCTGTTCTCACGCAGTGGTTTCTGTTACAGGAAATTTCCGCGACTCCTGACTAGAGTTCTTATAGTTCTGGGTCTTGCCACTAACCTTACAGGTTAGTGTAATAGATATCTTGCTTGTAATTTTTGCTATAGAAATCACGTTATTAATTACTGTATCTTTCGTCACAGCCACGAGGTCTCGAAGGATTCCAGTCTTTCGATTAATCAATCTTTCTGGATGTTCCTTTGTACATTCAGAGAGGTATATTGATAGAAAGAATTCTTCCTCTACACTACCGGATCAAGTTTGTGAGGAAGAATTCTGACAGCTCGAATCACGTGTCGGTTGGTTCAGAAGTTGCTTCGCCTTGTCAAAAAATTCTAATTAAATACAACATTGAGAGTGAACTGGTGCAGTGTGGTTGTTTCTCTGTAATTAAACTATTCCTACGAGTCCCCTGTCCATGAACACCTTCCCTCCTCCTCCCGAGAGTATTCTACCCACCTCCCCCATATTTTAAATTATTTCCCCTGCATTCCCTTTGTCCGATAAGTTATCTTTTCCATATTTGGGCCCGTTCCATACCTGCCTCCCAGTGCGCAACCGTTGGTATATCGCCAGATCCCCATGTGCCCGCCAGGTCCCTTTTGACCACCATAGCTGCAATTGCAACCCACTTACTTTCCCATCTGGACCCCTCGTAGCCTCCGCTAGCATGTAACAGTAACAGTTTGGTATTTTTGAGGACCGTTCTACCTAGGATTCTGGCCAGAATGTCAGTGATCTCATCCCATAGGGCCGAGATCAACCGGCACCCCCACTCCCCCATTACGTGATAGAAGGTACCCACCGCTTCTCTGCACTTATGGAAGGCATGTGTCAGACTCCGCCAAGCCCATCTTGTAGACCCGATACCTGGAGTAGTATACCCTATGTAGAATTTTGTACTGGATCAACTTCATCCGCGAGGACATATTTACCTCCCTGCTGCCACCATCACCTCCCCAGTACTCACTCTCCAGGTGGCCTAGGTCCCTTCCTCATTTATCTTTAACTGCATCAGTGGGGAGGCAAAAAGTTATTGATGGCCTGATATAGTGTTGAAATTCCCTTCTGTGAGCAAATTAATCTCCAGTGGGCTGTGCTCCGGGAGGTCAAGATCCCATATGAAAAGTGCTGTCATTGGTGTGCGCCATCCGAGAGTATGTGTATGCATCTTCCGAGATGACTCATATTTATCTCTTAATCGTTGAAAGGTCATAAAGGTGTTGTTTTCAATCATGTCTCCCACTTTAGTGATCTTTGCTCTATTCCATCGTGGTTGACTCCTTAGTTTCCGTATATCCCCCAACCCCGGGTTACCCCATAGTGACTGGAATCTTGGGATTTTCCCTCTCCGCCCCATCATCTGTGTAATGTCCTCCCTCATACGCACCAGCTTCTATCCCACTGGGGGAAGTTTTCTCCACCCGACCCCCCATATAGTATTAATAGGGTATCTGTGTCCCGCATGGTGTCTAATTCTAGTTTTGTATGCAGAAGGTCTCCCCCCTCTGAGAAACCTGAAGGTACTCTCACATCTACTCACCAGGGATCTTCTGTTCAGGTGGCGTGGGAAGGGCCATAGCTTTTGGATCCTAACCCTGGAGGGGGACCAGTGTGAGAAACCTGAAGGTGTCGCACCCGCTAGTCCTCGGTGAGCTATTATCCAGGTGGCTGGATCCAGTTCCTGAGGGTGGACCAGTGTGGGAGGATCACCTCCTGGATGAGGGGTTCTCCGGAGTGGTAGTGGGACACCGGAGGGTGAGGCGTGGTATCCCCTTCCTAATAACACCTTTACCCCATCCTAAGAGGTAGGAAACATAGGAATTCAATCCCCCCCCCCTTTCCGATGCAAACACTTTCTCACGGACAGTTCACCGTGAGCGACAAGAGACTAACACCAGAGCCATATGACTGACATGTCCCAACCCCATTAACAGGCAAGGTCAAGCAATTACAGATTATTAAAGACTATATGGAGGGTTATACGCACACCTTAGTTAAAGTATAGTGGTAAAGTGTTGTTCAACTGATTTACAAGGTGTTTGTGTAATTAAAGGGTGCAGGGGAGAAAATGAAGACTTTGACACTGCAAGTCGCTTCAAAAAATTGCAAAAGAAAGTACAGTGTCCTCAATTGACGGACACTCCTGTCCCTACACTCGCATATACTGGAAAACAAGTCAATAGTTATAGAAATTCATCATTTAGTTCAATCTATTGCTCATTGGGAATTTGACATTCATGCAGGCATTCATTTGTTCAACATTTACAAATTGACAATAATTTCACATATAGAACAATGTTTTTTAATCATACAATAGTGTGTATACTATTCTAGTACATTCATAGTACAATGAGCTCAACACGTTTCAGGAACTAATTATACCTTCTTCAGGAGCAAATAAAAAGTTCAGCAAGTCGATTTCATACTATTCATTGTTTCAAGCTTCAGCGTAATCTACAAGGAAGTGGAAAACTGAGTATCAGTATATTGCGATATATCATATTTGAAATTCTTGTGATCATGTTATGCTCATTATACAAAATCACCTGTATCTTGAACTGATTTGTAACAACATTCGGAAAAATCTCAGTGACAACTTCTCAATGGGCGGTTCTTCTGATCTTGAGGATTCTACGTATAAAAATCAAATAGAGTGGTAGAACTCCATTTTCTCTATAATCTTTTACTAGTAACTAATGTATGTATAACTCAATAACTGTTTGCTGGTGATGAGTGTCTGGTGGACAATACTAAAAACAACTCTTGGTGACCCATGTTAAGTGGACTTGATATGACCTAAGACAAATAAGCTTTGCAAAAAAACAATATTTCATCTGCATCTACTTAAAGCTGATACGTTCCCCAAGGGGCACAAATATGACTTACTCTGTTAGCAAAGACGCGCTAAAACTCAGTGCAACTCGGCGGAATGGAGGATTCATTGTGGAGTCATATCTAAAAGACAGTGCCACTAGTTATGTGTTTGGTTGGCGTAAGAAATAGATTTGAAATGTTTCTATATGTGAAATTATTATCAATTTGTAAATGTTGAAAAAATGAATGCCTGAATCAATGTCATATTCACAATGAGTAATAGATTGAACTAAATGATGAATTTCTATAACTATTGACTGTTTTTCCCAGTATATGTGAGTGCAGGGGACGCGAGTGTCTGTCAATTGAGGACACTGTACTTTATTCTGCAATTATGGATTAATACACACACATGCCTTCCATCGCACTTTCCCACACGGATAAAAGGCTGTGCATGAAAGCATACTCTGAGCGAGGCAACCACACGAGGAAACAGCAGTTTCAAGATGGCAGTTCAGTACAAGGAGAAAGATAGTAAGACCAGAGAGAGTCGCACGGAGGGAGGTACACGTGGCCTCTAAAGACAGTTACTTTCATGAGCCTTGAAAAGTAACTAAGGCTGATCAAACCTGCAAATTGTGTCGGAGGTACCCGGAGCTCTCCCGCATCTATAACCAAGGCAGGTAGGAGCGATTGCCTTGGTGGTACTGACCTTGGCTCCTACAACAAAGCGGCGTCAGAAAAGACAGCCCAGCCAGTGAGTCAGAGAGACTGATACCAAACCAGCTTGTGTTTTGAACCAAGGGTGCAAGCGGAAACATTGTACAAAGAGAACAGTGTTTCAGGCGTTTGCAAAGAGCGATGCAGATAGAATTTCAACATTGCAATTGAACCTTGGGCGGCCCAGAAAAGATACCATGCACAGAGTGGTCCAGCGCCATGTGGGTGCTCATTCGAAAGTCTCTGTTAGGTATCCAATTGATGCTGAGTGTGAGTAAAAGGAATAATGAGATCGAAGTGGTCATGCAAGGGGTCAAGCTAAACCCTGTGCACATTTGAAAGTCTTTGATAGTTTAAAGTACATCAAAATTAGTCCAAGCCCGGCTGAGGGAGACTGATTAAGTGTATGAAAGGGATCTGAGCCCGGCTGAGGGGTATCTGGGGTGCACCGGGGGTCACCTGAGAAGGAATTATCTTAGTTTGGAAGGGATCTGTGCCCAGAAGAGGGGGATCCAACGTTGAACTTTTGTTGTGTAAAGGGATCTGAGCCCTGCTGGGGGGGATCCTGGGTGAAAACCCAAAATTGAATACTGAAAAAAGGAAAATAACGTTTTTATGTTGTTTTGTGTAACAGGCCCTCTGAGTCAATAGACTTGGGAGAAGCAAAGAGACTTGGACCCAGAAGGCCTTGAACTGTGTAAATGGAACTGTATCCTCATGCCCGAAAAGCCAGAGTGTTTGCTTTGTCCCGTGCTGAAAACGTGGGCAAGGGAGCCCAACGGTCCGAACATCCTGACATATCGTTTTGTGAACACTTCTTTCTTTTTCATGAACATCCCCACACTTCATCTGTACATTAGTAGTAAGTTTTGGCAATAATTTTTTTTTTAGTTTAGGCCCTTTTAATTTGACAAGACTCCACTAGGACTGCATTATTATTTGATTGTCGTAGCCTACTCCCATCTGCAGATTTGGGTTTCACCCTTGTGAACGTTCAATAAACACAGTTGAACTGTGGCCATTTGTGTCTGTCTTACTGTTGATACCATGCCTCCCTTACACTAGTGAGGGAGTATGAACTGGGTGCAGGGTCCTTGGGGTTGGAGAGGGAAAGCCCCCTTTCCTGACATTAATGTAGCCATCCCTACCTCAGTCTTCGTAGGAAATTGTTGTTCATATCCTAATGTCCCCCCTGAAGTAATCCAAAGTACTGCCAAGAAGAAGATACCCCAAAGAACAGTACAGACTTCCTGTAGGAAACACCACTATAGTACTGGGACCAAGAAGATGGGGTTTGAAGCCTACAAGGCTGAGGGTCAGGCATACACTGTTAATTGGATTGATTGTGGTCAGTGTGGGATGTTTTTACACCACTAGTCCAGGCCCTGCAACATTCCTGTGCGCTGCTTGCATCAGGAACATCAGATGGCTGCTGGAGAGCATTCTGCTCGCTAAAATCACCCAGAAGTGCGCAGGAAAAATCTGAAAAATAGGCCGCCATCCACTTTTGCCTATGTCAGTGGTAACACAGGAGACCACTGCCAAAACCCATCATTTGGCTGCCCACAGAGCAAAATGACTGCAAAAGAAACACAGTGTGGAAATCCATTTTTCTTGGTTGTCAAATTTGCAAAAATCAATGCTCAAAACCACCCAAAAGATGCAACCTCCTTGTGGGGTGTTGAACATCATTCTACTTCAAGAATCCACATAAATATAATGTCAGCAGAAGTATATTTTATCAGAACAAAATACACTTTTAAAGATACTTGCTGGAAAGAAAGATGTCAAAAATGGGTGCAATGCCATTACTCGCCTCTGTCAGACGCTGGCGATCTCTAAATCTGTCAGGTGAAGCTTGTGTCTCAAAAGCTAAATATGCCAAAGAAGGGACTTCCATCAAATGCAATATAGGGTGCCACACATTGATTTTCATGTTGAAAAAGACTGGAATTGAAGATATGTTTGCTTATTTTAAATTTGTAACTGTAATTTTTCACAAGGAACAATGTCACAATTGACCATAAGGTAACCTGATTCAGCTAAAACTTCAGAGGTTTCCCCCCACTGAGAACACACCACCCTGTTCATTCCCACCAAAAGGAGTGAATATCTCATGGGGGTGCTAATGAGAAGGGGAGGAGACTTCCTCTGCTGCTCTGGGAAAGAGACAATGGGCTCCTTGAACTGAAAGAAAATGCTAATTTGGGTGTGACTGACACCAACTGCCCAGGAAGACAAACCCATGTCACTCTCTGGCTCAGCCAAGCCTTGGAGGCGGGCCAGACTGAAAATGTGGATTTGAAAGTTAATTAACTGTATGTTTGTGAAAAAGACTTATAGCAAATTGTACTGAACTGGTAAAATTATGGAACTTAGAGATTATTAACATGAAAATATTGCTCACAAGTAGAAACTACTCTGGAAATTTTGCGATTTTCAGAGACTGAACCATGAAAAAGTTCATATTCTAGCAATTGTGATTATGTTAGGAACATGAAAAATTACAGGAATATGCCCAGATCGTATGTGCATGCATGTGTAAAGATTGGTACAGAACTGATACTGAGTAACCGCCCAAAAGCGCGAAGAATTGTCATTTGTGAACCAAAACTCGTAGGAAGATAAGATTTGGACAGAAACATACCTTAGTCAACCTGTGATGTATATATGTAATATTAACAAGTTGGGGATCTTGGAAATATGTTTTTCATGGAAAATAGATTTTCTGTTTAGGAACAAAGGGGGGTTCTTCCCTAGATTGTAAATGGCAGCATCACTATGACACATCATGGCACACTGTTTCCTTCTCAAATCAGGAGAGGGGGAATTCTCTGACCTATCAGATCCTTAGAGGGTTGGGCATAGTATAATCAGCCTCCCCACCCCTTTGGAAGATGGATAAATAGGGACTGCTAAGGACCCAGAAGGACACACTTTCACTCATTACTGATCTACCGGCGAAGCAATCTGCAGGAAGAACCAGACTCCAGAACCCATCTCTAGACTCCAGAACCAGACTCCAGAACCCTGAAGCAGAGGCCTAACCCAAAAAGCTGAACCCTTTTCAGCAGGCCTTTAAAATCTTGCAACCTGATTTTAACCCCTAACTTCCACAGGGCCTTACCAATTCAACACCCTGGCTGTGCCGTGTAGGCTACTTCTGCCCAAGAACCCTTGCTAGAACCCAAGATCCAGATCAGTCCAACAGAGCTGTAACCCAGAACCCATCAGATCCCGTCCAAGAGGCCGTGCAGACCAGAGTGCCTTGCTGAGAGCAGTCCAGGTGTCCTGAATCCTGTCCGGTGGCGAGCGAAGTCCAGTCCAAACCTTTGACCAGATCGTTGACGGGCCCATTCCATTCCAAAGCCATAGTAGTGAGTATTTAGCATAGAACTGTCCATAGTAACCTCTTAGTATTAAGTAACCCAATCCAACTCTTTCCAACAAATCCATAACTGCATTATCGAATCTCTCTGGTCTATCTTGAATTCTTCTCTCATCCACATAATCCTGTGATAATTGTAGTGATAATCATCTTGGCGCTAATATATATTTTCTGGAGAAAGGCAATCATCTCAGGAAGATAGAAACCATCCGGAGGCGCCTCTGGATAGGTGGCTGTGCTGTCTGTGTAGTTTGCGGCCCCATAGACTCCCTAGTGTTAAGAAATCTTTGTTCCAAATCTTCAACAGCGCATCTTTTATTTTGAAATCTTGACTCTTTTGAGAAAAATCGACCTTTACTAAAACCTCTGTAACTTCTGCTCAGCTTTCAAACGAACTAGAGACTGCATTCCAACTCCTTATAGTTTTCCGTGCGCTGAAAAGATTGCCGCGATTTCGCATTTGGCTCAATTTCGCCACATGTAAAAACAGCTATTTCTTGCTTTCAACTTCTGAATTTCGTTTTCCATCTGCTAATCATTCTATAATCATTGCTAGTGATGACCTGACCCAATCCAAAGCAACTCTGACTAGTTCTGAATCCCATTTAATGAATTAAAATCCATTTTAGCATTTTTCCCATTCATTTCAAACCACAATTTAAAGCAATTGACCTGTTTTAAAATCATTACTGTTTCTCTCTGCTTGCTGGGGGGAATCGGGATTGAAACTGCAATTGTTGATTGTTATTCTTGAAGCCTGTGTGCCCTCATTCCATCATATTGCATATTGGGGGAGTGAGTAGTCACAGGGGAAAGAGTGATCACCTTGTCTTTGATTGAAGTCATATCAAGTTTATTTATGTGTTGCATTCTTTCCTATCATTGCATTTCCTTGAACCATACAAAGTTATTCTCTGCTACGTTATTCTTCCTATTCCTACTCCTAATTGATTAAAGAGATTGTTGATATTGTAATATTACCCATTGCTGATCATTGCATAAATATTCATAAGTGTGATATTCAGATATTATTCATATTTATAAAAGTGATATATATATATATATTTTTTTTTTTCAACTCATCAAATAAATCTTTTAATTTGCAAAACAAACTTACTTCTTGGCTCAGTGAGGCCAGGGGGATTCAAAGAGAGGGGCGTTATATAAGGGTTCATCATCCAGAAATAAAAGACCTTTAGACAGAAAGATATATAAATAATGGTTTCCATTGGGCATCCCATACTAGGCATTGGCCCTCATTAGGACCCTGGCGTTAAGAGGTTAACGGCGCCATAAAAGGTGTCGGCGCCGTTAAACCCTTAATGCCTTACTACTAGGTCCCTTTGCGGGACCCGACCTTAACGGCTGGTCTAGACCAGCCGTTAAAGTAGGGACCCGCAAAGGGACTCTCGAGGTAAGTACGGTACCGCAATTTGCAGTACCGTACTTACTGTCTTCCCCATTCCCATTATGCCCTATGGAGCAAAAATGAGAATGGGGAAGGGCCATGGTGGCATAGGGAATTACCGCCCGCCAACCTTGGAATGGGGTGGTAATTCCCCATTCCGCCATGGCGTACTCTGGCATCGACCCTGGTGCTAATAGCACCATGGTTTTCTGCCGGAGTCCTAATGAGGGCCATTGACTTAGGTGGAGAGCTGGGTTGAAACTGCTTACATCAGACAATTAAGCCTGAGACTGTACAGGTGCAGTCTGTGAGAGGCCCACATGTGTATAAAAGGTAGAGTTCACAAACACCAGAGAGAGCTAGAAAGGAGAGAGTGAGAAGCCTGTGCGAGGAGAGAGCAGCCGGAGAGCCACCCCAACCCGTGGGAAGGCAGAAGAGAATGGGACACTGAGACACTGAAGGACGGCAGAGGGAGAGAAGCTGTCATTGCGTGGCGAGGGAGCCGTCTCTCCAAGGAGCCGGAGAAGGCTAGATAAGGGTATCGTGGAAGGTACCGGCCCCTTTGCTGTGACCAAGAACTGCTTGTTCTCCTGAATGGTAGCAACCATTCAGGGGTGACTAGGGGCAGTTAGGGGAGACCATGACCTCAAATCACAGAAGGCATCTTACAGGGGAAACCTTGGAAAAGTACGCTGCAGCCGGTGAGTTTCAAGTGAATGCAAGGAAATCCGGTGCGCGTATGAAAGTGAAGGAATTAAATTGTAGCAGAGTGGTCGTGTGGGGTCGACACATTCTCGAAAGCCTCTGAGTGAAATAAAAGAATGAATTAAGATAAATGACATATTTGAATTGGATTTTGCAGAAACATTGTGTCAGAGTAGTCACGATTAAGCGATATGAGTTCAAAAGTCTCTGACTAACGAAGGACATTGTGAAAGTATCACGAAATAAAAATACTGTGAATGATAGAGTGAAAGCGATGAACGAGCAACCCGAGGGCAGCCAGTAAAGTATGAGCAAAATGCCAATCAGGAAAAATAAAGGTGTAAATGAAAGTCAAGCTTGTACATTAAAGAAAGGAGAACCAAAGAAGTATCAAGAAAGGCAAACCCTGAATCTAAGAATTGGTGAAACCCTGTCACTCGCCAAAGTGGTATAATGTTGGGTGCGGGCAACTGGTCGCATGACCTGTAATGGGTGGGCCGTGCAGCATGTTAACTGTGCCTAGACCAGGATGCCCTAACAAGAAGTCTGAAAGCAACTTTGAAATACAAATATTATTGAACCCTGTGAATTTTGTTAAATATCGAGAGCAAGTGCCTAAAGCTCGGGGAAGGGAACCCTGAGCTTCCAGTGAACAGTGGGAATCTAATTTGAACATTGTGCTTTGAAGCTTTGGGAAGGTATCTCCTGAGCTCCTTTGGAACTTTGTTGTTTTGTAAATCAATGCTTGAATCTTGGGGAAGGGAACCCCTGAGCTCCTTTGGACAATTTCTGTTTTGGAAATCAATGCTTGAATCTTGGGGAAGGGAACCCCTGAGCTCCTTTGGACCATTTCTGTTTTGGAAATCAATGCTTGAATCTTGGGGAAGGGAATTCCTGAGCTCCTTCGGAACATTGTTGTTGTGGTGAAGCAGTGCTTAAGCTTGTGGAAGGGAATCCCAAGCACCTTTCTTTTTAACTTTATCCTGAACTGTATCCTGAACTTGTGAAGGGACTAGAAACTGCCCCAAACTTTATGTCAAACACTATTTATGTCAGAACATCCCCACCCTACATTTCTATATGAGACATGAGGGCAAGCACAGGTTTTGACACAGATAGACTTTTGAATTGAACTTACAGACTTAGGGCCTCATTACAAGTCTGCGGTCCAGGAATAAGGGTGCCGGGGCAACGTACCGGCACAGTTTCCAGACCAGCAGACTAAAACTGTGCCTGCCGGTGCTGTTGCGCATGGCAGGTCTGACCTGCCGGGCACTTCGGCCCCGGTAGGCACAGTTTTAACGGAAGTAGTGGTACCGTTACTAATGGTGCCGGTGCTCCACGGGAATGGGGAATAACATTTTCTGGCACCTGAAATCCCAGCCTGCCGGAAATGGTATTACAGTCATGCGGCAACCCACTGGTAGCACCGGGGGGTTACCGCCAGTCTTGTAATGAGACCCTTAGACTTTTCCTTAGTTTCTTTCGACAGGGTTATTCCCATCATAGCTGTATGGCAAGTTAGGCATTACACTCATCCTCATATTTTAATAAAGGTTTTCAAAACTGTTAGATCTCTTGTCTGTGTCATCTCTTGATAACATGCCTGTCTGACAACCCCCAATCAGCCAGTCGTTCGCTACTATTAACTCACCAGCCCAGTAGTACTTCCTAATGTCTGGTAGTCCCCCCACCTTCCCATACCGATCTCGTCAATGTGTGCTGAGCTATACGTGGAGTTTTATTCTCCCATAACAACCCTGTGATCAGGGCATTGATTACGCCAAAGTACTTGTTCGGCAGTTTGCTCGGGGTGTTTTGTAGTACGTATAGTAAACAGGGAAGCGCCCAAAGCCAAAAGCGTCATCGTCAATGTTGCCCATTGCTTGGTGCTTCATGAAGCCTGTTGACCACCGGGTCTAGATCACTCCTCAGGAATTTCCCAATATCCCTGTGTATGTGTATCCCTAGGTATTTGAACCCCTCCATGTCAACTCGCAGGGGACAGTCTCTAGGCACTGCCTCCATTCTCCCCTTAACTGGCATGACCACAGATTTCGCTCAGTTTATCTTCAGCCCACAGTACCACCATAAATCCTGGAGTATCTCTATGATACGCAGGCCAGAGCTCTCCATATCCCCCCTCCCAAGTACACCAGGAGATCATCCACGTAAAGAGATATCTTATCCCCCCCCCCCACCTGAACCATTGAAACCCTCGGACTAAGTAGTCTTCCCTAAGGGTTTGGGCCAAGGGCCTCAAGCCCTATGAGGAATAAGAGGGGTGACAACGGGTATCCCTGGCGTTTTCCCCTCTTGAGTGGAAATGCACAGGATTTGTGACCGTTGACCCGCTCCTGAGCCATTTGGTGCATTTAGAGCAATTGTACCCATCTCATGTATTGGGGCCTGGACTCCATCTTACCCATCACTGCCTAGAGGAATGCCCACCCCACCGAGCCGAAGGCCTTCTCTGAGTCTAACGCCATGACCACATGAGGCCCTTCCAGTGACTCGGAGAGAGCCAGTGTGTTATAAAGCCTCCTCAAGTTCATCCGTGTGGCCTTCCCAGGCACAAAGCTGCATTGGTCCAGATGTATTAATTTACCAATCAGCGGGAGCAGTCTTTTGGCAAGAACCTTGGCCAAGAGCTTTGTCTCCACATTCAGGAGTGAGATTGGGTGGTAGGACAGGCACTCATTTGGGGGCTTTCCTTTTTTAGGAATAACCACTTTATTGCTCATCCTCAGGTCTTCCGGGGGCTCCTCCTTCTCTCGACTCTCTTGTAGCATCTCTAACATAGGGTCACCCACCTTGTCCCACATACACCACCAGAACTCCACTGTTTGGGCTGGGTGTTTCCCCGCTTGCAAGCTGTGGATGGTCCCCAGGATCTCCTCTTTGGTTATATATAGCTCTAGGTCCCAGCGCTCCTGCTCCCCCAACTGTGGTAAGTGTATTGCGGCCAAATATCCCTCTATCTCCCCAATTGTTGGCCCTGGACCCTCCGCATTGAGGGATTGATAGTAGTCAGTAAAAGGTGAGCTATTTCTTCCCCCTCAGTTTACCCCCCCACTCCTGTCCCACCCAGTATGGTACAGACCCACCTTTCCCCTTCCTCTCTTCTCACAAGCCATGCAAGCAACCATCCCCCTTTGTCACCTAATTCACAGATCCGTGCCCGTTTGGCCAAATACACCTGTCGGGCCTCGCCTGTTCCTTAAATTCCCTTTCCGCCTCAATGAGGGCCTGTCTCATTTCAGCCGTAGGTGCCTGGCTGTGCATCATCTCAGCCTCCTCCACTGCCTCCTCTTTTTCCTGTAGTTTAACCCTTCTTTCTGCTTCATGCAACCCAATTGCACATTTCGCATTCCTTCTAATCACTGCCTTGTATACCTCCCCAAAGATTAGTACCGCTATCAACTCTGCCTCTGTTTAGCACCAAGTACTGCTCAGTCCTTCCTGGAGTTTCACTTTTATCGCAACATCCTCTAGATGGTACACCATCAGCCTCCACTCCCCCTTCCAGGCTTTGACCTTCCCTTCCAGTTGAATATACAGCGGAGCATGGTCTGCAGGTCCCCTGGGCAGGTTTCTCGCATTCGGCATCCCTGCCAAGTGCTGTACAGGGCAAAATATATATATTAACTGTCACAATGCCTGCCCCCAGTCATCCGGAACAGGTCCATCTGTCCAGGGAACAGGCACCCAAGAAGGCACAGGAATTCCCAAAACCCCGCCTAGGGGCTTTATGGGTTCAGTCCTGGCGCCGTAGGCGCCAGGCTCATATTGCCAACTTTAAACTATGCAGTTCATCCTGCAAAGAACTCATGTACAGGCCATCATGAGGCCATGAAGGGACTACTTTCCTTTAGGAACTATTTTGCTGCTTGGGTGTGGTACTGGAACTTCTTACCTGGGAACTACTTTTTTGATGCTATTTAAACCACGCCCGAAGAGCAGCACACGCTTCGCGTTATTCTGCATTTTAGCAGCGTAACGCTCACCGTGTCTGCTGTCCAGCATCCAGTCTACAGCCACACCCGTCTTGTGTCGGGAGCTGATCCTAGAGAAAAGGAAAGAAGAAGAGAAGGTTAGAACAAGGAGATTTCCATTTGATCATCATCTGTTCCTGGAGCAGCCGCACCTGTGGATAAAGGAAAACGACATTAAAATAAACTGCGTCGCATTGCCAGCTGCAGCCCCGCGCCATACTCACCTGTCTTCAGAGCATCTCCATGACCCGGCGCAGCACCCGTTGAATCGCCGCCCGAAACATCAGCATCTGAAAAGACAAGAACAAACAAAAGGTGAGCGGGGTTCCGCCAAAGACATTATTTTACTTACCGCAAGATACTTACTCGGAATTTACCGCTCGAGGCAGTGCTGGTCACCATCCTATGTTAGACATTTTTCAGCAAGGCGCCGCACATGCAAAGAAGATAGACAGTGCTTGGTACAAACTGACTCTTACCTAAGCGCTACCTTTATCCATCGCGGCGAACTAACTCCTTGAATCGCGCTGCAAGGGAAAAGGTATGAAAGGAGCAAGAGTGAATTAACAGACATTTGAACTCTAAAAAACTATACATTCGGTTTATACACTACTTACCTCGCAGTCATTGTTGTCTGGAACTCTGCCAAATACCTTCGTATCAGTGAAGTAACTGAACCTCTACGCGCCCCTGCACTCCACGCAGGATGGAGAGTTCATCCTTCCAAACAATAAGGTTAGACTTTATGAAAGGGAATACTGGAAGTTTTCAGGGAAAATAGTGTTAGTGTAACCTCTCTACCACGGGTGGCTAATCCCCTTTACTGCTTTTAGGAAAATATTCTTGCGGGCCAGGTAGACGAAACTGAGTGGGCAAGTGCAGTCGATCATCACTTTGCTACGAGTCACACTGGTGGAGACCGCAGCAGTCCAGCTTCGTTCGATGCCCCTGTGGAATCCAGGTGAGCGTAACATAAGAACATCTTGGAGTTAAGGGCCCCTGAGTGGTAAGAGAATTGCTTCTGATCTGGGTGTGGCTCCCTCCATGCATCCCGTAGCCCTATCGCAGATGAGAATGATGCAAGCCTGGATCCACCCCCTCCGCCCCTCTGCGATGCCCCACCCTTGCGACCATCTATCCAAGTCCCTATTTAGGACATCATTAAAGTCCATGCCCACAATCTTGATGCCTGCACCATGTCTGGCCAGCAGTGTTTTTAATTCTACCATCACTTCTACCTGTAGTATTGGGAGCACATATATGCTCAGTATCAGGACAGACTCTCCCCACTGTGCGCCCGTGATCACAACAAACTATCCATCCCATCCCTTATCACCTTGTCTATTCTGAGTGGAACGATCTTGTGCACTAATATCACCAACCCTCGAGAGCTCCTGTAGTAACCCTCTTGCTCCACTACATTGAGCTGCCCCATCCCTAGGCAATGACATACAGACCCTATCAGGTGGGTTTCTCGCAATAACATCATCTCTGCTTTTTGGTCTCTGATGTAACGCATAACAAGGCCCCTTTTAATCTTATCTCGCACCTTGAAACACTTGTGTATAGGCGCGTTATAAATGCTATATCATATCATATCATAACACGCCATTGACATTCCATATCAGGCAGTTGAGCTTTCTACATCCCCTCCCAGTGTCCTAAACCTTGTATTTTCTCTCGGCCAATGGGCGCCCTGGTGTGCTGGCATAGGCTGGTGGTGAGCATCTCCCTCTGTGCAATAAAGAACAACTTTCCTTCCCCAACTGACCTCACCATCCCCCCATTTAAACTCCCCCTGTACTTCTCCCAAACTAGAAGCATCTGTCGCCCCTTTAATAACATGTAATTGCCCCTCTCCGTACCCTTGGAGTCGGTTGCTCTGCCCTTTCTCCAACGCTGTTGCTGCCATCGGAATATCTTCTTAGCCTACTGCTTGAAGCCTTTCACTTACATAACCATACAGTATTCATTGTCAGGAAGCACCCACAGCTGTTCTGGGTGCCCTCCCCTCCCACAGCCATTCAATGACTGTCCATGGGCCATCTGCCTCCCAAGGTCCTGGTACTGCTCGGATGCGGTCAGGCCTTCCCAGCAGTCGCTCTTTGTTGTCAATCCTCTGGCTGTTCAGCAATTGTCCCAGCCCAATCCCACGCATCGGGAGGTTTAGTGAAGTACTGCACACCCCGTGGCCCACAAACTCTGATATTGGCTGGGAACATCATTGCACACTTTATGCCCTTTTCTCTGAGTTTTTTCTTGAACTGCATCAAAAGACTGCTGTGCTTTTTGAACTGCATTGGCAAAGTCTGGGTAAATTGCTACTACCGCTCCATTCTACTCCAAGGGCCCTTTCTTTCTCGCCATTTTGAGGATGGCATCCCTGTCTTAGTAGTTGAGTACCTGACTGCGCTCTCTTCACGGTACCCTGTGTGCGCATTTAATAAAGACAAAATACAGAAGCCCTGGGGGTTCTATCCACTCCTAGATTCATTTTTCCAGAAAATGTTCCATTGAGGGGCCATTCACCTTCTCCGGTAACCCACTGAGCCTGATGTTGTTCTGGCAGGAGTGCCCCTCAGCATCCTCCATCCTGCTCAATGCGTTTCACTGCAATAGGGATTGTGTGTTCTTCTGAAGTGGGGTTAACGCATCTTCAACCGCCGATATACGATCTTCAGCTTCCTGCACCGTAACAGACATTTTTTGCAGGTCTTGTCGCAGGAGTCCAACTATGCTACTGACCGCCTATATACTCTGCTCCAATTGAACTCTGGAATCCTGGATGGCCTTGAGGATATCTTGAGTGGCATTAGAGTCATCTTCCTTTCGCCCCATCTCTCTCCCCTGGGCCTCCACCGTCGGGAAATCTATTTTTGTTTGGGTACCTGGCTTTCCCCCCTTATCCTCTTTTGGTCATGGCCAGTTGCACCTCAGCTTTTGTGGCACCAATTGCGCCGGAGGTTGGCACAAAAACTCCAGCCCCTTTGCTGCTGTGCGCAGTCTTCTCGTGCCCTCTCCCTGTTTATAGGTGCCTCTGTGTGATATGTGCTTATTGCTCTGTCTGTCTCCGTACCAGCTGGTCCGTTTGCTCCCTGCAGGGGTGGGAGTGCCAGCCCTTTTTTCACTTTGATGGTTTGCTACAGTTCAGTGGTCTGTGGTTTCGCCAGCCACCTCCTTGCAGACTCAGCCTTCTGTGACCCCTCAGATGGTCACAGAAGATCTTCTTCCCCAAGCAGCCCTTCTAGAGTTCCTGTACAATCCGACTGGGCCCGAGCTCTAGGTATCATAGTGTTTAAATAATTGAACTGGTGCTGCTTCAAGTGGTGTGGTGCCATAATTAATGGGAGACCTGCCACCTGAACTGCCTTTCGCACTGCGGGAGAACGCCAAAAGTCGCCTTCATATTTATAGCCGCTTTGTCACATACCCCAACAGGGTGGGGGTGCACTAAAGCTCAAAGCCCGCCCCATCCACCCCCGCCGGGGCCTACTCACCGGCACTCTGTAGTCATGGCATTTACTGTGCCGTGGGATGCACCAGCGCTCCAGCACCACCAAGGAGGCACCTGTGTTCCTCCACTCCATTGTGCCTTCACCTTGTTCCGGGGAGAGATACTACTCCGGGATCAGGAGCTTCTCTCCACTGCTCTCCCCGTCACTGCTTACAGGGGCATCGCACTGCTGGGGGCCTCCACTTCCTCTCACCCACCCCCGACAGGTAAAACGGCTTGCCGCCCTTTCTTGGTCTGCACATATGCAGCTCCTGGCTGGCTACACTACGCCGCCCCTCCTCCACTGTGGCACCCTTAGCAGGCGGCTGCCATTTTTGGAGGCATTCAGCGCGCCTCTCTGCCAGCAAGAATTTTGCTGTTTCTTCTCAGCGCTCCCTGATTTCGGCTACTGATGCTGTGGGCTTTCCGACAGCTCCAGGTTCATTTTAGCGACTCTGAGCACCGTAAGGCTGCTGTTTCAGAGCCTCTGAGTGTGGTGTCAGGGCAGAGCAACATGCAGAGGTGCGACTCCATGTTGTGCACCACAGCGCCCCCCCTCTATTATTCTTTTGAATGTTTCCATCTCTAACCCTCTTAGTTATCCTTAAAGGGATATGGTTCTTCCCTTTTCCTTTGATTGTCACTGTTCCACAATTTCAAGGAGTGGTCTTGTAAAGGTACAGATGAATCTGCCAGTACCAGCTTGTGCCCCCAATACTTACCAGTACCGAGCAGGTGAAAAAAAGACATAAACTGAGACAGCCTTACTCCATTCCTGAGATATAAAAATGACACATGCGCTGAAAAGCAGAATCCACAAACATACATTTAAACAAGCAATGTATATGTTAACTGCCACAAAGAATTTGGTTGTTTAAAATTACATAAGTGTAGAAATTAAAATTAGATAACAGATGTTAAGATGGATTTCTGAACTCGGACCTGGAGGGGCAGAGGTTCAGATGGCCAGCCTAGTTTCTTGGAACAGGGTAACCTCTGGACAAGCCAGACCAATCAGGGTAGCGATGGCGGCAGTCAAAACTAAGTCTCAAGAGGGGTGAGGGTGACTGAAAGACCTCAATGAGCACACAAAGCAAGGACACTTACAAATTACTCTAGACAGCTGTTATATTAAAAATATAGACACATTTATTACAAGGCCTTTGTAACATCGACCATAGCAAAGAATCACAATAATACTAAAGTAAACCAACACATCACAATTAATACACCTAACTAGGAGGAAGTCTGAGCCCTACGAAGAGAGGCGCCTTATGCTCAAAAGTACCTTCACGCGCTGGTGCCAATGGATAAAGTAGGGTCTCTTCAAGGGTCTCAGGCAGTTCAGGAAGGTGAATGAAGCGATGCAGAATAAGTCCCCACTACTCAAGCAAGGCCTCCACTTGTGGGCAGAGGCAGGGTGAGAGTGCGGGATACAATCGCTATTTCGCAACAGCGGTAGAAAAGAAACGGGCGCCTGCGCGAGGGGCCACCGGTTGGGGTATGGACTACTCACCGGTCCCCGACGCAGGCAGACCCAGACTTCTCCAGTTCAGTTCACGTTGCTGGCAGTGTCAGCTGCGATGATCAGGACCTCTCGACACTGTGAAGATTCTGTGTAGCAGGATGCAGGGTCAAGGGTGTCCCAAATGCAGCGGACGTGCACAGGTTGTTACCGCAGCAGGGCAACACGGCAACCGCGTTTACTCTGGTCCGGGTGCACTCGTCTCACTTCAGACCTGGGAATGCCAAGTGTACGAAATTCGGTGTGAGGGTGCTGTGGACGCAGAGCAAGCAGTAGACCAGGTTTCGAGGGCTTCCCTGAAACGGTGGCGGTGACAGAGCAAAGCGTCCTGCGTAAGCTGGTCAGCCCACTCGTTGGCCCAGGGACACTTCCGGAGAGGCTTACTTGCAGGGTTTGATGAACCACTATTCCAACGGGTTGAAGCGCCTTCGCAGACCTTCTAGGACGATCAGATGCAGAGGGGTCTCGCTGGACGACAGCAGTTCAGGGGGCCAAACCTTCAGCGGGTCACCAGCGGTTCCTCGACTCAGCTTCTTGTTGCAGGATACTTGGCTCCTTCTCCCTTGTTCGGTGTGAACTCAGGAGATCGACATGGTAGTGGTGTTTTCAGCCTCCTCTTATCCAAAGTTCCCTTCGTGCCAATGGGAGATCTGCTCACAAACACTCACACTATACGTGGACCTATCACGGACCACGGTGGTCCCAGGCATTCAGGACACACCAGACTCTCTGGCACCCACGATGTGTATTGGGAACAGATATCCCAGCCCACATCCTGAAGGCACACACAAGGCATGCAGAAGCCCATGAAAGCTTTGGGGTTTCGCGGGAAAGTGCATGACCAAATAAGGACGGACCCGGGTGGGCTCGACCTGGGGAAGGTGAAGGGGCAAGACGGTCAGAGGACAGGACAAAGAACCTTGTGGCATGGCCATTTTGGGAGCAAGGCCACTCATGTGTGCCAAACGCGGTAAGCGTGGATAACATGGCGAAAAAGGGTTCAAAACACAAGAGAAACGATAACCACCAGTCCTGTCCGTGACACACTTGCACAGTTCATAATAAGTCCACCGAGAGTTTCTAGGGCCTTTGGAATGACTAGAGACCCAAGAGCACGGTAAAGTAAGTTACAGTGCACTCTTGTTTCATGTTGCACAAAAGCTGCAACATGAGGAAAGGACTAAGGGAAACGAAGTCTCCCAATACTGACTGTCTTAAGGGCATGTCAGTTTCCCCATAGGAATTGAGCGAAAGCCCAGAGGAGTGAGGCAGAAGGGTGCGCTTCTCTGGCAAAGTCTAGATCAGGGTGTAAAACAACAGCAGGTTTGGGGGTTGCCACATGGAGGGAAAATTACATACCATATGAAATCTTTCCTAACAACAGAGCACACAGTGTGCTAGACATTTATGGAGGAGCTAGGTTTCGGCATACATTATGAACAGGGTTTTTCTACATTGGTAAAGGGGAAGATTTACAATGCATGCAGGGTCAGAGGTTGAACACACTTATAGGGAATCCACATATGGCAGAAAATGCATTTAATCCTAGTAAAATACAGCAGTGAGATGCTAGCTTGAGAAGTACACATGAGACAGCCATTGCTATCTTTAAAAGCAGTGAGAATGAAAAGCAGGTTCTACAAATCTAGTTAGGCGTTAGGCCCCAGAACTAAAATGGGCCAGGAAAACCAATAAATTTCAAGCATCCTGAAGAGGCCACAAAGCAGCAGAAGGAAATTCGAAGGCCACAGTGTAAGATAAGCATGGTAGGGTATGGGGGTGATCGCAGGCAAGCTGCAGACCATTAAAATTAATTCGCTTCAAGGCAGGGCAGACAGCCTTTTATGTCCAGGTGCAGGGATGAGCAAGTGAAAATAAACTGGTCAGCTGACAACGATGGATGCAGGGATAGTTGCAACACAGCGGAAATACAATTATTACCTATTTATAAAAGGCACTGTCCGGTCAAGGTTGTATGAAAATATCTACTTTCTTATTATCACAACAGACAGTTCTAGCACACTACCAAATACAAAAGGAAAAGGGATGTACTCTGGATACTGACAGGAGGGTAGTTGGTATAGTAAAAAATCACAAAAGTTAAAGGATACTTGGCTTCAACACAAAGAGAGGAATGGGTCATAGAATGTCACTAGGGGCCATTGGAGAAGGAAAAGGGGCACATAACCACAATGTACCTTGTGCTGTAGACGTTCTTGGTGCTTGACAGTGTAGAGTCGGTTTCAGGGTTCTTTGCACAGAGATCAAGATGGGAGACGGCTGTGGGTATTAGGCTGCAGGCAGTTCAGAAAGCAAGGTGGACGGATGGCTGCAGGCTGGCCTACATGGCGGCTCAGGGTCAGGAATCGTCATCTCAGTGCTGGTCGGTGGTTCTGAAGCCGTGGTTGAGGCATCTCGGATGGCTTTTGTGACTGTGGCAAAACAACAGTTATCAGTGCAGTCGGTTGCAGCTCGAAGGGCTTGACTGGCTCGAAAATGTCCTTTAAAGTGGACGTCAGTAGATGCCTGGTGATGCGCTCCTCCTAGCTTCTTCACTGGGCTTGCATTGTCCTTTAAGGCGGGAGGCCCAAAGTTGAGGAGAGTGTTGCAGGCAGCTGCCTTGTCCTTGGTTTGGCACGTCCCACCTGGGAAGCTTGCTGCAGAGCCTGGCAGGGCACGATAGGTGCTGGCTGGGTGCCGGTTCTTGAGCTGCTGGGGGGTCTTCTGGATTCAGTATCTCGCTATGATCCCTGGAGATGTTTAGAGGAGGGATCTTGTTTCCCTCTTGGAGGTCCTGGCCTTCCTTCACTGGTGGAAGATGTAAGGCAGACTGTATCTTCAGCCAGGGTCCAATGCTGAGTTCTTCTTTCCTGCTACTGTTGAAGCCTTCAGATGATCTGCTCAAAAGAGGGGCTCGGCCCTCTTTTAAAGCCAAATAGGCCAGTGATTGTTGTAGGCTAAGCCTACCTTAATGAACCAATCCTGGATTCCACCAACCATCTCCTGTATGCAAGATGTCATAACCAGAGTGCTTTGCAACAGAAAAGGCACTAAGCCCCACCCATCTTCCTGTCTGTTGTGGATCCAAGGGTCTCTCTAGTTAATGGAGCTCCCTGTGGTTCCTGATTAAAGGGGCAGGTCTCCATTGAAGCTGCAGTGGGATAAGACTTCCTGGTGCCGTCAAACCACATACTTGTACCTCCTGAATGGGGTCCCCCTGTAGGGATGACTACTGTTAAACACACAGTCCCAGACATGGCATGTCACTGTCCATTGATACTTCAGATTAACACAGTGTATATCAAAGGTTGTTGGGGTTTCCTGTCTCTTTTGTTAACCTCTGCAGTCAGCCACCATGTGGGCCTGTTTGAAGTGTATTCTATTAGTATGTTAATTGCTGCCACCATCTTCAGTGCTTACTCAAAAGGACAGGGCGGATCCATGGGGACTTTGATAGATAATTAGGCTGGCCATGGCAGGAGGAAGGTTTTGCCCTCCCCCTTCTAAGATAATGTGGTGTACTATTGGATGTCATATCCCAACTAAATATGACAGGGGGACGGACGGCCCTTGTAGGCCGCGTCCATCCAGTATACACGGGTGTATGTGTATGTCGTGTGGTGAGCATAGGGAAATGTGTGCAGATTAGCCCCACACATTTTCTAGAGGTTGATCCACCATCATTCAATTTCATTTAAAATTTCAAAAAAGCCCAGGTGAGCACACACCCACCATGCAGATGGTCGAATTCCTCACAGTGACTCAATGTCAACTGAACGCCATTCTTTTTTTTTAATATTCATGGGCTTCTGCTATGTCAATCCAGTTGAAACATAAAACTGCATCTCTCAGAATGCTCTTCACTGTGAGGCAAAAACAGTTTGCGTAAGTTTGGGGGGAAAAGCAAAATGTTTACACCATTGTGTTTGTTGCTGCACTTTACGATTTAGCAAAGGGTCTAGGAGTTGGAAGAATGAAAGGGTTGAAGGCTGAGTGCATTGCACTTAAGGGGATAGCTTCCTTTGTTTGGTGGTGGTGTGCTTGCACGCGCATGTTTTTTATTTACTGTGAAAACAATGTATGAGCAAAGATAGAAAAATAAAATTCGTAGCAACAATTAATGACAAAGCCAACAGTTTTGACATGTGTTTAGAGAAAAGATGTTCTTTCTTGCTCTGTGGGTATTGAGATCAGATGCCCATGTGCCCTCCCTGTTTGCCTAGTGTTACAATCGCATGTCCAACTTACTGTCACCTGAAAGGCTTTGGCAGGATATGTTCATATTAAATATTAAACCTATTACAGGTATTGTCATCATACAGTAAGGGATGCGCGTCGTTGCCAGTTACACAAATCGTCAGCTTTTGCCATCAGACAACAGCAACTAGCACAGTTTACTGGGCATGTCAATATGTTGGCATTGTACTTGCATCATGTCATTATAATTTGGTGATTTTTTATAGAGCTGCATGTAGATGGACCACCGCTAAGCTCTGTATTAGTATTACCCACTGTTATGCCCGATTCATCACCCTCAGAATGAAGAAGGGCCTAATCGGTGCCACCAGTGTTTTAAACTTGTTGCATGCCATTGTCCCATTCCCAAAACCAGCCCGTGGCACATGAGCCATCCATCTGGCCTTCAACTATTTGCCAGAAGTTAACATGATATGCCCAGGACTCACCCTATTAGTTGGCTGTTTCCATTGCATGCCTAAGTACTCATGCCATGTCCTAGATATTGCCATATTTACTCAGGTATTCTCACCATACATCAGGGTTTCCCACCGGATGCTTATGCACTCACGCCATTTGGCAAATATTCTTATGGTTTGTCTAGGTACACAGATTATGTGGCGACATGACTGCTTCACAGCATAGCCTTATCTAGTATGATATATGTTATTTATAACACGCTTAATACCCAGAGGTTTCTAAGTGTGGACCCGGGGATCGAACCTGTGTTGCTCTGTGTCTTCTTGTTTCCATGGCGAGCACGTTGCCCCTGAGCTATCCTGCCGAGACTAGTATTCCCCTATAGCGCTTTGAAGTCGTTCCAAGGCAGTCTTTATAATTTAACCTTACTTAATATAGCTTGGAACTGGCTTCTTTTTAACCACCGCCCAACTCTTTCCCCTTTATCTCACTTCCATTGTCCATTCTTGTACCCGAGCATTGGAACGGCCTCTAGGCGCTGTGTTCACCAACTGAAGAGAGCTAGTGGAGGGTGCCCTTCATTAAGACAACAAACAAAAACATGAGACAGAAAATGAACGATCAAAATATTATGAATTTTAAGTTCAAGACAATAAAACATTATTTAAATTGCACTGAATACATTATTTTGGAGAGGGAGTGCAGTGCAGGGCAGCAGGAGTGGGGTCAAAGTTGCCATAGTGTAGTGTTTCGTCCTGGGCACAATAGTGTCTAGAAACTGGACCCTATGTCCAGTGCCGTGGAATGAGGGGGCACAGGCCCTTTAGCTTGGGAGCTGCCCATGGGGTACAGAGGAGGTAAGGGGGGGAGAAAGTCGACAATAAGGCACGCCACCCTTCCTTCCCCCCTGTCCTCTCCTGATGCAGGACTCCCAGGAAGACAGGGAGGGGACCCAGGACCCAACAAAAGGTGCTAATAGGCGGCTGGCGCCAGCAGTGCAACCCCCAGTCTCTCTCCCCCTTTTCAAAGGGGAAGAGAACACTCTAACAATAGGAGAGGGGAGAGGCAGCAAGCCACGCATATAGGTGCGAAGTGGCTGTCAGCACAGGCCGTTTGGGTGGCCAGTAGCCATATTCTGACATGGCTCCTGGGCATATTTGCCCTATATAAGCAGGACTGCTGGAGCAGCCCCCCAGAACGAACACTTCGCTCGGAGTGCATCTGGGCGGATCCCACCCAACCCTGGAAAAGGTACATTTGAGCAGACATTGGACAACGGTATTGGCTGAAAGTCATGGAAAAGAAGAACAGAGAAGGCCTCATGGGCCTGGAATGAATCAGGCACAGGAGGGCTCCCCAGCCCAATCCTGGAAAAGGTACATTTGAGCAGGCACAGGACAACGGTCGTTGTCTGAAAGTCATGGAACAGAAGAACAGAGAAGGCAGCATGGGCCTGGAATGAAACTGCCATCAGGCACAGGAGGGCTCACCAGCCAATTTACGGGTTCCAAACACACGGACCTGGGAGCTCACACTGGGGGCACCCTGTGAACAAAGAAGGGCAACTTCTGGTTCCCTGCTCAAGTGCCCAAAAGGACTGAACTAAGAAAACAGGGCTGCCCTTTGGCACCCTTGTTGTACAACGTATACGTCTCTGACTTCCCAAAACGGTATCTATAATTCGCCTAGTTATCGCCATAGACCCCTGCACTGCCTTACTTACACAGACGACACAGCGATTCTGGTCAGAACCCTGATTGGACTACAACGCTCCCTAACCATGTTGCATCAATATGCCAAAACGACTGGCTTTGTGATTATTACACATAAACCAAGATCCTCACTTTTGGGAAAGAAACTCCCAAAAACAATCCATTCATCTGGCGGTGGGAGACTCCCAAATTGAATGCATTAGTGAGTATAAAAACTTGGGTATTCAATTGTCCAACAGCCGTGCCTCCACGCACCTACCCAGCAGCATTTTACCTAAAGCTTGGAAGAAGTAGACGGTGTTGAGGAAGATTGACAAGATTGCGGGGGCTCCATTGAGGCAAAGGCCGAGTATATAGGATATCCATCGTTCCTACCATCCTATAATCATTGGAGGTTTATCCGGACGGTGCTCTTAAATGGTTGACGTCCCTTAAGGCTAAAATCTTATGCTCACTTTTAGGCCTACCGTGTGCTACACCAGTTGAGGAGATTAGATTGGAGTTAGACCTCCCTTCAATAATTTCTTGCTGGAAAATTGCAGCGTGTAGACAAGGGAACCAATCCATTATTGAGGGCCGTCACTGCACTAAGACTGGACGCTTTTGATGCACCTGGTTTGCAGACCTCGATTGCATGGTTACAAACCACTTTTCTGCAATTGGGGTGGGAAAACTCCCTGAAACTCTCACTGAGTTTTATTTGTCTTGTCATGTTAAAAGGACTAGGGAAATGGATCGAATACAATCACTAAGATATATCTCAGGAAAATCTAGTACCAGAGATATGCACAACAAGGAGGTTTCACGGATAAACCTCACAGTTGCCTGATTAAGTGTCATCCCTCCCTGCCCTCCCTGTTAATACGATTCATCGTATATTTGAGATTTGAACTTTTACCAGCATTCGTTAAAACTGGGGCTTGGACTGGGACTCCAAAGAGGATCGTCTATGCAGAATCTGCAAAAGGGACTTCGAAACTGCCAGACATGACCTTACTAACAGTAGTCTCCTGGCTCCCCTATACAAGAGAGGCTACGTGGAATTCCAGAATCATGGTTCGGATCAATTTTGGAACGCTATCTGTTGCGCAGTATCCCTGGTGATCATGGCGGCAGCCATCTCAAGATAGATTTAATTGAATCAATGTTAATGTTAATGTTGAAGGATATTTGTACCGCACACTATCACCACCAAAGTGGTCCCCTGGTGCTCTGGCGGCTCTGAAAAAAGGGAAGGGGGTGAGTTAGTGGGAATAAGCTGGAAAAGTGCAAGACAGCAGTGATGTGCTGTTGGCGGCCTCAGCCTGGTGGGTCCTTTGGCTGAGCATGGGGTGTTTTACGGTCGGTAGTCGTTGTGTGCTGTTGTGCGAGTCTATGTGTGGTTTGTATTGTTGTTGCAGTGTAGTGAAGTTTGTGAGGATTGTTGTGTTGCAGGCTTGTGGTTGTGTTTGGCTAGGATTTGAGAGGTGTATGCAGAGGGGTGAAATTGTTAGTGGATTGGTTAGTTGGCATTGCTGTCCGGCTTTGCAGACTATCGCTCCCAGCCCCTTCGAAACAAGGCACGTGCCAATGCTTGCAATTACGTCCAGGGGCAGCACCTGCTTTCATTCACAACTACATATGGTCAGTGCCCATGCCAATGTCCAGAACTTAGTTCAAGTGTGGCAAGTGCTACATTCATACAACTCCATATAAGTATGATACCCGGTAGCAATTATGGGGCGGGTGAGGTTGTTGGCTGGGGTTGGCTAGGGATGCTGATTTATGTCCTCATGGGTGTCGCCTGTGTCCTATTTGACTTAGAATCATCTCTCTTGCTGCAGTAAGAGTTTCTCTAGTTGGTTCTGAGTGTTGTCAGTGTCATTCTAAATTTAGTCAATCTTTTCTTTGTGTTTCCCTTTCGGTTGTTTTGGTTTTTCAGTTTGAATCTGTGGTGCTGAAGAGCCAGGTGTTCAGTAATTTTCTGAATTGTAGGTTGTCTTTTGTGTTTCTAATTTCTTTTGTGGTGTTTTTTTTTAAGGTATGGTTTTTGTTCCAGGTGGATTTCGTTGCTTGATCTGAGGAGTCTCGTTGGCATGTAGATTGTTATTTTCTTTTGTAGGAATTCAGCTCTTTGTCCGCTGATTGCCCTGTGTGTTATGCACATTGTTTTGAAGGTGATGCAGTGTTTGACTGGGAGCCAGTGCAGTGTTTTTAGGGCTGGTGTGATGTGGTCTCTTCTGGAACATTTGAGGTGCAGTCTGGCTGCAGTATTTTGGATCCGTTGTAGTTTCTTCAGGAGGTATTGTGGTATCCCGAGATAGAGGCTGTTTGCATAGTCGATTCTTGACATGATGAGGGTGACGATTGTGAGTGTTTTGTGGGCGAAGGAGAGGAAAGGTAGGATTATTCTTCCTGTGCGGAGGAGGAAGAAGCATTTTTTTTTTGATGATTGCATTTATTTGTGGTTCTAAGGTTAGTCCATCAGGATTTGTTTACTACCTTAGATGGTGTGGGAGTGGTTCCCATTTCCGTTAGCCACGGAATGTAGGTGTTGTTATCTTGGTTTTTGGATATAATCATGATTTCTGTCTTTCCTGGGTTGATTTTCAAGTTGTTGGCATTCATCCAGTTAAAGACTTCTTTTAGACACTCGATTACGGTTAAGTGATTGGCTTGAGTGTCTTCGATTTTGTAGATGATTTGAGTGTCATCTCCGTAGTTGTAGCATGTAATGTATTTTTTGAAAATTCTGACTACTGGAGTCTGGTAGATGTTGAAGTACAGTGGTGATAGTGAGGACCTTTGTGGTACCCCACAGTTGTTAACTCGTGGGGTGGATTCGAAGGGTTTTATCCATACGGTTTCTGTTCTGTCTGCTAGGAATAATTTAGTCCATAGTAGTGCCATTTCCGTTATGCCCATGTCTTCTAGTCTTTTGGTTAGGGTGTCATGGCTAACTGTGTCGAAGGCTGCAGGAGATCGAGCAGTATTAGGGCTGAGATTGTGTTGGAGTCTGCGTTCGTTTTTAGGTCGTCCCAGATGGATAGTAGTGCTGTTTCTGTTCCTCTCGCGGGTATGAAGCCCACTTGAGCTTGGTCTAGCAGGTGGTGTTTTTCTATGTGTTCTTGGGTTAATTTTTATATGTACGTTTCAAGGAGTTTTGCTGGGTAGAGAATCTTTGAAATCGGCCTGTAGATGGAGAGGTCTTCTACGTCTCCACTTGTGTTTACGGTTTGATATATGCTGATTTCCAGGTTCTTGGTACAGTTCCTGTTGCTAGTGAGAGATTTAGGAGGTTTCTGTAATATTCTGATGGTGTTCCTTGTCCGAGGATTGATTTGTAGATGTCATGGGGGAAAGGGATCCATGAGTGATCCTGCTTTCTTGCTGTGTTTTACCAACAAGACGAAAGCCTCTGCTGATATTTCAGGAAAGTTTTGAAATTTGTGCTGTGGCTCTGTGTTAGGTCAGGTTGGTTGAATGTTGTGGTTGGTTGGTCTGTTTTGTATGATTTGTCGGATGTCGTTGATTTTGTTCTAGAAGTGGTCTGCCAGGTCGTTGCAAAGTTTCTCTGAGGGAGTTGGGGTGTTGTCACAGCCTAGTGGGTTTCTCATTTCTTTAATGATGTTGAACATTTCTTTTTGTGTGTTGGTGGCATTGGTGATTCTTTCATCATAATGCCTTCTCTTCGCCTTTTGTATTTCTTTTTTGTATGCAGGGATTGGTTTCTGGAACAGTATTTTTTTGTCTGGCTTGTATTCTTTCCTCCATTCCAGTTCCATCTTCTTGTTGACCTTTTCATGGTGCTTAGTAGTGGGGTGAATCATTTTGCCAATGCTCTTTTTTTTGATGGGGTAAATGGTTTTTCCGGGCCGATCTTGTCAATTGTATCAGCAATCCATTTGTGTAGTAGCTCCGCTTTCCCGTCTAGGTCAGCCAGCTCTAGTTCTATAGTTGAGGATGTGATCATCTGCAGTTGTTCGAATACGTGGCTTGCTTTGATGCTTTTCCAGTTTCTTTTTGTGGTGGTTGTGAGTTTGGAAGGTTGGATGCAGACTTCAGTTGGTAGTCTGATCACGAATGGGATGATGAGAAGGTCGCTCCACAGTATTTGTATCGGTGGTGCCGTGGTGATGAGTTTTTCCCTGGTGAAGATTGCGTTGAGGGTGTGTCCTGCCGAGTGTGTTGCCCGTTTGACCAGCTGTCGTAGTTTCATGTTTGTAATTTTCCAATCAGCGAGTTTTGGGAGTTGGCATGACTTTCTTCAACCCAGATGTTGAAGTCCCCCAGGATGATTAGGTGTTTGTGCTTGATGGCTATGTTGGTGATGGCTTCTAGGAAGTTATCGACGAAGTTTGCATCGTATGTCGGTGGTCTGTACACCAGGATGAATGTGATGTTGGTTTTTGGGTATGCTGATAGGTGTATGACCATGGTTTCACAGTTAATGATGTTGAGAGGTTTGGCTGGTTTTATTTTCGGGTGTCCTTTGAATGCTATTGCGATGCCTCCTCCTTTTTTATTTTTTCTGTTTACTTGGAGGCATTTGAAGTTGGTTGGGAGACAGCTTTGGAGTGTGATTTTATAGTTGTCGTCCAGCCATGTTTCTGTGATGAATAGGATGTCAATGCCGTTGTCGTCGAGTAGGTCAAAGATCTCTGTTGCGTGTTTTGACATGGATCTTGCGTTTATTAGATTGAATTGCAGTTTGGAGGTGTGGTTTGGTTTGGGCTTTATTGTTGGGGTCATCTTCTGATCGGTGTTGAGGTTTCCTTTCTGGTCAATCTCTATTTGTAGTGTTGGTCCGGGTGCGTCTGTGTCATCGAAAAGTTCTTCTAGCTTCTGTCTGGGGTTTTTGTTTTCATCAGGTTCTTCTTCCAAGAATTGTGGGTGTAGAGTGGAGGTTCCTCTTGATTTGGTGATGTAAGGTGGTATTGCGTCGATTATGTTTTTGTTGTTTCTAGTGTTGTCTGTTCTTCTTCTGCGTGGTTGTGCTTGGTTGTCTGCTGTTGCTGATTCTAGCGTTGGGTTGGTTCGTTCTGGTGACCGGTTGTTTGCGAGGTATGGAGTTAAGTAGAAGGATTTGTCTCTTCTTTTAGCGTTGGTTCGGTTTTCGTTCCTGTCTGTGGGAGTGTGTTCTGCAGTTGTGAGTCTTAGTTGCTGTTCTGGTGTGTTTGTCCTTTCACTCTGTATAGGTTGTTTGTGCTGTATTTTAAGCTTGAGAGTTGTTTTGGTCTTTATTTTGTTTGTTGATGATGAGTTGATTTTTGCTTTGGTCTGGCTGTCTTCTGGGTGTAGAGAGTATTGGGCGTAGAGAATTGTCTGCTATAAGTTTGGGTTCTGTCTGTAGTTGGTGTTAGCTGGTGTTGCCGAGTTGTTCAGTCGTTGTCTTGAGTGAGGTAGGGGAGGTAGTTAGGTTACATCATTGGGTGTTATCAGTGGCTGTCCTTAATATCTGTCTCCCTGGACGAGGTTCACTACGGTGAGCTAGCTATGTGGGGTTGAGGAGGATAGCTACTACCTACACAATTGTCCTAATGGGCGTAATTAAGAATCACTGTGTCATCTTACGAGGCGTTAGCACCTAATCACAGTATCACTCCACAGTAACCAGCCAGTGATTTCTGTTTCACTCTATAGTAATGCTCTCTAGGTGTGAGTTGGTCTGTCACATATGAGCGTCCTGTATAGTGGGACAGAGGCCTATGCCTAACAGGTCAAATGGGTGTTGTACTAAACCCAGCTATGTTTGAGACACTGGTGACCAAAAAATTACAATACTATCCACAGTTAGATTTGAGGGTCCTGTATAGTGGGAGAGAGGCCTACGCCTAACAGGTCAAATGGGTGTTGTACTGAACACGGTTATGTTTAATAGTGTAATGTTGAGGAAGGCAGCAGAGGTGTTAATTATTATTAAGGGGTTTTAGATAGGTTTGATAATTGTTCTAGGCATCCAGGGTAGAGTTATTACTCTACTCCTCACCTAGACCACTCCTACCTTACTGGTCCTGGTCGTTGCTGGTTGACGGCTGGCTACTGGCTTTCCCTGCGGACACCTGCTGACACTTTGTGGAGTCGCCTCTGTTGGAGGCGCCCTTTGCTTTGGGGCCCTTCGCCACAGGGGCTGCCGGGCAGAGGGTTGCCCTGGGAGCGTCACTTATGACCTAGATGAGGAACCAATCAGGGTTGGTGGGTGGGGGGAAAGCCGGGTCAGGTCGGGAAGGAGGAAGTGGGGAGCCACGGACAATCGCTGTGCACGGGGTGCAGGGGTACCAGCTGGCCCAAAACAAGATGTTACCATGAGGCAGGAGCTGGATCTATGGCACGCTCACCTCAGAACCACCAGCAGACTGACTAACCCTTTTTTAAATGTCCCAATGCTTACGATTGACGGACATTGGGTCCACCAGTATGGATCTTTTAAACGACAAGTATTTTAATAGTAGCGTTTAAATATTTTATTTAACTTTGATAACGTTCTTAGACTTTTGAGTACGATATGGTTTTACTAATGATTGTTAATTGATAGAGCAGGGAAGCTTGATTGTATTTTAATGAAATGTGTGTTATGAGGAGTCATTTATTTCCGCGTAAAGGTTGCATAACCAAATGCACAATAAAGGAAAGGAAAGAAAACAGAACTAAGAAAACACTGCACACCTTTTTCTTGGGGAATACCCATAATACTAGGTTATGTTTTTATTAGTATTATGTTTAATAAAAAAAGTTCAGCCTTTTTATTGCCAGCACAAAACAGGCTTATGCTATTGTTTCCCAGCTCATTACCCTGCATCTTTAACTGCCCTGCATTTTCAGACCATGGGAAATTAGACATGTTCCATTAGACTTTGTTTGTAATTGTAAGTGGTTATTTATAACGTGCGCTTAATACCCAGAGGTTTCTAAGCGTGGACCCGGGGATCGTACCTGTATTCCTTTGACCATCTTGCTGCCAATACGAACACGTTGCCCCTGCGCTATCCTCCCAAGACGAATTGCTTCCTTAGATGATACAAACGTGCATGTTCCACTCTGTGGGGAGGGGGTGGGAGAGCCCACTGTAGCATCAGGGGCGGGGCTGAGGTTGAAGTAACCGATTGTGTTGTTCACTGTGGCAAGATGCCGGGGCGCCATGCACTGGTTGGGAGAAGTGCATTGCCCTGGTGGGGTTGCATCCGCATGGCGACCCCCCACCAGAACTGCAGCCTAATTCCCAGGTGTTAGCGAGAGTCCCAACATGGCCAACAAAGCAAAGCCGGTTTGATATATTATACAGAGTCCCAGGTATGGTATTTTATAACTTTACTCCCACGTGTGGCGTATGAGTCCCAGGTGCGGCGGGTCCATTACGCAGCGTGAGTCCCAGGTGCGGCGGGTCCATTACGCAGCGTGAGTCCCAGGTGCGGCATATTACGCTGGTGAGCCCCAGGTATAAAGCAGAGGGAGCCGCAGGGCCCTTTCATCTCCGTGTGCCAGTACAGCATTCAGTATGAGGCAGGCTGTGGGCTTCGTGAGGGCAGTGCTCCTGTGCTTGGTGATGGCTGAGGGGGTCGCCTCTAGTCCGTGGTGGGATTCCTCCTCCTCCTCCAGGAGGGGCTCCTCCTCGTGGGCCCCCCAGGGGAGTCGGGCTTCTGCCCCAGGTGTGTCCCTGACTGGTACCTGGAGCCAGGCTGGCAGCAGGGCCCTGCCACCCATGACCCCGCTGGCTGTGCAGTGCCAGGAGGCTGCCATGGTGGTCACCGTGCAGAGGGACCTCTTTGGGACGGGCAAGCTGGTGCAGGCCGCTGACCTGAGGCTGGGGGCGGATTTCTGCAGCTACACGTCGGCCAACGCGGATAACACGGTGACCTTCCAGGTGGCCCTGCAGGCCTGCGGCAACACCTTGCAGGTGAGGACGCCTCCGAATTGCGTTCGTGAGCAATCTGGTAGTGCAGTGGGTGTGGTGTCTGGTTACCAGACGACTCCATGCCCCTTCGGCCACTTGCCCATTTCATTTTTTCCACCACCCCCACCCCTTTTTTTTCCCTTCTTTTCTGTTGTTTGAAAACAATATGGTGAAGTGACAAGGTCTGGTGCCTCATGCTCCTCCTGGTATCTTTGCTGTTTATGGCCCCTCATAAATCACCCCCCCCCTAGTATGTGTTCTATAATGGGAAGGGGATACTGCCATTCTCTGAGCTGAGTATACCCAGGACTGGGGGTGAAGCTGTTTTATTCGACATGGTACCCCTTGCAGGTTTTTCGCAATTTGAAGACGTGTGGATATTAGCGCCTCACCCCCCCCCCCCTAATAAAACCTCTCCTGACTCCTGTTTTTCGGTAGGTCCAGAGCGCCAGGGACTCCTGTTGGCAGAGGCCTTAAGGCACTCTGCAGCGTGGCTGCTTTGAAACGTGTGTGGATGGACGAGGCTACCCATGCTTGGGCAGCAGGCATTGTAAGCCTTTCCCACTTGGTTGCGGGGGAGACTGTATTGCTTTTTTTTTGGGAGGGGGGGAGTGACGCTGGCTTTGTAAACTCGACTTCCCAAAGAGAAAAACATGGTGTCAGCAACTTGTGTGTTGACCCAGTAAAGCACCCACTCTCTGATCGCCTCACCCCAAAAGTCATGTTAGCCTGTCATGCTATTGAGACTGCTTCCAAGCATACAGCGTGGGACCCCCTTGACTCACAAGCCGAAGACTCGGAGGGGGTGACGCCTCATTCTTTCCAGCCCTGGGCCTTTATCATTAGTTTTGGCCTTCATTCGCTCGAATTTTCCAGGAGACTAACCAAGAATTCCCAAACAAGACGAAAGAGGATGGTTGGTCTAGGGAGGGTTCTTCAAACTGTGGGGCTGCCCCTTCCTTTCCAGAGGGAGGGACACGAGAACCTTCCAGAAGGGGAGAGGTCACCCAGTCCAGTTTACCAGCAGGGCGTCCAATCCTGTAACGCAAAGCTTAGCCTGATCCCGAGCGTGGATGCAAGCCAGGGTGGTCAGCTAAGGTACTGAATTCCCCCCCCCGTAACACTAGACCGTTGACTGCAAATGGTGCAGAACTATGGGTGCCAGGGCAAACTGATGTGGCAACTGGTCCCCCCCCCCCAATGACACCTGAAGTGGGGAAGGCGTCCCTTAATCACTAACCCTGCTAACTTTCCAATAGCCTGCACACTCGCCCTCCAACACATTGCAGAAGTCTGAAACCACAACAACCTGCACACAATCTGCAACCCCCTCTAACCCACACCCCACACGCACTCCTCCCCTACCTGAATTTTAGACACAACTACATTAATTGGCTCAAATCTGCTTGCCTGCTACCTATACCTTGGTAATGTGCCTGAATATTCTATCAAAGTATCCCTTGACGTATGTCTGCTGTGTATATATCTCGCTCCTGTATGTTTTCTCTTGCCTATATCTTGTAACCTGTAATTTTAAGCCTTGCATCTGTTGTAATCGCTGCGCCCTGATACCCCCCCCCCGGGTCTGGTGTGCATTACCAATGAATAAACAAACAAAACATCGCCAAACCATTGAACAGAACAATACCAGTACAGTGACTGTAGAAGCTAGCAGCTCATCAAAGTTATCCAACTCATGACCGGCGACCCTCCCCCACGGTGAGATGGTTGAGCAGGTAGCCTGCACATTTCCTCCAGAATCCACCCCTCCTGAGTTTCTATGCTTGTTTGTGTGGCAGTCTGCACCGAGTCTCTGGCCGCTGCCTGTGTGGTTGGTAGGTTCGCGTACACGGTCAGTAGAAATGCTGTCATCTGGGCACTTGGGAGGGGTGGGGGGGAAACTTGCCTAAGGAAGATGCCAGATATGAGACGGTCCCTGGCATGGCTACTGCTGGACCATCTACTCTACAACTGAGCCATGCAGCGGAACCCTCCCACATCCCCTTGGTATGGCCATATTGTCTGCTTGTCTTGCCAAATATATATGTATTGTTTGTGTTGGGTGCTTATTCAGGATCCAACTGTTACCTTGCCTAGAGCCTCTACTCTTCAACCGGAAGCCACTGAGCTCTCGTTTTGCCTAGTGCGATGTGTTTGACATGTCAGTTAGCTGACCATGGCCATATGGCACCGCAGAAGCTGGAGATGACAGTGCAGACCAGACAACCATTTCTCCAACTGCTGCTCTGGGCCTGTGCTGTTCTCCTATTGAAGCTCTGGGCCTGTGCTGCTCTCCTTTGCAAGCTCTTGACCTGTGCTGCTCCGGGCGGCTCTCCTATGCATGCTCTGGACCTGTGCTGCTCTTGACCTGCGATCTTCAGTTGGATCTGTGTCCCCAACGGGTGATCAGTGTTACTGTGCATCTGTCCAGCCAGGTAGAAAAGAAGCATAGCTAAACCCCCCCCCCCCACCACCCAAGTCTCCGCTGCAGTCTGGAGTTGGGGAGTCTTGCGTTTTTGTTGTAGCAATGGGGGCAAGTGCTAAAAAAGTGTGTGTGTGGGGGAGGGTGGTGCAGAGGGGGGCCAATCGACTCTGTGCACCCTCAACTTGAGCCCTGGACTTTAGTACACATGTGTTGCTAAGATGTGAAGTTCTGACCATGTCATTGTTCTGGTCTCTTGCTCCAGGTGACCCCAGACTTGCTGGTCTACAGCTCCATCTTGACCTACAGCCCATCTCCATCCACAAGCAGCAGCCGCGTCATTACCAGGACCAGCCCGGCAGCTGTCCTCGTGCAGTGCATTTATCCCAGGTGAGACAAAGCTGTGATCTTGGGCAAAGCTGTGGTGCCTCATGGGAGTACAGTCATGTGACTTTTTTTTTTATCCTAGGAATGTCAACGTGAGCAGCCAGGCCATCAAGCCCACCTGGATCCCCTACAGCTCCACGGTGTCCGCAGAGGAGAGTCTTGCCTTCTCCCTACGCTTGATGAGCAGTAGGTGGCCTCAGCAGAGACTGGGGTGCACTAGTAACCCGCATGCCCTTTAAATGGCTATGAAACCATGCTACTGGGGATGAGATTACTTGGGACCTCAGCCAGTATAAGAGTGATCATGTCACCGTTATAGCTCCCTTTCCAGACTAACCGCACTAATGCGCTCTGTAACTCAGTTGCTGGTTTCTTGGGCACTTTCATGCAGTCGTGTATATCCCCGGGGATTTGATTGTGCTGGTGAGGCCCTGCAGACCACCCTAGGATTTAAGCGTTTATTTTACTAACATGTATTTCTCCCCAATCCTGGGGTTGGGCTCGTGCACTGTCCACCTGGACTCGCTCTTCTGTTCCTGACTGCATGGAGCATTTCACCTGTGATGCCACTAGGGTGGAGCTAGTAGAAAGCCAGGGGGTATGAGCAAAAAGCACCCTACGTGCCTTCCCATGAGGCACAGCAGATAAGAGCTGTGCCCTTCTCTTGGCCTACTAATATTGGGTTGGAGTAGCGGTCCTTCGTGAGCACCGTCTCCTGGTCATGATGGCTGGTCATGGGTGGTATGAAGAGGGGCTTCATCTGGGGTTATCAGAAGTGAGGCTCAGTGTTGCCTTCTGCTGATGGCGCACCATTCCCTCTGGGGTTATGCTAAGCTACTTACCATGCATTTCTACAGGCTACCCACAGTCATTGGAGGGCTGATGACTCCACAGGCAGGTTTTGGTTCTTAACCTCTTGGAATGCATCAGATGAAGGCGAGAGAGACTGGAAGGTGGTCCATGTAGTGTTGGTTAATTTCTTAGTGCCTGGTCGGGCCAGTTTCCTTGGCAACCCCCCTCCCCAAAATCCCAGTGGAATACACCCTGTAATTGTGTTTTTCCTGTTGCAGGTGACTGGAGTGCTCCAAGGCCCAACAGCATTTTCCAGCTCGGTGATGTCTTCAACATAGAAGCCTCAGTCCAGCCTGGCAACCACGTGGCCATGACTGTATATGTTGATGGCTGTGTGGCCACTTTGACTCCAGACCAGACTTCCAGTCCCAGATATGACATCATTGCATCCCATGGGTGAGGGCCGGCGGCACCTGTTCCCCTCACCACTTAGTAGATTGCACGTTACTCTGTACATGCAGGTGGTGAGTACTGTAATTGCTGCCTCCCATGAGATGGTGAAGAATTTACGGATGTACCCTGCGTTGGCGAGTAGACTTCCTACCCCATGTACACATCAACCTCATTTTGGGGGTTGGCTTTTAATGTTGCGGGGGTGGGCCTGGTTGCATGGAGTGCCCGCCTCCCTTTTAAGGGAAAGATCCTGCTGGCTTAGGAAATATCCTAACTGTGTTCCATGATGTACAGGTGCCTGGTTGATGGGAAGCTGTCTGACTCCGCCTCCTCGTTCATCTCCCCGAGGCCCCAGCCAAGCCGGCTTCAGTTCACGGTGGATGCTTTCCGATTCATTGGCGATGATCGCCATGTGGTGAGTTGCGCACCCCCCCCGTGCCCACTCCTGTCTTGAGTAAGTTGCCTGGGCACCAGTGGCTCATGAGTTGTCCTTTCTCTAGATCTACATCACCTGCAGCCTCAAGGCTGTGCCAGTTGGCAGCGAACAAGGTGCCGTGGACAAGGCGTGTTCCTTCAGCAAATCCTCCAACAGGTGAGACTCTAAGACTGAATGACTTGCTTGCACTGGTTTAAAACTAGAGTTAAATGCCCTGTTTTCTCCCCAGTTATGTGGCGCTGGAAGGTTCCAGTAGCATCTGCAGCTGTTGTGATTCTGGAAACTGTGTGGCTGCACCGAGAGGCAAGAGGGATGTTTCCAAGCCCGGTAGGTTTAATGGGTAATTGTGATATCAGCATGGCAGTAGATCAACTGGTAGCAGGGTCTTCATTTTTGTGTCATTAAATGCAGGCCTCCTGCCAGTGGAGTCTGAAGTAGCTGTTATCGGCCCTTTAACAATCCTGGGGGAGTTGACTTCCAAGCGTGCTGTACCGGAGCAGTCGGACTTCCTGGATCTGTCGCCGCCAGGTAGGTCTCCCTCGTTATGATGAACTGTCTTCTGGTGGTGGGCTTGCCAGGTTACCTGCAATGGCGTTTTGCCCGTGCCTACCTAGAGGTGTGCATGGTGAGCCTAAAACGGGGATGGGGTTGCAGGGCAAACGCTACCGTGCATTCTTATTGGCCAGCACTAAGGTCTCTTATTGGATGAAAATCAGAATCTTCATCTCCTTCCTTATACAGGGCTCCTGCAGAGCACGTCTGATTGGTTGCAATGGGATAACCAGTGACTGTAGTGTAGGCCACCTATACCCTCATGTTTCTGGCTGGCATGGGGGGGGGGAGGGGGAGGTTGCAATAAAACAAAGGTTACGACTGGAAGATTTAGTATTAATCTTACCCTCTGGCATTGCTACGGGTGCCCTTCCACGCCCCCCCAATCTTACTTTGCCTCCCAAGTCATTAACAAAATGAGTAAACTACATATATTAGACTTGGTCCCACCCCAACAGTGGCAGTCTAGCTTGAGATGCTTGGTCACTTCTGCATGAGACCACAAGCAACCTGAACATGTCTATACCTCTGCATTAGTGATCGCACACTAGCTCTGTTGTCGGATAAAGTTGTCTTGTAGCCCTTGATACACCCACTCTAAAATCTGTTTCTTAAACAGGTTCTGAACACAGTCCTGGGCTGGTACTGGCGCTCCTGGTGATCTCGTCTGTCTTCCTGGCTGTGGCCGCACTTGGGTCTATCTTACTTGTCAAGAAGTGCCGAGACGGCCAACAAAAACCCTGTCACTATAGGATGGAATCGCTTAGCTAGCTCTATGATCTGTTAAAGAGGAAGAAATAAACTTGTGAAGGAACTGCTGTGTCATGCCTCAGTTTGCACGTGTGGTCAGTGAAGAGTGAATGTCTGGCACAGGTGACACCATGATCCCCAGTCTTCAGCTCTTGAGTTCTGTGGCGGTTGGATGCCCCCCCCTTGGGTAGTGCCAGGATGAAGGGTAACACCCAAGTATGTTAACTACTCTCTTCCTGGCCCCCTGTTGGGTAAACTAGCCTGTCGCATGGCCTAGATTCTAGGCCCATGTATTTTAAGCATTGTGTGGGTATTGGTTGTGTGCTAGTGCCTCATATATGGATCGGGCATGTCATGAGTTGCAGCTGGAAAAAGTGCCAGTGATTTTATTTGCAGGTGCTGCGCCCCTCCCTATCCAGCTGGTGTGACGAATCAACTTCCAGGGTACCAGTGGCGAAGGGATGAATATCTGTTTATAAACCATTAATCAACCCCACACCTCTAGTGCACCAGAAGGGATCCAAACAGCTTGAAATACAAGTGATTTATAAGACCTTGTCCAATTTTGGTAACTTCGATGG
Organism: Ambystoma mexicanum; assembly: GCF_040938575.1. Classification (NCBI taxonomy): domain Eukaryota; kingdom Metazoa; phylum Chordata; class Amphibia; order Caudata; family Ambystomatidae; genus Ambystoma; species Ambystoma mexicanum. The sequence goes on along the minus strand of NC_090921.1, from coordinate 113,432,422 downwards.
AATGGCAAGCTTATCTCTGCATGGTCATGGATCGTTGGTTGGTTGTAACACAGCGAAAGTAAACTTGTTACCCAATGATAGAAGGGACTGTCCAGTCAAGGTCGTATACACATCTACTTTTATTATTATCACAACAGACAGTTCTAGCACACTACAAAATACAACCCACCCTGTAAAGGAACACAGAGGATAGGCAGTTTCACGAAGGAAAGGGATGCACTCTGGATACTGACAGGAGGGTAGTTGCTCTTACTGGTCAGGGTTTTTTTGTTTCAGCACCAAGGGGGCAAAGGGTGGTTCATGAGTCTGCAAGCCTTGAACTGCACTGTGTTGCTAGAACTGTCTGTTGTAGTAATTAAGTAGATATGGGTATAAACTAATCCACCCCTGGATGGGTACTCTGTTCAGTCGGTTATCCCAGATGGCCAGACCATCAGCATTGCTAAGTTTGGGATCTGGCCTATGCCCCAAGTGCAGTTCAAGGCTTGCAGACTCATGAACCACCTGAGCCATTTTGGATTCTCCCCATTTATATCCAACAACCACTTCAAAAGCTTAGGGCGAGCATACACAGTGACATGAGTCCCATGGAGGTATGACTTCAACTTCCTAAGGCACCATATGATGAAAAAAAACCTTTTCTCCACCTGGGGCCACCAGAGTTCTCCATGCCTAACCTGGTCTCTGATGTGGAACATAGATTTTTCCTCACCTTTGTCATCATATCCCAGTGTCATAGGCATCTGTCTGTACTAAGAGAGGTCTCTTCCAATCAAGTGCCCTTAAACCAGTGACCTGACCTAAGGATTCTTTCAGGCCAGTGAAGGCCTTCTCACACTCAAGGGTCCATAAGAATTCTTTAGGTCCCCTATGAATAGGTAGGGCAGTCAAAGGGGCAGCGTTATTGCTATAGCCTGCCATCTCACTCCTGTGTTTCCCAGTGAGACCCAGAAAATTCCTCACTTAGGCTTGAGTAGTAGCGGTTGCCCAGTTCTGTACATGAAGTACTTCACTGATGAGAGGTTGCATCTGGCCCCACATACACCAACTTTATGCTCAAGGAAGGCCAATGGCTCCTGTTCAGTTTAACACTTGGTTGTCTCCCCAAACAAGGCAGCCTGATCAAGGTCCTGACACCCAGTCTCTCGAGTTATTCTCGGTTCCTTCCAAATGGGGGTTGAATCTGCCATGTCATCCAGATATGTATTGCTATGATCCGATTTCCCATTCATAACAGGTGCTAATCCCATTTGACAGGTGTTAGTTGGAGCCACCAATCCAGAAGTCCATACATTGAAGCAAGGATCTGAGAAGGTTGAAACTGCTGTCTCCTCCTCAGCATAGACTGCAAGGGATTTGTTGCCATACCCTGCAGAGAGATCATAAAGGCAACTGTACTTTTCACTATAGAGCTGATGCACCAAATTGTTGCCTCTTAGTAGGGAGTGTGTATCTGTCTCGGGGACAGCATATAGAGCTCTAGGGTCCATACAGAATCCCAAACTGGCTTTACCTTTATGTTCCTCCAGATCCTCAGAACTGGACTCTGGAAAGCTAGAGTGCTCGAGCACTCCTTGTTCCAACACAGGTGGATCTCACACCAACTGCCAGAACTTCTTGTTTGTTCTGAACCACAACACCCAAACCTGGTGGGCTTGCCACAAAATACAGTCTGGTTTACACCAATCTGTTAGACTTTCAGTGACAACAAGGGGCAGATTGCCCCTGCAAAATCTCCAGCTCACCATGCTGATGTGAGGTCAGGTAAGAAGACACTAGGTCTTCCTCACTGAAACCATTAGAAGGGTTGCTCTGGCACAGGGCAGGGAGAGACACAGATTTCTCTGGCTCCCTCTCTATAGCCATATGCAAAGCTCCTATTCTATCTCTCAAGACAGAATCCTCCATACTGTTCATAGGAAACATTATGGCAACCTGGGCAGGTCCACCAAGGCCTTTGGACTAATTTCCCTTGCCAATCTGTGAAACGTGGCATGGCCCAGATAACTCAAATGTTCAGGGATGTACTAAATAAGTTTAATGGGAGAAGGCCCCACCTCTTACTCTGGGGCTCACTGAAGGCCCCATTAAAACTTATGAGAGATCTGACCATTCTCTCTCTGGCCCCCTTCCTGTGGACGACAGCTAAGTGACACTTGATGGGCCACTTCACTCTACCTCCCCTGGGTCCGACTGCTACTGAGCACAGCAGAGGAGCTGTCTTTTGGACTGCTATTCAGAAAGGCATCAATAACTGACTTGGCAGTCATTCTCTGTGGGTAGACATTAAGGCATATAGTGGTGTGATCAACAAACACCGATTTCAATGTACTGCTCGAGGTCTCCAGGTTCAAAGGGCTAAACAAAGTAGGCCTTGTCTCTGGTTAATATGAGACCAATCCTAAAGGTGAACTCTGGAGTATGCAAATACCGGTCTCACTTCTGTAAACTTGACAGAGAGGGAGACTCCTGCAGTGGGTTTCTTCTGGAACCCCCATCATGGACCATCAAGAAAATGTGTTAGACCTCTCTAGTGGTATCCTGACACTAGGATGAACCACTAGGGGAATGTCACACCCCAACTGTAGGAGGAAGGGGTCTCCCCTCCTGAGCAGCCGTTACCCTCTCAAGGTTTTCTCTGTTGGGCCCTGTGGGCTTCCTTTCTAGTAATCCACCTTCCGATTGTATCTTTTGCTTCACTGGAGGGGAATCCTCCCACTGGAAGCAGGCCTTTCTCCACAGACCTAGGTAAGATGGTTTCTTTCTTTGTTGGCCCATACTAATCTCTCCCCAAGGGATCTCCTCTACCAGCATGCTAGGTAGCTCGGGAGCCCTATAGGATCCAAGATTTTCTGGGAGTCTTTCTTCCAAACCAGGAATAGGGACTCTACCAACTACCTCAACAGATGTTGTAGGTAGGACAGGGGGGGGCTGTTCTCTTTCCTACTGTCTCTTCTTCTGCCTCCTGGCCATGGGTTTCCCCTTAGACCTAGTCTTTCCCTTGGGCTTGGCTAAGGCAGCATGGTTCTGAGACTACATGCTTAAAAGGTCTGGTGAGTGTCTATCAGGACCCAAGTCTTGGAGACTAATCTTACCCATAACTCCTCTAGGAACAGCTCTCCTAACATTGACCGATGCACTGACCAGTTCACAACTCTCAGCTCTACTGACAAGGTGCTACAAGCCTATCAGTCAAATGAGTATCCCCCACCGGACACCTGGCAAGGCCCTGTGGGTTTACCATTGAGGAAGCTACATAAGCGGGACTGGGCCCAGTGTTCCTAACAGCAGAGGTACTTCCACCTGAACACTATCCTTCGAGAACCCATGACTAAGGGGCATGTCTGGGATGGGAGCAGAAGCTCCAGCACTACTATATGCCACATAATCTAGTCTATCTTTAGACTCTTCACCTGTGGGGAAGGAATCTAAAGGAGAGGACACCCCTGCAAACCCCTCTTCCTCATACTGAGAGAAGTCCAGACTTGCAGAGTGGACACCGAAGGTCACTTGGGGTCCCCCTTGTGATGCTGGAAATGCATTGGAGGGACAGGGCCTCCGTATCCTTGTCCTTTTACTGCTTTTTATCGTGTGTTCTGTCATGTTTACCATGCAGGAGTTCAGGTGGGACTCTCTTTTGGTTTGGTGAACAGACCCATGGGGTACCCTTATGGCACCCATGGGTAGGGGTGTAACCCTGTGCCCCTAGTGTATGTTTCTGGGCACCTGTGTGTGACCCACAGAGCATGGTATGGGCTGGTGGCAGCCCCGTGCTGAAATGACTGGTGCCCCGAGTGTCCTCCATTTTGGGATGCCCAGGACCTGCCGTTGGAATCGGTAGATTCCGGATGGAGACAAAATGGCCCCCATGGCCTCTTGCCTTCCATCACCTGTTAACTTGATCTTTCTGAAGTCCCGGGAAGCCCTGCCTCTGTCCCTTCCCCCTGACTGGCTGTTGGGTGGAAGTTCCATACATGGTAGTGTGGGGGAAGTGCCAACCAGACTGGCTGGAGCCTTCTCAACGACCGTATGTTGTGGGTACGACTGTGGGTGGGACCTGGGTGAATGGAGTGTATGATGAATATGCATTCTATGTTGTGGCTGTCTAGTATCTGGTGGTTGACACAATGGTTTAGACAGCACTGCCCGAAACCGGTATGAATGCAGCTTGGAATGTTGAATGGCTCGGTACTTATCCCAATACACATAACTTGTTGTGAGTGTCTGGAGAGAAGTGAATGGCCTGAATGCCCCGTGTGCCCGATTGGCTGCCTGCATGAATGACCGTTGTCATGATTGGATGCTTGAGTGTGACCCAGCGGAATGAATGGGAGATCAACCATATATCTGGGGACCTCTCACTGCTAGGAATCGTGTTCAGAAGCTGAAGTCCACTACGATGAGTAACTGAAGCTTGATCCTGAAGCCCTGCTGGACGAGAAGAATTGCTGTGGCTCTCCTTCACAATCTGAAAGCTGCTATGCTTCAAGAACTGACCCAGAGAGGACCTGGTAAGGCACCCTCATCCCAAGCTACGAGGGACCATCACCATGCACAGCTGATCTTTGCCTAAGCTCCCTGGTAGACAGACCTTCGACAGGCTGCTGACCCGATACGGGGATGTAGTGAAAAGGGAGAACCTGCACTTCCCTGGGACCAGCCCTTAGTGCAATAAAATCACTCCTAATCCCCTTCCAACACAAGTAAGTATTTATGCGAAGCACAGTGAACTCAATCTGGAAAAAAAGTTTTGATGCTGGCATTTATTACTACAGTGTCTAATGAGAACTAAGCAGCATTTTACAATAAAATGGGAATGAAACTGCAAGCTGGATTATGGAAATTGTCAGTCAGAGATGAATATGCAATTATTGATCTTGCCCTCCTAGTTATCGTAGATGAATAAACTATTGAATCACACCCAGGACCCTCACCACTCAAAGTGCCCGGCACCCCTCGAGAAGGGAGGGGGGGGGGGAACTGGCCAACCCCCCCACAGGCCTGCACCAGAGCGGGGATGTAATGCTAGGAGTCTCGGCCCTCTAGTGCACGACTGGTCGTCCAGACGCTGTTCCTCTTTGTGCGCGTGTTTCACAAACAGCCTAGGATGAGTCCCTCCCTCCCTGGCCCAGGTATAGTTCTCTTATTAGGGGCTGCACGTCGATCACTATGACGTACCAGCTCTTCGAGAATCTTCTAGGCTCTCCCTTCCAGGCAGCAAACATGTTTTCACCTGGAAAGTTACAAGACTGGAAACAGCCAGTCTTGCCTCCCAGGCTTTGTGTACGTTGTTTTAGGGAGGCCTGACATTCCTGTGTTATCAGTGCACCTGACTTGCAGAGCGAGGACGAGCAAGGCTGTGCCTGGCTCCTAAAGGCTGCGCAGAGCTTCTTGCAAAGCTAGATGTTTATGTCTTCAAGAAGGGCCTTCGCAGTTAACCCCTTGCAAGCATGCTGGCTCACTCAGTTCAAGAGGCCTGGCTGGGTCAGCATTTTTCCTCCACACTTTGAATAAGCTCTAAATACACGCAAGATAGCACAGTAGGTTAGTGCAAGTGCAGGTTACTGCAAGCGCCTAGAAGCTTTTCATGACATTCCACCCCTTTCGAAGTGAGGCTTGAATATGCTGACTCAGTGCCATGATTAAGGAGCATGTACGGTGTGCTGTAGGCTGATCAACTGTTTTTCCAGCGCAGTCATTCTGTTATAGAGAAATGTCATCCTGCGCAAGAGCCCAATAAAAACTATAGCAATCGGTATTAGGGAGATCAGCAGCCACAGCAAGGGATGCAACATTATATTAAGCAGCCTCGTAGAGGAGGGAGACCATCCAGTGAATACATCCCACCAGTGGTGAGTAGTAACCGATTGCAGATGGCCAGCAGTTTTAATAAATTGATTTCTGTCTATCATCAACATGCACTCTGCAGAGATAACTGAGGTAGCTAGCGTTTGGAAATCTTTCCAAGCAGTTTGAGCAAATTGTCTAATAGCTTTAAGCCGATCAGTAATCACCCCATAGGGTAGAGTCCAATTAAGCAAATGCGTGAGCTCGGCATGCAGAGTAGTGTGAGACCACTGGGTTAATGAATATAAGGTGTGAGTAACAATGTCTAAGATAGTCACAACCTGATCTACGCAAAATACTTGAGGATTCCCTAATAACCTATACTTGTTAATAAGCAAGGAATGATTAGTAACGACACAGGCTTTATGCTGATCTATCTGGAAAATGTCAGTCCCATTAATGTTGTATTGCATCCAGGTGCATTCCACTGCTATGGGATGCATGCATGGGTCCGGAATCCTTCCAGTTTGGGGACACACCCACCCCTGATCCCAAGGCATGCAGGTGTGACTGGATGGTGTAGTTTTATCTGTCTAACCCTTCCCCTCATATCTGCGGAACCCACCAGGAACCATTTATTTTCATAGGCAAGACTATAAAAGGACACCATATTTCTAAAGCATAAGCGGTTCTACTAACTTGCATTAAAGCATGGCATGTGTTCTTCATGCAATCAAAAGCAATCGGTTTAATCCATATGTTTGCTGGTAGCTGTACCTCCGTGTGCCAGTGGGTTGAGGATAGTCGCCCCCACTTGGAGCGAAAAGCCAACCCCTGCTTTTTTAATAAAGTTTGCCATAAAATGTATCGTGTGTCTTTAGTAGTCTTGTTGACCTGCCCTATGGCAGAAAAAATGTCTTCATAGCTAAAATTCTGCCATCTCCAGTGTTTGCCAATACTTGTAGCAGTGTTGCGCAGGGTAGTGCTCATCAATGGGCCCCACTGGGCCAGAAGTTTTACAGCAGTGCTGGCATCAGATACCATTGTGGCTAACTTATTGCGCACAGTTTCTATGTCAAAAGCGTTTAAAGCTCCCGTTCCCACCCCCGCTGCTCCTGCAATCAATGAATCTAGCCCCCTAGCTACGCGCAATTTGGTGATGGGCCATAGAAATTGACTCCATTTGTAGCAGCTTGGTAGTACTAAGGAAACATTGCCTCGTGATAAATCTATGTCTAAGTGTACCTCTCTAATGATAGAGGCGTGCATTACGTGTTTGCAATTTAAATGTCTTACTACTGAAAAATCTAGCATATTCACAGTTTCTACTTTGTGTGATTTGAAAAACACCATTCTCCATGTGGGATGCCTGCCATATACAATATTAGTTTTAGATATGAACACCATACTACCATCCAGCAGTGGCCGTTTCAACGCACAATTGTATGAAATGCATTTAGTCAGGTTATAATCCAAAAAATCTTGGCGAGTACACTCGCTGTCGTTCTTGGGGCAGAAGAAACATTAAAGAAATTATTGGATCCATTCACTGAAAAGTTTGGGCCTAAGATTTCATAAACGCCAGTCGTATGAGTCAGTGACAAAAGATGCCCGACAATGTGCCAAGCCAGTACTTTAGCAGTTCCATGTGGATACTCATTTGTAGCGCTTTTCTCACAGGTTACGGTGCGGTTGTAGTTGTCACGCAGGACTGGAGAATCAGGTGTAGTGCATGCGATTTTCAGAGTCCATGTAGCGTCTTGCATCAACCCATTCTTTACAGAGAAAGCGTTTGCTTGGCAGGTCCGGAGCACCCACAGCAAGGCAAGTCCCATCCCCTGCATACTGCTCTACGTTCATGGTGTGAGCCTAGTAGCGGGAATATAAACAGGCATGTCAGAATTCTGCAAAAGTACAACATAAGTACTTCCAACAGCTTGACTTAATACCTCCCAGCCTCAGGCTTTTTGTTTGGATGGTGAACCCACACCTTTTTCCCGGTGCTACCTAAGCCTCCTTCCCCCTCAGTGTAGTGTCTGGGGCTTGCTTACTTTCAACCACTAGTTGGAATGACTGCTTGCTCACAAATCAATTGTGCAATTCGGTCATATTTCATTAATGGTACTGCAGATGCACCAGCGTTAAGAGTAAGGAAACAGTCCCTCTATAATCGGGATCAATCACACCTCCCAAAATGTCAATGCCTTTTTTCGCCACGCTGGATTGTGCAGCAATGTGTCCATAGGTGCCAGCCGGCAATTTGATGCCAATACCCAGCGATATGGATTTTGTTTGTCCTGCTGATATAACATCATCTTCATAGGTCGATAAAGCAAGTCCAATGCTACCCGTCGTGGCTTGCACAGGCAGCTTTGCTTCTTTGTCTGTCTTCCATATAATAAGAGTCTTTGTGGATTCCACTTTCTCACTTGTCAGTCTCACAAAGGGTGTCTGCCGGTTTCCCAATGGACAATTGCTCAGTACAAACAGTGCTTGTGCCAGGTGTTTGGACCACCCCTTGAGAGTGTGAGTCTTAGTCAGTTTCTTTATTTGTTGCTTGAGCAACAGATTGCTGTGCTCCACCAGAGCAGAGGATTCTGGGTATCGATTGATGTGCAGTGTCCATACGATGCCTTGTTCTAGCGCCCAGTTCTGCACATTGTGTCCAGCAAAATGGCTGCCTTGATCTGATTGGATTTCATCCGGAATGCCATAAGGCCTGATGAGTTATTCCATTCCTTGCAAGGTAGCCCGTTGATCTGCATGGGCAACTGCATAGGCTAACAGCAGTCCAGAATATGTGTCTACCATGGTCAACACATAATGATTTCCATTCTCGGGCGGTAAAGGGCCAATGTAGTCAACTTGCTATACGCTAGCAGCTCTTTCACCTCTTCTCAAAGGGCCTTGAGGCTTCCTCTCCAGTGGGTAGTGCTTCATTTCGCAGCACACGAAACATTGGGAGGCAGCTTGCTTGGCATTATCCATGGTAATGGGCAATTGTCTCCTCTTAGCCCATTCATAAGTTCCTGCTTGCCCTAGGTGCCCTGAGGTTTGGTGTGCCCAGTCCGCCATTCCTTGCAATACCTCAGCTTCTAAAGGTGTTGTCACTGGGTGAATTTTTGCCATTTGATCCACTTCGTTGTTGAACAGGGCAGCCAGTGAGGTGTCAGGGGGCATGTGTGCATCGACATGCCCAATGCAGATTTTGCACCTCTCACCTTTGCACCACATCTCCTCCCAGATGTCCAGCCCTCCCCGGATCGGAGTGTTGTTCTTGATCTGCCAGCCGTTTCTTCTCCATGCCAGTGACCAATGTGTCAGGCCTTGATATGTGGCCCAACTGTCTGTGTATATGTATGCAGTCTCTGTCTCTTTCACCTGTTCAATCACAGAGGCCACCGCCTGCAGTTCAGCATATTGACTGGATCCTCCCACACCATCTCTCATCAGCAGTGTTTCTCGGTGGGGCTGGAATGTAACAGCTTGTCAGTGTCTTTGCCCTTTATCATACTTTGCTGTGCCGTCCGTGAACCATGCAAACCTTTGTTCTTCCTCTGTCAATGTATCATAGGCGGGTGCGACTTTGAAGGGAGATTCTGGCAATGCCACAGGGGTGCTTGGTTCAGGCATCGCTTCCAGATCTACTGCCTCCAGCGTTTGTTCTGCAGTCTGGAAACCCCTGTGCGGCCAGCTTTCGCACGTTGCTGTAGATACCATTTCCATTTAACATGAGTAGCGTCTTGCGCTCTGCCACTTTTTCCGCTTGCAGCAGAGTCGCGCACCCAGCCATTGATCGGAATTTCTGTGCAAATTGTCACTGCTTGCTCACCTGTGTTTCTTTCTGGTTACTTTGTACATGTTCTTTCTCAGCACTGGTCAGCATGATATCATCAATGTAATGAGCAACATACACATCATCCAACTCTACCATCTTTAAGTCTCTGGCAATCAATCCATGACACAGATTGGGACTATGCAAATACCCCTGGGGCAATTTAGTAAAGGTAAATTGTCTCCCCAAGTGATAGCAAATTGGTCTTGTGATTCAGTGTCAATATCAATGGAGAAAAATGCATTGGCCAAGTCAAGGACCACATGCCATTCACCCACTTCTTTTGTAAGGTTTTCAATCAGAGTAATGATGTCTGGCACCGCCACAGCTAAGGGCGGCACCTTCTTGTTCAAAGCGCGAAAATCAATTGTCAAACGCCACGCCCCATCTGGGCGGCAGACAGGCCAGATCGGCGAGTTGAATGGACTGACTGCCGGCCTCATTATGCCAGCTTTCATCAATGACTCAATTTCTTTGTGCCCTTCTGGCAACCTGTACTGTTTCACGCACACTGGCTCAGCAGGAGGAGGTAAATGCAAGGGGGACCATTTTGCGTGCCCAACCACCACGGGGTTAACAACTCTCACATGGATTTTCCGATTGCCAAAAACAAATTCACCTAAATCTGTAGTCACACTTTTGCCCAACAACACATCCATGCCAAGTATATACTCTGGTATGTCTGCAATAAAGACATTTGCTGTAAAAGGCAATCCCTCGCCAATTGACATTTTTACATTTGTCGTGATAAGCTTCTAGGTGCTTGCAGTAACCTGCATTTGCACTAACCTATTGAGCTATATTGTGTGTATTAGAGCTTATTCGAAGCATGGAGGAAAATGCTGAAATCAGCCAGGCCTCTCGAACTGGGTGAGCCTGCATGCTTGTAAGGGGTTAACTGCGAAGGCCCTTCTTGAAGACATAAACATCTAGCCTTTGCAAGAGGCCCTACGCAGCCCTTGGGAGCCAGGCATAGCTTTGCACAGCCTTGCTCGTCTTCGCTCTGCGAGTCAGGCGCACTGATAACACAGGAATGCCAGGCCTTCCCCAAAACAATGTGCATGAAGCCTGGGAACCAAGACTGGCTGTTTCCAGTCTTGCAACTTTCCAGGCGAAAACATGTTTACTGCCCGGAAGGATGAGCCCAGAAGCTTCTCGAAGAGCTGGTACCTCATAGTGATTGACGTGCAGCCCCTAATAAGAGAACTATACCCGGGCCAGTGAAGGAGGGACTCATCCTGGGCTGTTTGGTGAAACGCACGCACAAAGTGGAACAGAGCCTGGACGACCAGCTGTGCACTATCTGGGCCGAGACTCCTAGCATCACATCCCAGCTCTGGCGTAGGACTGTGGGGGGCTTGGCCAGTCCTCCCCTCCTCTCTCGAGGAGTGCCAGGCACCTGTAGCGGCAAGGGTCCCGGGTGTGATCTGATCATCCACATTTGCTAGGAGCGTAAGATAAATAATTGCATATTCATCTATGACTGACAATTGGTATTATTCAGCTTGCACTTCTATTCCCATATTATTGTAAATTGCTGCTTAGTTCTCGCTAGAGATTATAGAAATAAATGCAAGCATCGTATATTCTGTGTGATTGGCTTTCTTCCAGACTGAGTTCATCGTGCTTCGTATAAACTTACCTGTGTGGGAAGGTGATTAGGAGTGATTATAGCACCAAGGGCTGGTCCCAAGGGAGGGTGAGGGATTCCCCTTTTCACTACATTTGGCGTAGTCGATTGCAGGATTTACGAGCACAATGCCTTTCTGGAAAAAACATGCAAAAGATGAATGCACTCTGTCACATCCCAGGATGGCCGGCAACAAATGCTTGGTCGGGTGTGGCAGACATTTTGCATCAGTACTCGGCACCGAGGGCATGGGACATGCTTGAAAATGATGTTTCCCGGCGGTAATTAGTGAGTGCTTGGAGAATTTGCCGCTTGGGAAATGCAGACGGGAGCTAAAAGCAGCAGGAAACATAGGCTGGTTATTCCTGCAGGCGCTCAGGAAGCTGCATGAGAATGAATTGCTTAAAGATGCGCAGATTCGCAAATTAACTGATGAGATGTCCCTGCTCAGGAGCAACAAACCATAATGAGAGAGACCCTTGAATCGTCCGTTAAGCGGGCTGATCAGATGGAGGACAGGTGTGCCTCCTTAGCTGTGCATGTAGCCACACACAAGCGCAGACAGTGGCGGGCCAATCCGTCAAAGTTAAGGATTCGCGCACTAATTAGGAAAGATAACTGGGACCCAAATTTATGGTCTGGTGAAGTTAGTGACAACGAAACTGAGCAAACATTTGACTGGGATGAATCTGTTGACGTCAGGCTTGCAGAATTAGACTGCTATGACGAAGATGAGCTGGAATGTGCTCCAAAGAAATGTGTTTATCCACCGCGGCCGCTAATCACTAACGAGTCAAAAGGCCAAGCTGGCAATGCAAACATTCAGAATACTAGGATTGTCTGTGATTATACACAGACAGAGCTTTTAGAGATTGCTAAATTATTTAGACGGAGGGCAGGTGAAGCACTTCTGAAGTTGTATCTACGTTCGTGGGATACGGGTGCCGATAGCATCTTCTTAACCTCAGAAGAACTGTTAAAGATGGGTTCACTCACTACTAATGTAATGCTGGGGCAGATTGTGCACGGTGCACTCGGGCACCAAGGCTCGCATTCCTTGTTTAATTGGCTTCAGACTGCCCTATTGAATTTGTATGGGAGTCCGATGGATATGGAAGAGAATTGGGGCGTTTGGGGTTCAATAACAGAAGCGACAGATCAGCTTAGAGAGATGGGTTTACAGTGTGCACTGTACAGTTCAAATTTTGCAGGGCCTGACATGGAGTTGTTTACAGCTGGGATGCGCACACGCTTGCTGAGAAACGCTCCGAGCCATATGAAGGGAGCATTGCTTTCATTGCTGGGTCCAGCGCAAGGCAAACCCATTAGTGAAGCGGCACTTCTGTTAGGGCAATTAGAAGGGCTGGATGTGCGCAAAGTGGTGCGCCTAGTGGCTGCGAGTAATGACTCAGAGAAAAAGCGTGGCAAAAATGTAAAGTCTAAAGAGAAAACTGACACCATTGAGGTCACACACAGACAAATGTGGGTGGACCTGCTAAAAGCGGAAATTCCAAGGGAAGAGATAGACGGCAAACCTACACCTGTGCTGCTTGAGAAATGGAAGAAACTGAGAAAACAGGGATCAGGAAAAACTAAGCCCTCTGCACCCTCTGAAGAAGAGGTGTTGATGACCAAAGTGTGAGCAAAAGGTTACCCTGATTTGGCAAAGGACAAGTGGCAGGTCCCAGACTCCATTTTTGATTGAAGGGCTGGAAGTACAGTTAATAAAGAGAACCAGTCCCAGAGACAGACACCCTTTTGTGCCACTTACATTGTATTTGGATGAGAAAGTAAAACATGTCTTGGCTCTACTAGACACGGGAGCTGAGGTAACCATTTTGAATGGCAATCCAGGTAAATTATCTGGTCCCAGAGTTCTAGTCAAAGGTTATGGGGGAGCAGAAACATTTGCAAAAGCCTTTAATGTAAAAATGTCAATTGGCGAGGGATTGCCTTTCACAGCAAATGTCTTAATTGCAGACATACCGGAGTATATCGTTGGCATGGATGTGTTGTTGGGCAAAAGTGTGACTACAGATTTAGGTGAATTTGTTTTTGGCAATCGGAAGGTCCATGTGAGAGTTGTTAACCCCATTGTGGTTGGGCATGCCAAATGGTCCCCCTTGCATTTACCTCCTGCTGAGCCAGTGTGCGTGAAACAGTACCGGTTGCCAGGAGGACATAAAGAGATCGGTGAAACTATTAAGTCATTGGAAAAAGCTGGCATAATGAGGCCGGCAGCCAGTCCATTCAACTCGCCTATCTGGCCTGTCCGCTGCCCAGATGGGGCATGACGTCTGACAATTGATTACCGCATTTTGAATAAGAAGGTGCCGCCCTTAGCTGCGGCGGTGCCAGACATCATTATTCTGATTGAAAACCTTACGAAAGAAGTGGGTGAATGGCATGTGGTCCTTGACCTGGCAAATGCATTTTCCTCCATTGATATTGACACTGAATCACAAGACCAATTTGCTATAACTTGGGGGAGACAGACAATTTAGCTTTACTAAATTGCCCCAGGGGTATTTGCATAGTCCCACTCTGTGTCATGGATTGATTGCCAGAGACTTAAAGATGGTGCAGTTGGATGATGTGTATGTTGCTCATTACATTGATGACATCATGCTGACCAGTGCTGAGAAAGAACATGTAGAAAAAGCTGCTGAAAAGTTGATCACACACATGCAAGACCGGGGGTGGACAATAAATCCCAAACAGGTACAGGGGCCTGCTCAAGAGGTGAAATTCTTAGGTGCAATCTGGTCTGGGTCAGTTAAGAAAATTCCCGACCCGGGGGGGCGCTGTTGCGCACGACGGAGATGGCCGCCTGAGGGGAGATCTCCAGCCCGTAATATATCCTATTATAAATTAATCCTGTTCGGGGCCGCCTACACGCCAATAAACACCTGCATTCGGCGGTAGAGAGCCTGTGGCATTACTCCACCGATTTTCATGTAGAAACGCTGGCTCAATCCTGAGAAATCGGACTGCAAACTTATACCGTGAACGCGGCGGAGGCGTATCCGGGCCACGGCTCCAGGAGAGATCACACGACGGCCAGGTGGTGCTGGCTCGTGCGCAGGCCGGAAGGGGGAAGGGCCTCACTCCACGCCTTTCTGAGTTGCCGGTGGACATATCTTGTTGGCCCTCGATCCTTCTCCTGGGTATACATCGCACGCCTGTGACAATTTGCCAATCGGGGCTTTAGATGACAGCATTAGCCGCTGAAAGCCAATAGTTTATTCAAAGTATTTGCTAAATGCTGACAATAATCTGTTGTAGCACCTCCATTACGTAGTAGTGAGCTACAAGGAATATGCAGGCCTAGTAGGGGTGGCAGGTCACATTATGCATTGTAGATAGACAGGCAGGGTGAAGGCCCCAGTTCTGTAGCTAATAGAGACATTATTGGAGTGTTTTGAGCATTATGGCACCTATATAGCGTTTAGATAGCCAATCTTAAGCGCTATGGACACTAAGCTGAGTGCATGCCTTTTAGAGCTTGCTCACATGGGGTTAATTCATCTTGGCTTCTCTTAGAATATTCTGCCTTTCTAACTGTAGCCCTGCATGGCTTCATAAACAAATCCTGTTTCCCTGAGAAGGCCTGGTACGGCCTTGCCCACACGCTGATAAGGACATCCAGTGCTTTCGCAGAGAGGGCTCCAAGGGAGGGGTAGGAGCGAGCAGGGAGCATCTCAGAGAGAGTTGGGTTTTTCCATGAGCAAGCCTATATTTTACACAGGGAAAGTTCAGGAACTGTGCGTCATGGACTGACAGCACGAGATTACAAAAAAATGCATGCCCACATGGATCAGGTGGGAGATCCATCCGTTTACTTGTTTCGAGCAAGATCGAGTGTCCAGAACCTGATGCTCTGTCGGCACCCTGCAGCGCTGTCCTCTGAGCGGGGCTGGCAACAGCTAGCTTATGAGGGCCAGGGTCTCCCAGTGCTGATTGAAGGGGCGTAGGACTGTGTTTCTATATGTTTCTCTAAGTTCTATGTTTCTCTATATTTTGTAGTTCTCTAAGTTTTGTGTTTTGTAATCTTCTCTAACTTGAATCCCAAAGTGCTGCTAATTTTACTTTTTATGCTTTTTCTAATAAATGGTAAACATTTTGAAGGTGTCATTTGTCACTAGCATGAGTTCACTGCTCGGCACAATAGAACCTGTATTTTGGGCTGATTTGGGTAATTTTTGCTCTCAAGGGCTGGTCCCGAGGAAGATGTTCACCTTTTCAAGACATTTGGTGGCAGCTTGGGGATTTGTGCAGAGCAGTGCCTTGCTGTGAAATGACAAATTGTGTGAGAGAACACAGTGCAGAGTGAGGAGCAGGCTGTCGCATTTCCTTGGTGGTCTCACTGCAGCTCTGAGACATCAAATAGACAGCATTTTTGTGTTGGCTTGCCGCGGCCGATAGCAGTGTGGTTAAGACTTTGCCCTTCAGTAAATCAGTCGTGGCTGAATTACTGCTTGGGAACGGAGCCAGGGAGCACAGGGCGATAAACAAGCCGGAAATGGCTATGTTTAAAGCGCTCCACGGAATGGTGAAGAAAGATTTATGTTCAATTAGGAAAGAATTTTATCATGCGGTTTCCCCAGTTAAAGTTGTAATTTGGATTGCAAAGTGAGACGGAGTTCTCACTCTATTCTGCCATGAGGGCAGGAAATAGTTGCGAGGATTTGACATGCAAATTGTGAATATTGATTTGAACATTGAGATCCAGCCCCAGTGTGCTAGCGAGTGGGGGGCTGTAATGTAAGGAGGCGAAGGTTCGCTTTTTATAATGTATGCTTTTGAAGTGTTGACATTCCTGAAGATAACGTGGGAATGAGCGGAGTTTAGGAGAAAGAGTAACATCTGTGTTGAGAGCCTAAAGGGTTTGTTTTTTGGCAACTGTAAATTCCATGTGCTGGTGATGCATTCTGTTTAAAGAAACACACTAAAATGGCTACATTGCATTTTAGCTGTGCCATGCTTACAATGGGCGAGAGACTCACTTAAAAAAGAAAGTGAGTGAATGGTATTTGGGTTTTTGGATTTTTGTGTATTGAAATTGCAGAATCAGATTTGGGGGGAAAAGACAATTTATATTTTCTAAATTGCCCCGAGAGTATTTTGACTGTTCCCACGCTATGCCATGGATTAAAGTACTGTTGCTATTAAGTGATGTATGTTTTGGAAATAGTGACCTGTTGACTGTGATACATGGTGAAAAAAGTTGTTGACAAATTAACAGCCCACAAGCAATACAGAGTGTGGGTTGCTCTTGCAGAAAACGTGCAGGCAGCTGCACTACACATGACATGTTTTAAATGCACTGAAATAAGTGGTTATATTCTGGCAATGGTACAACAGAATGAAAAATCTGTGTGTGATAAGACAGCACAAAGATTCAGTGGGTTGAGGGTTCTTTTTAAAGATCGCACAGTCCATTGGAGTGAGTTTGTGAAGCCAAACTACAAGGTTACAAGGAAAAAGAAAAATGTATGCCTTTAAATGGGACATTGATCAGTGGCCTGTTTTAAAACAGGCTAAAAGACGCTTTGCCGATTTGCAAAATTACATGGAGTTGAATCTGATGACAAGAAAAAGTGCCTCTTTTCAGAGTCTTGCTGTGCAGAGCTTGTGCCTTGAAGATAACTTGTACTGTCTTGGGCGAGGTGCGCGAAAAAAAAAAACTGTTGGAGGAAGGCAGGGAAGCAGAATGCCGCGCTCCTGTTCAGTAAAATGGTGTTTATAGAAGCTGGCAGATATGGGTGTTTTTCTGAGTTGCTGGAGCAGCGCAGAAAACAGTTAATCTGTATGAACTTTCTGAAATGAGTGCCTTCCATTGAAGCATCCCCAGCTTATGAGTTATAGGCAAAGAGATAAGCTTGCTGCATGCGTATGGCGCTGCCATGTGCACAGGAAAGATAAACAATGACATTCCTGCATTCCATCCCCTGTGAGAGACACCATCAGTGTGAGCAAAGACAGAGATGGGGTGCAAAGACAGAATGCTGAAACTGAATTTAAGGCAATAATTTCTGTGAGTGAGAAGATGAAAAAGAGCGCAATCTACCTTACACATGCTGATGTACGCATGCTTTCTGACACTGGCATGCAATAACAGAGCTGATCAGAAGTAAAGAAGTTACCCAGTATCAACACTGCAAGGAAAAGAAATGTTGCATGAAGATGGCAGACTGGGCGCATCACGCATCTGAACATTTGGGGAACCTGTGCATCTGTGAATGGGCTAAGAAAACACAGCTGCCCATGTCAAGAGACATTGCCGTGCAAGCTGCATCCCAGTACTCCATGTGATGTGAACTGAAGTAAAGCGCTGTGCACTGGAGAAGAAACCTCTAGGCTCTTTGAGAAGTGAAAATACACAGCTGGCAAAATGCAAGCTACATTGCCAGGGCTGGAGTAACTGACAAAGACATTATGGCATTCCAGATGGAAGCAAAACTGACAAAGGTAGCCGTTTTGCAAGAAACGACATGCAGAGCGGGGCTTTGGAGTATAACATGAACACCGCACATTAGCCATGATCCAGAAGCCTCACGGTTTAGTGCAAGAATGAATGATTTGTTGAAGCAAATAAAGAAACTGACTTAGACTATCGCTCTCAAAGGGGTGGCCCAAGAAATCAACAGACACCCTTTGGGAAAATGACAAGTGGAAAACCAGAGGCTTGAAAGACACTAGCTCTATGGAGAAAAATAAACAAAGCTGCTTGTGCAACTGCAGGCGGTATTGGACTAAAGGACCTTACCTATGAAATATGGAGTGATGCCACTTTGAAAAAAATGGAGTGATGCCAGCAGGGCAACCTAAATCAAGATCATGAAACACTGGAAGCAAGTTGGCGCCTGGCATTCGTGATCGCTTTGGTGACAAAGAAAAGCATTGATCCATTGAGAAGTGCGACCTGGATACTTATTATATGGCATTTGTAAAATCACAGATCAGTCTGAAGTACCATTGACCAACTATGATCGCATTGCACAAATGAGTTTGTGATTAGGCAGTTACCCCCCATATGGTTGAGTGTAAGTAATCCCCCAGTAACACAAAGAAGGGTGACCAATAATTGTGGTAGCAATGATAAAGTGTGTAGTTACCTGAAGAGACTTCTGAAAGTGGGGGTGGTGTTAAGGGAAGAGGTGGATAACGCTGATATTGTAGTTTTGATGACATCCTAACGTGGATAACACTGACATTGTACTTTTGATGAAATCCTAACATTTCTGTTTGTATTTTGCCTAGGCAAAAAACCAAGACAGTTGCGTGCCATGATTGGGGTAGATGTGTGCAATTGGCGGGTGACACTGATTAGTCAAGCAGACGCATTCTCAGAGAAAGCGAGTCACTGCGAGATGATATGTGAACTTTGAACCTGTCCTGCACCGCACTCAATGCTGCTAACATGCATGACGTATGAGGACATTTGTTCTGCAATCTGCGAGAAGTGTCCAACAGAGTAATAACTTTTGCTGAACTGGCACGGTGCAGACTTGGCTAGTTATCAAACATTTGATGCTGCACATTCAAATGATTCAGTTGCTGGGAATAACCTGGTTGATATGTTTTGCCTTTCTTGTTTAAAGGACTGTGGACAATGGATTGTGGACTGTGACATCATGCACCACACACAGCTGTGTGACACAGCACTTGAATGCTAACACATTGAAAAATGGTTTTTAAATGCACCTTTTGAGATGAATCTGAAAAAACAAAATGTTTTGCTCTTCCAACTGAATTGCTTTAACCAGAGATATTTTGCCTTTTCTAAAACTACTACGTTGCACGTAGGCAGGAAAATGATTTATGAATTGTTGGGGCAGCAGGATTATGCAAGCAGGAGCGTAATTTATTTTGAGATAAAATGAGTGCGCACATCAAAGTCAACTGTGCGTAGGTTAAGGTTCTTAATTTGTAGTAATGCTGCCAAGTGTGTGAGCTCTAATTTGAGATGGTAACCTTTGAAACACTGGATACTTTTACAGCTAGCCTTAAGGCAGGTAAATGAAACCATGACTGACTTGATGTTTGATTTTATGACACAGAGTGTGACACGGTTTTTTTTAAACCAACCAGTTTCATGTTTTCTGTGGGGACAGTTGTCTCCAGCACACTAATGCAAAGAGTCACCTTTTGATTGTAGACATTTGGAATAATTCTTTGGAAAAGCGCTACAAATGACAGTGCAAGTTATCTTCAAGGCACAAGCTCTACACAGCAAGACTCTTATTTTCAAAAGAGGCACTTTTTCTTTTCATCAGATTCTACTCCATGTAATTTAGCAAAATGTCAAAGCGTCTTTTAGCCTGATCAATGACAGGGGGACGGACGGCCCTTGTAGGCCGCGTCCATCCAGTATACACGGGTGTATGTGTATGTCGTGTGGTGAGCATAGGGAAATGTGTGCAGATTAGCCCCACACATTTTCTAGAGGTTGATCCACCATCATTCAATTTCATTTAAAATTTCAAAAAAGCCCAGGTGAGCACACACCCACCGTGCAGATGGTCGAATTCCTCACAGTGACTCAATGTCAACTGAACGCCATTCTTTTTAATATTCATTGGCTTCTGTCAATCCAGTTGAAACATAAAACTGCAGCTCCCAGAATGCTCTTCACTGTGAGGCAAAAACAGTTTGCGTAGATTTGGGGGGAAAAGCAAAATGTTTACACCATTGTTTGTTGCTGCACTTTACGATTTAGCAAAGGGTCTAGGAGTTGGAAGAATGAAAGGGTTGAAGGCTGAGTGCATTGCACTTAAGGGGATAGCTTCCTTTGTTTGGTGGTGGCGTGCTTGCACGCACATGTTTTTTATTTACTGTGAAAACAATGTATGAGCAAAGATAGAAAAATAAAATTCGTAGCAACAATTAATGACAAAGCCAACAGTTTTGACATGTGTTTAGAGAAAAGATGTTCTTTCTTGCTCTGTGGGTATTGAGATCAGATGCCCATGTGCCCTCCCTGTTTGCCTAGTGTTACAATCGCATGTCCAACTTACTGTCACCTGATAGGCTTTGGCAGGATATGTTCATATTAAATATTAAACCTATTACAGGTGTTGTCATCATTCAGTAAGGGATGCACGTCGTTGCCAGTTACACAAATCGTCAGCTTTTGCCATCAGACAACAGCAACTAGCACAGTTTACTAGGCATGTCAATATGTTGGCATTGTACTTGCATCATGTCATTATAATTTGGTGATTTTTATAGAGCTGCATGTAGATGGACCACCGCTAAGCTCTGTATTAGTATTACCCACTGTTATGCCTGATTCATCGCCCTCAGAATGAAGAAGGGCCTAATCGGTGCCACCAGTGTTTCAAACTTGTTGCATGCCATTGTCCCATTCCCAAAACCAGCCCGTGGCACATGAGCCATCCATCTGGCCTTCAACTATTTGCCAGAAGTTAACATGATATGCCCAGGACTCACCCTATTAGTTGGCTGTTGCCATCGCATGCCTAAGTACTCATGACATGTCCTAGATATTGCTATATTTACTCAGGTATTCTCACCATACATCAGGGTTTCCCACCGGATGCTTATGCACTCACGCCATTTGGCAAATATTCTTATGGTTTGTCTAGGTACACAGATTATGTGGCGACATGACTGCTTCACAGCATAGCCTATCTACTTATCTAGTATGATATATGTTATTTATAACACGCTTAATACCCAGAGGTTTCTAAGTGTGGACCTGGGGATCGAACCTGTGTTGCTCTGTGTCTTCTTGTTTCCATGGCGAGCACGTTGCCCCTGAGCTATCCTCCCGAGACTAGTATTCCCCTATAGCGCTTTGAAGTCGTTCCAAGGCAGTCTTTATAATTTAACCTTACTTAATATAGCTTGGAACTGGCTTCTTTTTAACCACCGCCCAACTCTTTCCCCTTTATCTCACTTCCATTGTCCATTCTTGTACCCGAGCATTGGAACGGCCTCTAGGCGCTGTGTTCACCAACTGAAGAGAGCTAGTGGAGGGTGCCCTTCATTAAGACAACAAACAAAAACATGAGACAGAAAATGAACGATCAAAATATTATGAATTTTAAGTTCAAGTCAATAAAACATTATTTAAATTGCACTGAATACATTATTTTGGAGAGGGAGTGCAGTGCAGGGCAGCAGGAGTGGGGTCAAAGTTGCCATAGTGTAGTGTTTCGTCCTGGGCACAATAGTGTCTAGAAACTGGACCCTATGTCCAGTGCCGTGGAATGAGGTGGCACAGGCCCTTTAGCTTGGGAGCTGCCCATGGGGTACAGAGGAGGGAAGGGGGGGGAGAAAGTCGACAATAAGGCACGCCACCCTTCCTTCCCCCCTGTCCTCTCCTGATGCAGGACTCCCAGGAAGACAGGGAGGGGACCCAGGACCCAACAAAAGGTGCTAATAGGCGGCTGGCGCCAGCAGTGCAACCCCCAGTCTCTCTCCCCCTTTTCAAAGGGGAAGAGAACACTCTAACAATAGGAGAGGGGAGAGGCAGCAAGCCACGCATATAGGTGCGAAGTGGCTGTCGGCACAGGCCGTTTGGGTGGCCAGTAGCCATATTCTGACATGGCTCCAGGGCATATTTGCCCTATATAAGCAGGACTGCTGGAGCAGCCCCCCAGAACGAACACTTCGCTCGGAGTGCATCTGGATGCTGCACTCTCAGATCCAGCTTTTGTTTTGCTCGGATCCCACCCAATCCTGGAAAAGGTACATTTGAGCAGGCACAGGACAACGGTATTGGCTGAAAGTCATGGAAAGGAAGAACAGAGAAGGAAGCATGGGCCTGGAATGAATCGGGCACAGGAGGGCTCCCCAGCCCAACCCTGGAAAAGGTACATTTGAGCAGGCACAGGACAACGGTCGTCTGAAAGTCATGGAACAGAAGAACAGAGAAGGCAGCATGGGCCTGGAATGAATCGGGCACAGGAGGGCTCCCCAGTCCAACTCTGGAAAAGGTACATTTGAGCAGGCACAGGACAACGGTCGTTGTCTGAAAGTCATGGAACAGAAGAACAGAGAAGGCAGCATGGGCCTGGAATGAATCAGGCACAGGAGGGCTCCCCAGCCCAATCCTGGAAAAGGTACATTTGAGCAGGCACAGGACAACGGTCGTTGTCTGAAAGTCATGGAACAGAAGAACAGAGAAGGCAGCATGGGCCTGGAATGAAACTGCCATCAGGCACAGGAGGGCTCACCAGCCAATTTACGGGTTCCAAACACACGGACCTGGGAGCTCACACTGGGGGCACCCTGTGAACAAAGAAGAGAAACTTCTGGTTCCCTGCTCAAGTGCCCAAAAGGACTGAACTAAGAAAACAGGGCTGCCCTTTGGCACCCTTGTTGTACAACGTATACGTCTCTGACTTCCCAAAATACCTCGAAATGGACGGTATCTATAATTCGCCTAGTTATCGCCATAGACCCCTGCACTGCCTTACTTACACAGACGACACAGCGATTCTAGTCAGAACCCTGATTGGACTACAATGCTCCCTAACCATGTTGCATCAATATGCCAAAACGACTAGCCTTGTGATTATTACACATAAACCAAGATCCTCACTTTTGGGGAAGAAACTCCCAAAAACAATCCATTCATCTGGCGGTGGGAGACTCCCAAATTGAATGCATTAGTGAGTATAAAAACTTGGGTATTCAATTGTCCAACAGCCGTGCCTCCACACACCTACCCAGCAGCATTTTACCTAAAGCTTGGAAGAAGTAGGCGGTGTTGAGGAAGATTGACAAGATTGGGGGGGCTCCATTGAGGCAAAGGCCGAGTATATAGGATATCCATCGTACCTACCATCCTATAATCATTGGAGGTTTATCCGGACGGTGCTCTTAAATGGTTGACGTCCCTTAAGGCTAAAATCTTATGCTCACTTTTAGGCCTACCGTGTGCTACACCAGTTGAGGAGATTAGATTGGAGTTAGACCTCCCTCCAATAATTTCTTGCTGGAAAATTGCAGCGTGTAGACAAGCGAACCAATCCATTATTGAGGGCCGTCACTGCACTAAGACTGGACGCTTTTGATGTACCTGGTTTGCAGACCTCGATTGCATGGTTACAAACCACTTTTCTGCAATTGGGGTGGGAAAACTCCCTGAAACTCTCACTGAGTTCTATTTGTCTTGTCATGTTAAAAAGACTAGGGAAATGGATCGAATACAATCACTAAGACATATATCAGGAAAATCTAGTACCAGAGATATGCACAACAAGGAGGTTTCACGGAAAAACCTCACAGTTGCCTGATTAAGTGTCATCCCTCCCTGCCCTCCCTGTTAATATGATTCATCGTATATTTGAGATTTGAACTTTTACCAGCATTCCTTAAAACTGGGGCTTGGACTGGGACTCCAAAGAGGATCGTCTATGCAGAATCTGCAAAAGGGACTTCGAAACTGCCAGACATGACCTTACTAACAGTAGTCTCCTGGCTCCCCTATACAAGAGAGGCTACGTGGAATTCCAGGATCATGGTTCGGATCAATTTTGGAACGCTATCTGTTGCGCAGTATCTCTGGTTAGTGATCATGGTGGCAGCCATCTCAAGATAGATTTAATTGAATCAATGTTAATGTTAATGTTGAAGGATATTTGTACCGCACACTATCACCACCAAAGTGGTCCCCTGGTGCTCTGGCAGCTCTGAAAAAAGGGAAAGGGGGTGAGTTAGTGGGAATAAGCTGGAAAAGTGCAAGACAGCAGTGATGTGCTGTTGGCGGCCTCAGCCTGGTGGGTCCTTTGGCTGAGCATGGGGTGTTTTACGGTCGGTAGTCGTTGTGTGCTGTTGTGCGAGTCTATGTGTGGTTTGTATTGTTGTTGCAGTGTAGTGAAGTTTGTGAGGATTGTTGTGTTGCAGGCTTGTGGTTGTGTTTGGCTAGGATTTGAGAGGTGTATGCAGAGGGGTGAAATTGTTAGTGGATTGGTTAGTTGGCATTGCTGTCCGGCTTTGCAGGCTATCGCTCCCAGCCCCTTCGAAATAAGGCACGTGCCAATGCTTGCAATTACGTCCAGGGGCAGCACCTGCTTTCATTCACAACTACATATGGTCAGTGCCCATGCCAATGTCCAGAACTTAGTTCAAGTGTGGCAAGTGCTACATTCATACAACTCCATATAAGTATGATACCCGGTAGCAATTATGGGGCGGGTGAGGTTGTTGGCTGGGGTTGGCTAAGGATGCTGATTTATGTCCTCATGGGTGTCGCCTGTGTCCTATTTGACTTAGAATTGTCTCTCTTGCTGCAGTAAGAGTTTCTCTGGTTGGTTCTGAGTGTTGTCAGTGTCATTCTAAATTTGTATATTTGTATATTTTGAAGATTCTGACTACTGGAGTCTGGTAGATGTTGAAGTACAGTGGTGATAGTGAGGACCTTTGTGGTACCCCACAGTTGTTAACTTGTGGGGTGGATTCGAAGGGATTTATCCATACGGTTTCTGTTATGTCTGCTAGGAATGATTTAGTCCATAGTAGTGCCATTTCCGTTATGCCCATGTCTTCTAGTCTTTTGGTTAGGGTGTCATGGCTAACTGTGTCGAAGGCTGCAGAGAGATCGAGCAGTATTAGGGCTGAGATTGTGTTGGAGTCTGCGTTCGTTTTTAGGTCGTCCCAGATGGATAGTAGTGCTGTTTCTGTTCCTCTCGCGGGTATGAAGCCCACTTGAGCTTGGTCTATCAGGTGGTGTTTTTCTATGTGTTCTTGGGTTAATTTTTATATGTACGTTTTCAAGGAGTTTTGCTGGGTAGAGAATGTTTGAAATCGGCCTGTAGATGGAGATGTCTTCTCCGTCTCCACTTGTGTTTACGGTTTGATATATGCTGATTTCCAGGTTCTTGGTACAGTTCCTGTTGCTAGTGAGAGATTTAGGAGGTTTCTGTAATATTCTGATGGCGTTCCTTGTCCGAGGATTGATTTGTATATGTCATGGGGGAAAGGGATCCATGAGTGATCCTGCTTTCTTGCTGTGTTTTACCAACAAGACAAAAGCCTCTGCTGATATTTCAGGAAAGTTTTGAAATTTGTGCTGTGGCTCTGTGTTAGGTCAGGTTGGTTGAATGTTGTGGTTGGTTGGTCTGTTTTGTATGATTTGTCGGATGTCGTTGATTTTGTTCTAGAAGTGGTCTGCCAGGTCGTTGCAAAGTTTCTCTGAGGGAGTTGGGGTGTTGTCACAGCCTAGTGGGTTTCTCATTTCTTTAATGATGTTGAACATTTCTTTTTGTGTGTTGGTGGCATTGGTGATTCTGTCATCATAATGCCTTCTCTTCGCCTTTTGTATTTCTTTTTTGTATGCAGGGATTGGTTTCTTTCCTCCATTCCAGTTCCATCTTCTTGTTGTCCTTTTCATGGTGCTTAGTAGTGGGGTGAATCATTTTGCCAATGCTCTTTTTTTTGATGGGGTAAATGGTTTTTCCGGGCCGATCTTGTCAATTGTATCAGCAATTCATTTGTGTAGTAGCTCTGCTTTCCCGTCTAGGTCAGCCAGCTCTAGTTCTATAGTTGAGGATGTGATCATCTGCAGTTGTTCGAATACGTGGCTTGCTTTGATGCTTTTCCAGTTTCTTTTTGTGGTGGTTGTGAGTTTGGAAGGTTGGATGCAGACTTCAGTTGGTAGTCTGATCACGAATGGGATGATGAGAAGGTCGCTCCACAGTATTTGTATCGGTGGTGCCGTGGTGATGAGTTTTTCCCTGGTGAAGATTGGGTTGAGGGTGTGTCCTGCCGAGTGTGTTGCCCGTTTGACCAGCTGTCGTAGTTTCATGTTTGTAATTGTCCAATCAGCGAGTTTTGGGAGTTGGCATGACTTTCTTCAACCCAGATGTTGAAGTCCCCCAGGATGATTAGGTGTTTGTGCTTGATGGCTATGTTGGTGATGGCTTCTAGGAAGTTATCGACGAAGTTTGCATCATATGTCGGTGGTCTGTACACCAGGATGAATGTGATGTTGGTTTTTGGGTATGCTGATAGGTGTATGACCATGGTTTCACAGTTAATGATGTTGAGAGGTTTGGCTGGTTTTATTTTCAGGTGTCCTTTGAATGCTATTGCGATGCCTCCTCCTTTTTTATTTTTTCTGTTTACTTGGAGGCATTTGAAGTTGGTTGGGAGACAGCTTTGGAGTGTGATTTTATAGTTGTCGTCCAGCCATGTTTCTGTGATGAATAGGATGTCAATGCCGTTGTCGTCAAGTAGGTCAAAGATCTCTGTTGCGTGTTTTGACATGGATCTTGCGTTTATTAGATTGAATTGCAGTTTGGAGGTGTGGTTTGGTTTGGGCTTTATTGTTGGGGTCATCTTCTGATCGGTGTTGAGGTTTCCTTTCTGGTCAATCTCTATTTGTAGTGTTGGTCCGGGTGCGTCTGTGTCATCGAAAAGTTCTTCTAGCTTCTGTCTCGGGTTTTTGTTTTCATCAGGTTCTTCTTCCAAGAATTGTGGGTGTAGAGTGGAGGTTCCTCTTGATTTGGTGATGCAAGGTGGTATTGCGTCGATTATGTTTTTGTTGTTTCTAGTGTTGTCTGTTCTTCTTCTGCGTGGTTGTGCTTGGTTGTCTGCTGTTGCTGATTCTAGCATTGGGTTGGTTCATTCTGGTGACCGGTTGTTTGCGAGGTATGGAGTTAAGTAGAAGGATTTGTCTCTTCTTTCAGCGTTGGTTCGGTTTTCGTTCCTGTCTGTGGGAGTGTGTTCTGCAGTTGTGAGTCTTAGTTGCTGTTCTGGTGTGTTTGTCCTTTCACTCTTGGTTGTTTGTGCTTATTTTAAGCTTGAGAGTTGTTTTGGTCTTTATTTTGTTTGTTGATGATGAGTTGATTTTTGCTTTGGTCTGGGTGTAGAGAGTATTGGGTGTAGAGAATTGTCTGCTATAAGTTTGGGTTCTGTCTGTAGTTGGTGTTAGCTGGTGATGCCGAGTTGTTCAGTCGTTGTCTTGAGTGAGGTAGGGGAGGTAGTTAGGTTATATCATTGGGTGTTATCAGTGGCTGTCCTTAATATCCGTCTCCCTGGACGAGGTTCACTACGGTGAGCTAGCTATGTGGGGTTGAGGAGGATAGCTACTACCTACACAATTTTCCTAATGGGCGTAATTAAGAATCACTGTGTCATCTTACGAGGCGTTAGCACCTAATCACAGTATCACTCCACAGTAACCAGCCAGTGATTTCTGTTTCACTCTATAGTAATGCTCTCTAGGTGTGAGTTGGTCTGTCACATATGAGCGTCCTGTATAGTGGGACAGAGGCCTATGCCTAACAGGTCAAATGGGTGTTGTACTAAACCCAGCTATGTTTGAGACACGGGTGACCAAAAAATTACAATACTATCCACAGTTAGATTTGAGGGTCCTATATAGTGAGAGGCCTACGCCTAACAGGTCAAATGGGTGTTGTACTGAACACGGTTATGTTTAATAGTGTAATGTTGAGGAAGGCAGCAGAGGTGTTAATTATTATTAAGGGGTTTTAGATAGGTTTGATAATTGTTCTAGGCATCCAGGGTAGAGTTATTACTGTACTCCTCACCTAGACCACTCCTACCTTACTGGTCCTGGTCGTTGCTGGTTGACGGCTGGCTACTGGCTTTCCCTGCGGACACCTGCTGACACTTTGTGGAGTCGCCTCTGTTGGAGGCGCCCTTTGCTTTGGGGCCCTTCGCCACAGGGGCTGCCGGGCAGAGGGCTGCCCTGGGAGGGTCACTTATGACCTAGATGAGGAACCAATCAGGGTTGGTGGGAGGGGGGAAAGCCGGATCAGGTCGGGAAGGAGGAAGTGGGGAGCCACGGACAATCACTGTGCACGGGGTGCAGGGGGTACCAGCTGGCCCAAAACAAGATGTTACCATGAGGCAGGAGCTGGATCTATGGCACGCTCACCTCAGAACCACCAGCAGACTGACTAACCCTTTTTTAAATGTCCCAATGCTTACGATTGACGGACATTGGGTCCACCAGTATGGATCTTTTAAACGACAAGTATTTTAATAGTAGCGTTTAAATATTTTATTTAACTTTGATAACGTTCTTAGACTTTTGAGTACGATATGGTTTTACTAATGATTGTTAATTGATAGAGCAGGGAAGCTTGATTGTATTTTAATGAAATGTGTGTTATGAGGAGTAATTTATTTCCGCGTAAAGGTTGCATAACCAAATGCACAATAAAGGAAAGGAAAGAAAACAGAACTAAGAAAACACTGCACACCTTTTTGTTGGGGAATACCCATAGTACTAGGTTATGTTTTTATTAGTATTATGTTTAATAAAAAAAAGTTCAGCCTTTTTATTGCCAGCACCAAACAGGCTTATGCTATTGTTTCCCAGCTCATTACCCTGCATCTTTAACTGCCCTGCATTTTCAGACCATGGGAAATTAGACTTGTTCCATTAGACTTTGTTTGTAATTGTAAGTAGTTATTCATAACGTGCGCTTAATACCCAGAGGTTTCTAAGCGTGGACCCGGGGATCGTACCTGTATTGCTTTGCCCATCTTGCTGCCAATACGAACACGTTGCCCCTGCGCTATCCTCCCAAGACCAATTGCTTCCTTAGATGATACAAACGTGCATGTTCCACTCTGTGGGGAGAGGGTGGGAGAGCCCACTGTAGCATCAGGGGCGGGGCTGAGGTTGAAGTAACCGATTGTGTTGTTCACTGTGGCAAGATGCCGGGGCGCCATGCACTGGTTGGGAGAAGTGCATTGCCCTGGTGGGGTTGCATCCGCATGGCGACCCCCCACCAGAACTGCAGCCTAATTCCCAGGTGTTAGCGAGAGTCCCAACATGGCCAACAAAGCAAAGCCGGTTTGATATATTATACAGAGTCCCAGGTATGGTATATTATGACTTTACTCCCACGTGTGGCGTATTACGCAGCGTGAGTCCCAGGTGCGGCGGGTCCATTACGCAGCGTGAGTCCCAGGTGCGGCCTATTACGCAG
The DNA here is from genome assembly GCF_040938575.1 of Ambystoma mexicanum. Taxonomy (NCBI): domain Eukaryota; kingdom Metazoa; phylum Chordata; class Amphibia; order Caudata; family Ambystomatidae; genus Ambystoma; species Ambystoma mexicanum. Next base: position 113,403,225 of record NC_090921.1, on the reverse strand, counting down.
CGTGAGTCCCAGGTGCGGCGGGTCTATTACGCTGGTGAGTCCCGGGTCCGGGTATAAAGCAGAGGGAGCCGCAGGGCCCTTTCATCGTTGTGTGGCAATACAGCGTCCAGTATGAGGCAGGCTGTGGGCATCGTGAGGGCAGTGCTCCTGTGCTTGGTGATGGCTGAGGGGGTCGCCTCTAGCCCGTGGTGGGATCCCTCCTCCAGGAGGGGCTCCTCCTCGTGGGCCCCCCAGGGGAGTCGGGCTTCTGCCCCAGGTGTGTCCCTGACTGGTACCTGGAGCCAGGCTGGCAGCAGGGCCCTGCCCCCCATGACCCCGCTGGCTGTGCAGTGCCAGGAGGCTGCCATGGTGGTCACCGTCCAGAGGGACCTCTTTGGGACGGGCAAGCTGGTGCAGGCCGCTGACCTGAGGCTGGGGGCGGATTTCTGCAGCTACACGTCGGCCAACGCGGATAACACGGTGACCTTCCTGGTGACCCTGCAGGACTGCGGCAACACCTTGCAGGTGAGGACGCCTCCGAATTGCGTTCGTGAGCACCCTGGTAGTGCAGTGGGTGTGGTGTCTGGTTACCAGACGACTCCATGCCCCTTCGGCCACTTCTTTTTTTCCACCCCCCCCCCCCCTTTTTTTTTCCTTTTCTGTTATTTGAATAAAATGTGGTGAAGTGACAAGGTCTGGTGCCTCATGCTCCTCCTGGTATCTTTGCTGTTTATGGCCCCTCATAAATCACCCCCCCCCCCTAGTATGTGTTCTATAATGGGAAGGGGATACTGCCAGCTGAGTATACCCAGGACTGGGGATGAAGCTGTTTTATTCGACATGGTACCCCTTGCAGGATTTTCGCAATTTGAAGACGCGTGGATTTTAGCGCCCCCCCCCCCCCCCAATAAAACCTCTCCTGACTCCTGTTTTTCGGTAGGTCCAGATCGCCAGGGACTCCTGTTGGCAGAGGCCTTAAGGCACTCTGCAGCTTGGCTGCTTTGAAACGTGTGTGGATGGATGAGGCTACCCATGCTTGGGCAGCAGGCATTGTAAGCCTTTCCCACTTGGTTGCGGGGGAGACTGTATTGCTTTTTTTTGGGGAGGGGGTGAGTGACGCTGGATTTGTAGGCTCGACTTCCCAATGAGAAACATGGTGTCAGCAACTTGTGTGTTGACCCAGTAAAGCACCCACTCTCTGATCGCCTCACCCCAAAAGTCCTGTTAGCCTGTCATGCTATTGGGACTGCTTCCAAGCATACAGCGTGGGACCCCCTTGACTCACAAGCAGAAGACTCGGAGGGGGTGACGCCTCATTCTTTCCAGCCCTGGGCCTTTATCTTTAGTTTTGGCCTTCATTCGCTCGAATCTTCCAGGAGACTAACCAAGAATTCCCAAACAAGACGAAATAGGATGGTTGGTCTAGGGAGGGGTCTTCAAACTTTGGGGCTGCCCCTTCCTTTCCAGAGGGAGGGACACGACAACCTTCCAGAAGGGGAGAGGTCACCCAGTCCAGTTTACCAGCAGGGCGTCCAATCCTGTAACGCAAAGCTTAGCCTGATCCCGAGCGTGGATGCAAGCCAGGGTGGTCAGCTAGGGTACTGAATTCCCCCCCACCCCCCGTAACACTAGACCGTTGACTGCAAATGGTGCAGAACTATGGGTGCCAGGGCAAACTGATGTGGCAACTGTTCCCCCCCCAATGACACCTGAAGTGGGGAAGGCGTCCCTTAATCACTTAACCCTGCTAACTTTCCAATAGCCTGCACACTCGCCCTCCAACACATTGCAGAAGTCTGAAACCACAACAACCTGCACACAATCTGCAACCCCCTCTAACCCACACCCCACACGCACTCCTCCCCTACAGGGGCGTTGCTAGGGGGGGCTATAGCCCCTGATCTTTTGGTTGTAGCCCCGGATAGAATCTCAGGAGCTACAGCCAAAAGACTAGCTAGCCCACAGTTCCGACATCAGCTTAGCCCCGGGTCTTTTCCAGACCTAGCAACTCCCCTGCTCCCCTACCTGAATTTTAGACACAACTACATTAATTGGCTCAAATCTGCTGCCCTGTAGGCTTGTCTGCTACCTATACCTTGGTAATGTGCCTGAATATTCTATCAAAGTATCCCTTGACGTATGTCTGCTGTGTATATATCTCGCTCCTGTATGTTTTTCTCTTGCCTATATCTTGCAACCTGTAATTTTAAGCCTTGCATCTGTTGTAATCGCTGCGCCCTGATACCCCCCCGGGTCTGGTGTGCATTACCAATGAATAAACAAACAAAACATCGCCAAACCATTGAACAGAACAATACCAGTACAGTGACTGTAGAAGCTAGCAGCTCATCAAAGATATCCAACTCATGACCGGCGACCCTCCCCCACGGTGAGATGGTTGAGCAGGTAGCCTGCACATTTCCTCCAGAATCCACCCCTCCCGAGTTTCTATGCTTGTTTGTGTGGCAGTCTGCACCGAGTCTCTGGCCGCTGCCTGTGTGGTTGGTAGGTTCGCGTACACGGTCAGTAGAAATGCTGTCACCTGGGCACTTGGGAGGGGTGGGGGAAACTTGCCTAAGGAAGATGCCAGATATGAGACGGTCCCTGGCATGGCTACTGCTGGACCATCTACTCTACAACTGAGCCATGCAGTGGAACCCTCCCACGTGCCCTTGGTATGGCCATATTGTCTGCTTGTCTTGCCAAATATATATGTATTGTTTGTGTTGGGTGCTTATTCAGGATCCAACTGTTACCTTGCCTAGAGCCTCTACTCTTCAACCGGAAGCCACTGAGCTCTCGTTTTGCCTAGTGCGATGTGTTTGTAGCTGACCATGACCATATGGCACAGCAGAAGCTGGAGATGACAGTGCGTTCAGGAAAAATGCTGGAGCATCACCTTAGACAACTTGCATTTTAGCCACTCCATTCATCCAGAGCAGTTCTGCTTCTGGTCTGTGTGCAGACCAGACAACCATGTCTCCAACTGCTGCTCTCCTTTGCAAGCTCTTGACCTGTGCTTCTCCGGGCGGCTCTCGTATGCAAGCTCTTGACCTGTGCTGCTCCGGGCGGCTCTCCTATGCATGCTCTGGACCTGTGCTGCTCTTGACCTGTGATCTTCAGTTGGATCTGTGTGTCCCCAACGGGTGATCAGTGTTACTGTGCATCTGTCCAGCCAGGTAGAAAAGAAGCATAGCTAACCCCCCCCCCCCCCCCCCCCCCCAAGTCTCCGCTGCAGTCTGGAGATGGGGAGGCTTGCGTTTTTGTTGTAGCAATGGGGGCAAGTGCTAAAAAAGTGTGTGTGGGGGAGGGTGGTGCGGAGGGGGGCCAATCGACTCTGTGCACCCTCAACTTGAGCCCTGGACTTTAGTACACATGTGTTGCTAAGATGTGAAGTTCTGACCATGTCATTGTTCTGGTCTCTTGCTCCAGGTGACCCCAGACTTGCTGGTCTACAGCTCCATCTTGACCTACAGCCCATCTCCATCCACAAGCAGCAGCCGCGTCATTACCAGGACCAGCCCGGCAGCTGTCCTCGTGCAGTGCATTTATCCCAGGTGAGATAAAGCTGTGATCTTGGGCAAAGCTGTGGTGCCTCATGGGAGTACAGAGTCATGTGACTTTTTTTTTTTTTCTATCCTAGGAATGTCAACGTGAGCAGCCAGGCCATCAAGCCCACCTGGATCCCCTACAGCTCCACGGTGTCCGCAGAGGAGAGTCTTGCCTTCTCCCTACGCTTGATGAGCAGTAGGTGGCCTCAGCAGAGATTGGGGTGCACTAGTAACCCGCATGCCCTTTAAATGGCTACGAAACCATGCTACTAGGGATGAGATTACTTGGGACCTCAGCCAGTATAAGAGTGATCATGTCACCGTTCTAGCTCCCTTTCCAGACTAACCGCACTAATGCGCTCTGTAACTAAGTTGCTGGTTTCTTGGGCACTTTCATGCAGTCGTGTATATCCCCGGGGATTTGATTGTGCTGGTGAGGCCCTGCAGACCACCCTAGGATTTAAGCGTTTATTTTACTAACATGTATTTCTCCCCCAATCCTGGGGTTGGGCTCGTGCACTGTCCACCTGGACTCGCTCTTCTGTTCCTGACTGCATGGAGCATTTCACCTGTGATGCCACTAGGGTGGAGCTAGTAGAAAGCCAGGGGGTATGAGCAAAAAGCACCCTACGTGCCTTCCCATGAGGCACAGCAGATAAGAGCTGTGCCCTTCTCTTGGCCTACTAATATTGGGTTGGAGTAGCGGTCCTTCGTGAGCACCGTCTCCTGGTCATGATGGCTGGTCATGGGTGGTATGAAGAGGGGCTTCATCTGGGGTTATCAGAAGTGAGGCTCAGTGTTGCCTTCTGCTGATGGCGCACCATTCCCTCTGGGGTTATGCTAAGCTACTTACCATGCATTTCTACAGGCTACCCACAGTCATTGGAGGGCTGATGACTCCACAGGCAGGTTTTGGTTCTTAACCTCTTGGAATGCATCAGATGAAGGCGAGGGAGACTGGAAGGTGGTCCATGTAGTGTTGGTTAATTTCTTAGTGCCTGGTCGGGCCAGTTTCCTTGGCAACCCCCCTCCCCAAAATCCCAGTGGAATACACCCTGTAATTGTGTTTTTCCTGTTGCAGGTGACTGGAGTGCTCCAAGGCCCAACAGCATTTTCCAGCTCGGTGATGTCTTCAACATAGAAGCCTCAGTCCAGCCTGGCAACCACGTGGCCATGACTGTATATGTTGATGGCTGTGTGGCCACTTTGACTCCAGACCAGACTTCCAGTCCCAGATATGACATCATTGCATCCCATGGGTGAGGGCCGGCGGCACCTGTTCCCCTCACCACTTAGTAGATTGCACGTTACTCTGTACATGCAGGTGGTGAGTACTGTAATTGCTGCCTCCCATGAGATGGTGAAGAATTTACGGATGTACCCTGCGTTGGCGAGTAGACTTCCTACCCCATGTACACATCAACCTCATTTTGGGGGTTGGCTTTTAATGTTGCGGGGGTGGGCCTGGTTGCATGGAGTGCCCGCCTCCCTTTTAAGGGAAAGATCCTGCTGGCTGCTGGCTTACGAAATATCCTAACTGTGTTCCATGATGTACAGGTGCCTGGTTGATGGGAAGCTGTCTGACTCCGCCTCCTCGTTCATCTCCCCGAGGCCCCAGCCAAGCCGGCTTCAGTTCACGGTGGATGCTTTCCGATTCATTGGCGATGATCGCCATGTGGTGAGTTGCGCGCCCCCCCCCCGTGCCCACTCCTGTCTTGAGTAAGTTGCCTGGGCACCAGTGGCTCATGAGTTGTCCTTTCTCTAGATCTACATCACCTGCAGCCTCAAGGCTGTGCCAGTTGGCAGCGAACAAGGTGCCGTGGACAAGGCGTGTTCCTTCAGCAAATCCTCCAACAGGTGAGACTCTAAGACTGAATGACTTGCTTGCACTGGTTTAAAACTAGAGTTAAATGCCCTGTTTTCTCCCCAGTTATGTGGCGCTGGAAGGTTCCAGTAGCATCTGCAGCTGTTGTGATTCTGGAAACTGTGTGGCTGCACCGAGAGGCAAGAGGGATGTTTCCAAGCCCGGTAGGTTTAATGGGTAATTGTGATATCAGCATGGCAGTAGATCAACTGGTAGCAGGGTCTTCATTTTTGTGTCATTAAATGCAGGCCTCCTGCCAGTGGAGTCTGAAGTAGCTGTTATCGGCCCTTTAACAATCCTGGGGGAGTTGACTTCCAAGCGTGCTGTACCGGAGCAGTCGGACTTCCTGGATCTGTCGCCGCCAGGTAGGTCTCCCTCGTTATGATGAACTGTCTTCTGGTGGTGGGCTTGCCAGGTTACCTGCAATGGCGTTTTACTTATTTGCCCGTGCCTACCTAGAGGTGTGCATGGTGAGCCTAAAACGGGGATGGGGTTGCAGGGCAAACGCTACCGTGCATTCTTATTGGCCAGCACTAAGGTCTCTTATTGGATGAAAATCAGAATCTTCATCTCCTTCCTTATACAGGGCTCCTGCAGAGCACGTCTGATTGGTTGCAATGGGATAACCAGTGACTGTAGTGTAGGCCACCTATACCCTCATGTTTCTGGCTGGCATGGGGGGGGAGGGGAGGGGGAGGTTGCAATAAAACAAAGGTTACGACTGGAAGATTTAGTATTAATCTTACCCTCTGGCATTGCTACGGGTGCCCTTCCACGCCCCCCCAATCTTACTTTGCCTCCCAAGTCATTAACAAAATGAGTAAACTACATATATTAGACTTGGTCCCACCCCAACAGTGGCAGTCTAGCTTGAGATGCTTGGTCACTTCTGCATGAGACCACAAGCAACCTGAACATGTCTATACCTCCGCATTAGTGATCGCACACTAGCTCTGTTGTCGGATAAAGTTGTCTTGTAGCCCTTGATACACCCACTCTAAAATCTGTTTCTTAAACAGGTTCTGAACACAGTCCTGGGCTGGTACTGGCGCTCCTGGTGATCTCGTCTGTCTTCCTGGCTGTGGCCGCACTTGGGTCTATCTTACTTGTCAAGAAGTGCCGAGACGGCCAACAAAAACCCTGTCACTATAGGATGGAATCGCTTAGCTAGCTCTATGATCTGTTAAAGAGGAAGAAATAAACTTGTGAAGGAACTGCTGTGTCATGCCTCAGTTTGCACGTGTGGTCAGTGAAGAGTGAATGTCTGGCACAGGTGACACCATGATCCCCAGTCTTCAGCTCTTGAGTTCTGTGGCGGTTGGATGCCCCCCCCTTGGGTAGTGCCAGGATGAAGGGTAACACCCAAGTATGTTAACTACTCTCTTCCTGGCCACCTGTTGGGTAAACTAGCCTGTCGCATGGCCTAGATTCTAGGCCCATGTATTTTAAGCATTGTGTGGGTATTGGTTGTGTGCTAGTGCCTCATATATGGATCGGGCATGTCATGAGTTGCAGCTGGAAAAAGTGCCAGTGATTTTATTTGCAGGTGCTGCGCCCCTCCCTATCCAGCTGGTGTGACGAATCAACTTCCAGGGTACCAGTGGCGAAGGGATGAATATCTGTTTATAAACCATTAATCAACCCCACACCTCTAGTGCACCAGAAGGGATCCAAACAGCTTGAAATACAAGTGATTTATAAGACCTTGTCCAATTTTGGTAACTTCGATGGAATGGCAAGCTTATCTCTGCATGGTCATGGATCGTTGGTTGGTTGTAACACAGCGAAAGTAAACTTGTTACCCAATGATAGAAGGGACTGTCCAGTCAAGGTCGTATACACATCTACTTTTATTATTATCACAACAGACGGTTCTAGCACACTACAAAATACAACCCACCCTGTAAAGGAACACAGAGGATAGGCAGTTTCACGAAGGAAAGGGATGCACTCTGGATACTGACAGGAGGGTAGTTGCTCTTACTGGTCGGGGTTTTTTTGTTTCAGCACCAAGGGGGCAAAGGGTGGTTCATGAGTCTGCAAGCCTTGAACTGCACTGTGTTGCTAGAACTGTCTGTTGTAGTAATTAAGTAGATATGGGTATAAACTAATCCACCCCTGGATGGGTACTCTGTTCAGTCGGTTATCCCAGATGGCCAGACCATCAGCATTGCTAAGTTTGGGATCTGGCCTATGCCCCAAGTGCAGTTCAAGGCTTGCAGACTCATGAACCACCTGAGCCATTTTGGATTCTCCCCATTTATATCCAACAACCACTTCAAAAGCTTAGGGCGAGCATACACAGTGACATGAGTCCCATGGAGGTATGACTTCAACTTCCTAAGGCACCATATGATGAAAAAAAACCTTTTCTCCATCTGGGGCCACCAGAGTTCTCCATGCCTAACCTGGTCTCTGATGTGGAACATAGATTTTTCCTCACCTTTGTCATCATATCCCAGTGTCATAGGCATCTGTCTGTACTAAGAGAGGTCTCTTCCAATCAAGTGCCCTTAAACCAGTGACCTGACCTAAGGATTCTTTCAGGCCAGTGAAGGCCTTCTCACACTCAAGGGTCCATAAGAATTCTTTAGGTCCCCTATGAATAGGTAGGGCAGTCAAAGGGGCAGCGTTATTGCTATAGCCTGCCATCTCACTCCTGTGTTTCCCAGTGAGACCCAGAAAATTCCTCACTTAGGCTTGAGTAGTAGCGGTTGCCCAGTTCTGTACATGAAGTACTTCACTGATGAGAGGTTGCATCTGGCCCCACATACACCAACTTTATGCTCAAGGAAGGCCAATGGCTCCTGTTCAGTTTAACACTTGGTTGTCTCCCCAAACAAGCCAGCCTGATCAAGGTCCTGACACCCAGTCTCTAGAGTTATTCTCGGTTCCTTCCAAATGGGGGTTGAATCTGCCATGTCATCCAGATATGTATTGCTATGATCCGTTTTCCCATTCATAACAGGTGCTAATCCCATTTGACAGGTGTTAGTTGGAGCCACCAATCCAGAAGTCCATACATTGAAGCAAGGATCTGAGAAGGTTGAAACTGCTGTCTCCTCCTCAGCATAGACTGCAAGGGATTTGTTGCCATACCCTGCAGAGAGATCATAAAGGCAACTGTATTTTTCACTACAGAGCTGATGCACCAAATTGTTGCCTCTTAGTAGGGAGTGTGTATCTGTCTCGGGGACGGCATATGGAGCTCTAGGGTCCATACAGAATCCCAAACTGGCTTTACCTTTATGCTCCTCCAGATCCTCAGAACTGGACTCTGGAAAGCTAGAGTGCTCGAGCACTCCTTGTTCCAACACAGGTGGATCTCACACCAACTGCCAGAACTTCTTGTTTGTTCTGAACCACAACACCCAAACCTGGTGGGCTTGCCACAAAATACAGTCTGGTTTACACCAGTCTGTTAGAGTTTCAGTGACAACAAGGGGCAGATTGCCCCTGCAAAATCTCCAGCTCGCCATGCTGATGTGAGGTCAGGTAAGAAGACACTAGGTCTTCCTCACTGAAACCATTAGAAGGGTTGCTCTGGCACAGGGCAGGGAGAGACACAGATTTCTCTGGCTCCCTCTCTATAGCCATATGCAGAGCTCCTATTCTATCTCTCAAGACAGAATCCTCCATACTGTTCATAGGAAACATTATGGCAACCTGGGCAGGTCCATCAAGGCCTTTGGACTAATTTCCCTTGCCAAGCTGTGAAACATGGCATGGCCCAGATAACTCAAATGTTCAGGGATGTACTAAATAAGTTTAATGGGAGAAGGCCCCACCTCTTACTCTGGGGCTCACTGAAGGCCCCATTAAAACTTATGAGAGATCTGACCATTCTCTCTCTGGCCCCCTTCCTGTGGATGACAGCTAAGTGACACTTGACGGGCCACTTCACTCTACCTCCCCTGGGTCCGACTGCTACTGAGCACAGCAGAGGAGCTGTCTTTTGGACTGCTATTCAGAAAGGCATCAATAACTGACTTGGCAGTCATTCTCTGTGGGTAGACATTAAGGCATATAGTGGTGTGATCAACAAACACCGATTTCAATGTACTGCTCGAGGTCTCCAGGTTCAAAGGGCTAAACAAAGTAGGCCTTGTCTCTGGTTCATATGAGACCAATCCTAAAAGTGAACTCTGGAGTATGCAAATACCGGTCTCACTTCTGTAAACTTGACAGAGAGGGAGACTCCTGCAGTGGGTTTCTTCTGGAACCCCCATCATGGACCATCAAGAAAATGTGTTAGACCTCTCTAGTGGTATGCTGACACTAGGATGAACCACTAGGGGAATGTCACACCCCAACTGTAGGAGGAAGGGGTCTCCCCTCCTGAGCAGCCGTTACCCTCTCAAGGTTTTCTCTGTTGGGCCCTGTGGGCTTCCTTTCTAGTAATCCACCTTCCGATTGTATCTTTTGCTTCACTGGAGGGGAATCCTCCCACTGGAAGCAGGCCTTTCTCCACAGACCTAGGTAAGATGGTTTCTTTCTTTGTTGGCCCATACTAAGCTCTCCCCAAGGGATCTCCTCTACCAGCATGCTAGGTAGCCCGGGAGCCCTATAGGATCCAAGATTTTCTGGGAGTCTTTCTTCCAAACCAGGAATAGGGACTCTACCAACTACCTCAACAGATGTTGTAGGTAGGACAGGGGGGGCTGTTCTCTTTCCCACTGTCTCTTCTGCCTCCTCTGGCCATGGGTTTCCCCTTCGAGCTAGTCTTTCCCTTGGGCTTGGCTAAGGCAGCATGGTTCTGAGACTACATGCTTAAAAGGTCTGGTGAGTGTCTATCAGGACCCAAGTCTTGGAGACTAATCTTACCCATAACTCCTCTAGGAACAGCTCTCCTAACATTGACCGATGCACTGACCAGTTCACAACTCTCAGCTCTACTGACAAGGCGCTACTGGAACATTGAGGAAAAGCCTATCAGTCAACTGAGTATCCCCCACAGGACACCTGGCAAGGCCCTGTGGGTTTACCATTGAGGAAGCTACATAAGCGGGACTGGGCCCAGTGTTCCTAACAGCAGACGTACTTCCACCTGAACACTATCCTTCGAGAACACATGACTAAGGGGCATGTCTGGGATGGGAGCAGAAGCTCCAGCACTACTATATGCCACATAATCTAGTCTATCCTTAGACTCTTCACCTGTGGGGAAGGAATCTAAAGGAGAGGACACCCCTGAAAACCCCTCTTCCTCATACTGCGAGAAGTCCAGACTTGCAGAGTGGACGCCGAAGGTCACTTGGGGTCCCCCTTGTGATGCTGTAAATGCATTGGAGGGACAGGGCCTCCGTATCCTTGTCCTTTACTGCTTTTTATCGTGTGTTCTGTCATGTTTACCATGCAGGAGTTCAGGTGGGACTCTCTTTTGGTTTGGTGAACAGACCCATGGGGGTACCCTTATGGCACCCATGGGTAGGGGTGCAACCCTGTGCCCCTAGTGTATGTTTCTGGGCACCTGTGTGTGACCCACAGAGCAGGGTATGGGCTGGTGGCAGCCCCGTGCTGAAATGACTGATGCCCAGGACCTGCCGTTGGAATCGGTAGATTCCGGATGGAGACAAAATGGCCCCCATGGCCTCTTGCCTTCCATCACCTGTTACCTTGATCTTTCTGAAGTCCCGGGAAGCCCTGCCTCTGTCCCTTCCCCCTGACTGGCTGTTGGGTGGAAGCTCCATATATGGTAGTGTGGGGGAAGTGCCAATCAGACTGGCTGGAGCCTTCTCAACGACCGTATGTTGTGGGTACGACTGTGGGTGGGACCTGGGTGAATGGAGTGTATGATGAATATGCATTCTATGTTGTGGCTGTCTAGTATCTGGTGGTTGACACAATGGTTTAGACAGCACTGCCCGAAACCGGTATGAATGCAGCTTGGAGTGTTGAATGGCTCGGTACTTATCCCAATACACATAGCTTGTTGTGAGTGTCTGGAGAGAAGTGAATGGCCTGAATGCTCCGTGTGCCCGATTGGCTGGCTGCCTGCCTGCCTGCCTGCCTGAATGACTGTAGTCGTGATTGGATGCTTGAGTGTGACCCAGCGGAATGAATGGGAGATCAACCATATATCTGGGGACCTCTCACTGCTAGGAATCGTGTTCAGAAGCTGAAGTCCACTACGATGAGTAACTGAAGCTTGATCCTGAAGCCCTGCTGGACGAGAAGAATTGCTGTGGCTCTCCTTCACAATCTGAAAGCTGCTATGCTTCAAGAACTGACCCAGAGAGGACCTGGTAAGGCACCCTCTTCCCAAGCTACGAGGGACCATCACCGTGCACAGCTGATCTTTGCCTAAGCTCCCTGGTAGTCAGACCTTCGACAGGTTGCTGACCCGATACGGGGATGTAGTGAAAAGGGAGAACCTGCACTTCCCTGGGACCAGCCCTTAGTGCAATAAAATCACTCCTAATCACCTTCCAACACAAGTAAGTATTTATGCGAAGCACAGTGAACTCAATCTGGAAAAAAGTGATGCTGGCATTTATTACTACAGTGTCTAATGAGAACTAAGCAGCATTTTACAATAAAATGGGAATGAAACTGCAAGCTGGATTATGGCAATTGTCAGTCAGAGATGAATATGCAATTATTGATCTTGCCCTCCTAGTTATCGTAGATGAATAAACGATTGAATCACACCCAGGACCCTCACCACTCAAAGTGCCTGCCACCCCTCGAGAAGGGAGGGGGGGGGGAACTGGCCAACCCCCCCACAGGCCTGCACCAGAGCGGGGATGTAATGCTAGGAGTCTCGGCCCTCTAGCGCATGACTGGTCGTCCAGACGCTGTTCCTCTTTGTGCGCGTGTTTCACAAACAGCCTAGGATGAGTCCCTCCCTCACTGGCCCAGGTATGGTTCTCTTATTAGGGGCTGCACGTCGATCACTATGACGTACCAGCTCTTCGAGAATCTTCTAGGCTCTCCCTTCCAGGCAGCAAACATGTTTTCACCTGGAAAGTTACAAGACTGGAAACAGCCAGTCTTGCCTCCCAGGCTTTGTGTACGTTGTTTTAGGAAGGCCTGACATTCCTGTGTTATCAGTGCACCTGACTTGCAGAGCAAGGACGAGCAAGGCTGTCCCTGGCTCCTAAAGGCTGCGCAGAGCTTCTTGCAAAGTTAGATGTTTATGTCTTCAAGAAGGGCCTTCGCAGTTAACCCCTTGCAAGCATGCTGGCTCACTCAGTTCAAGAGGCCTGGCTGGGTCAGCATTTTTCCTCCACACTTTGAATAAGCTCTAAATACACGCAAGATAGCACAGTAGGTTAGTGCAAGTGCAGGTTACTGCAAGCGCTTAGAGGCTTTTCATGACATTCCACCCCTTTCGAAGTGAGGCTTGAAAATGCTGACTCAGTGCCATGATTTAGGAGCATGTACGGTGTGCTGTAGACTGATGAACTGTTTTTCCAGCGCAGTCATTCTGTTATAGAGAAATGTCATCCTGCGCAAGAGCCCAATAAAAACTATAGCAATCAGTATTAGGGAGATCAGCAGCCACAGCAAGGGATGCAACATTATATTAAGCAGCCTCGTAGAGGAGGGAGACCATCCAGTGAATACATCCCACCAGCGGTGAGTAGTAACCGATTGCAGATGGTCAGCAGACTTGATTAATTGGTTCCTGTCTATCATCAGCTTGCACTCTGCAGAGATAACTGAGGTAGCTAGCGTCTGGAAATCTTTCCAAGCAGTTTGAGCAAATTGTCTAATAGCTTGAAGCCGATCAGTAATCACCCCATAGGGTAGAGTGCAATTAAGCAAATGCGTGAGCTCGGCATGCAGAGTAGTGTGAGACCACTGGGTTAATGAATATAAGGTGTGAGTAACAATGTCTAAGATAGTCACAACCTGATCTACGCAAAATACTTGAGGATTCCCTAATAACCTATACTTGTTAATAAGCAAGGAATGATTAGTAACAACGCAGGCTTTATGCTGATCTATCTGGAAAATGTCAGTCCCATTAATGTTGTATTGCATCCAGGTGCATTCCACTGCTATGGGATGCATGCATGGGTCCGGAATCCTTCCAGTTTGGGGACACACCCAACCCTGATCCCAGGGCATGCAGGTGTGACTGGATGGTGTCGTTTTATCTGTCTAACCCTTCCCCTCATATCTGCGGAACCCACCAGGAACCATTTATTTTCATAGGCAAGACTATAAAAGGACACCATATTTCTAAAGCATAAGCGGTTCTACTAACTTGCATTAAAGCATGGCATGTGTTCTTCATGCAATCAAAAGCAATCGGTTTAATCCATATGTTTGCTGGTAGCTGTACCTCCGTGTGCCAGTGGGTTGAGGATAGTCGCCCCCACTTGGAGCGAAAAGCCAACCCCTGCTTTTTTAATAAAGTTTGCCATAAAATGTATCGTGTCTCTTTAGTAGTCTTGTTGACCTGCCCTATGGCAGAAAAAATGTCTTCATAGCTAAAATTCTGCCATCTCCAGTGTTTGCCAATACTTGTAGCAGTGTTGCGCAGGGTAGTGCTCATCAATGGGCCCCACTGGGCCAGAAGTTTTACAGCAGTGCTGGCATCAGATACCATTGTGGCTAACTTATTGCGCACAGTTTCTATGTCAAAAGCGTTTAAAGATCCCGTTCCCACCCCCGCTGCTCCTGCAATCAATTAATCTAGCCCCCTAGCTACACGCAATTTGGTGATGGGCCATAGAAATTGACTCCATTTGTAGCAGCTTGGTAGTACTAAGGAAACATTGCCTCGTGATAAATCTATGTCTAAGTTTACCTCTCTAATGATAGAGGCGTGCATTACGTGTTTGCAATTTAAATGTCTTACTACTGAAAAATCTAGCATGTTCACAGTTTCTACTTTGTGTGATTTGAAAAACACCATTCTCCATGTGGGATGCCTGCCATATACAATATTAGTTTTAGATATGAACACCATACTACCATCCAGCAGTGGCCGTTTCAACGCACAATTTTTAGTCAAGTTATAATCCAAAAAATCTTGGCGAGTACACTCGCTGCCGTTCTTGGGGCAGAAGAAACATTAAAGAAATTATTGGATCCATTCACTGAAAAGTTTGGGCCTAAGATTTCATAAACGCCAGTCGTATGAGTCAGTGACAAAAGATGCCCGACAATGTGCCAAGCCAGTACTTTAGCAGTTCCATGTGGATACTCATTTGTAGCGCTTTTCTCACAGGTTACGGTGCGGTTGTAGTTGTCACGCAGGACTGGAGAATCAGGTGTAGTGCATGCGATTTTCAGAGTCCATGTAGCGTCTTGCATCAACCCATTCTTTACAGAGAAAGCGTTTGCTTGGCAGGTCAGGAGCACCCACAGCAAGGCAAGTCCCATCCCCTGCATACTGCTCTACGTTCATGGTGTGAGCCTAGTAGCGGGAATATAAACAGGCATGTCAGAATTCTGCAAAAGTACAACATAAGTACTTCCAACAGCTTGACTTAATACCTCCCAGCCTCAGGCTTTTTGTTTGGATGGTGAACCCACACCTTTTTCCCGGTGCTACCTAAGCCTCCTTCCCCCTCAGTGTAGTGTCTGGGGCTTGCTTACTTTCAACCACTAGGGGGAACGACTGCTTGCTCACAAATCAATTGTGCAATTCGCTCATATTTCATTAATGGTACTGCAGATGCACCAGCATTATGTAAGAGTAAGGAAACAGTCCCTCTATAATCAGGATCAATCACACCTCCCAAAATGTCAATGCCTTTTTTTGCCACGCTGGATTGTGCAGCAATGTGTCCATAGGTGCCAGCCGGCAATTTGATGCCAATACCCAGCGATATGGATTTTGTTTGTCCTGCTGATATAACATCATCTTCATAGGTCGATAAAGCAAGTCCAATGCTACCCGTCGTGGCTTGCACAGGCAGCTTTGCTTCTTTGTCTGTCTTCCATACAATAAGAGTCTTTGTGGATTCCACTTTCTCACTTGTCAGTCTCACAAAGGGTGTCTGCCGGTTTCCCAATGGACAATTGCTCAGTTCAAACAGTGCTTGTGCCAGGTGTTTGGACCACCCCTTGAGAGTGTGAGTCTGTAGTGATACACGAAATTGCAACCTTGCCAATCAGGGCTTTAGATGACAGCATTAGCCGCTGAAAGCCAATAGTGTATTCAAAGTATGTGCTAAAAATGCTGACAGTAGTCTGTTGTAGCACTTCCATTATGCAGTAGTGAGCTACAAGGAATATGATAGACAGGCAGGGAGGGCCCCTAGCCATGTAGCTAATAGGTTTTTGGAGTGTTTGGAACATCATGGCACCTATATAGCGCTTAGATAGCCAGTCTTAAGCGCTATAAACACTAAGCTATGAGTGCATGCCTTTTAGAGCTTGCAGATGGGGTTAATACATCCCTGCTTCCCTTAGAATATTCAGCCTCACTAACGTTAGCCCTGGCTCCAAGCTAATCTTCCTTTTCTCTGGGAAGGTACTGATAAGACATTCCTCAGCCAGCGCAGATGGGAACAAGGGAGGGGGTAGGAGCGAGCAGGGAGCATCTCAGAGAGAGCTGGGTTTTTTCCATGAGCCAGTTGCACAGGGAAAGTTCTGGAACTGTGCGTCATGGTGACTGACAGCAAGAAGTTATAAAATATCCATGCACACATGGATCAGGGGGAGATCGCCTGTGGACTTGATTCGTGCAGAAACAGGTGCCCGGAATTGGCTCTCACGGTGTCCTCCAGCCTTGTTTTTCTATGAGCGGGACTCTTGTTTTACAGCTAGCTTATGAGAAACCCAGGTCTCCCAGGGCTGATTAAGGGACGTAAGACTGTGTTTCTCTATGTTTCTCTATATTTCTCTGTTTCTCTATGTTTATCTAAGTTCCATGTTTCACTATATTTTGCATTGCTCTAAGTGTTATGCTTTGTAATATTCTGTAACTTGAATCCCAAATGTATATGAAATTCACTGCTTAGAATAAATATGCTAATAACACTTTGAGGGTGTCATTTGTCACTTGCATGAGATCACTGCTCAGCACAATAGAACCTGTATTTTGGGCTGAATTGGGTATTTTTGCTCTCAAAGGGCTGGCCCCGAGGAAGATTTTGCCCAATATCAAGACATTTGGTGGCAGCTTTGTGGGATTGTGAAGAGCAGTGCCATGCTGACATGACAAATGGTGTGAGAGAACACAGTGTAGAGTGGGGAGCAGGCTGTCGCATTTCCTTGATGGTCTCACTGCAGCTCTGAGACTTCAAAAGGCAGCAATGTTGTGTCGGCTTGCCGTGGCCGATAGCTTGTGTGGTTAAGACTCCCTTCAGTAAATTAGTCGTGACTGACTCATTGCATGGGATTGGTGCCAGGGAGTACAAGGCAATAAACGAGCGGGAAATGGCTTTGTTTAAAGCACTCCGATGAATGGTTAAGAAAGATGTATGCTCAATTAGAAAAAGAATTTTATCATGTGGTTTCCCAAGTTTAAAGTTGTAATTTGGAATGCATAATGAGACGGAGTTCTCATCTCTATTCTGTCATGAGGGCAGGAAAAAAAAAAATAATTGCAGGGATTTGACATGCAAATTGTGAATAGTGATTTAACCATTGACTCAGCCCCAGTGTGCTAGCGAGTGGGGGCTGTAATGTTCGGAGGCGAAGGTTCGTCTTTTTTTTGATATATGCTTTTGAAGGGTTGGCATTCCTGAATAATGAGGAAGGGGAATGAGCCATGCTTAGGAGAATGAGTAACATCTGTGCTGAGAGCCTAAAGAGTTTTTTCTTTCTTTTGGCAACTGTAAAATTCCATGTGCTAATGGTGGCAAATTCTGTTTAAAGGAAACACACTAAAATGGTTATATTGCATTTTAGGCTGTGCCATGCTTATATTGGGTGAGAGACTCACTTAAAAGGAAAGTGAGTGAATGTTATTTGGATTTTCGATTTTTGTGTACTGATTTGAAATTGCAGAACCAGCTTGCAATGGTTGGGGGGAAAAACAATTTATATTTTTCTAAATTGCCCCTGGAGTATTTTTGACTGTCCCCATGCTATGCCATGGATTTGTGCTGTTGCCTCATTAGTGATGTATGCTTTGGAAATAGTGACCTGTTGACTGTGATACATGGGGAAAAATGTTGTTGACACATTAAACAGCCCACAAGCAATAGAGTGTGGGTTGTTCTTGCAGGAAAAAAAAACGTGCAGGGAGCTGCACTAAATATGGCATTTTTATTTTTTAAATGCACTGAACTGAGTGGTTATAGTTTGGCAATGGTACAACAGAATGAAACATCTGTGTGTGATAAGATAGCACAAAGATTTAATGGGTTGTGAGTTCTCTTGAAAGATCGCACATTACAAGAAAAAAAGACGCTTTGACATTTTGCAAAATTACATGGAGTAGAAAAATGACAAGAAAAGTGCCGCTTTTGAAAACAAGAGTCTTGCTGTGTGTGCAGAGCTTGTGCCTTGAAGCTGTCTTGGGCGAGGTGCGTGAAGGCAAACAAAAGCAGAAACAGTACAAGAAAGAGTTAATCTGGATGAATTGTCTGAAACGAGTGAAGCCGCCACAGTATAAGAGTTATAGGCAAAAGAGATAAGCTGCGTGCTAATGGCGCTGCCAGGTGCACACGAAAGATAAACATGCCTGCATTCCTGAGGAAGGGGGAGCAAAAACAGAGAGCTGTTCAAAAAGTAAAGAATTTGCCTAGTAAACTGTGGTACGGAGCAAAGGCTTCATGCAGGATGGCAGACGGGCACATCACATCTGAACATTTACCTATGCATCTGTGAATGGGCCAAGAAAAGACAGCTGCCCATTCCAACAGATATTACTGTGCAAACCGCATTCCCATGTGATGTGATGTGAAGTGAAGTAAAGCGCTATTGCTGTGCAAGCTGCATTCCAATGCTCCATGTGATGTGAACTGAAGTAAAGCGCTGTGCACTGGAGAAGAAACCTCTAGGCGCTTTGAGAAGAGAAAATACACATCTGGCAAACTGCAAGCTACATTGCCAGGGGATGGAGTAACTGACAAAGACATTATGGCCTTCCAGATGGAAGCAAAACTGACAAAAGTGCTTAGCCGTTTTGCAAGAGACAACATGCAGAGCGGGGCTTTGAAGTACAACATGAACACTGCACATTAGCCATGATCCAGAAGCCACACGGCTTAGTGCAAGAATGAATGATTTGTTGAAGCAACAAAAGAAACTGACTCAGACTATCGCACTCAAAGGAGTGGTTCAAAAACAGCAAACGCCCTTTGAAAAAAAAAATGACAAGTGAAAAAACCAGAGGCTTGAAAAGACACTGCTAAGAAAAGAAAGATAAATACTGAAAGACTTTACCTTTGAAAAATGGAGTGATGCCAGCAGGGCAACCTAAACCAAGATCATGGGACACTGGAAGCAAGTTGGCGCCTGGCATTGGTGATCGCTTTGGTGAAAAAGAAAAGCATTGTGCGACCTGGGTACTTACTATATGGCTTTGTAAAAGCACAGATCAGTCTGAGGTACCATTGACCAGCTATGATTGCATTGCACAAATGAGTTTGTGATTAGGCAGTTACACCCCGTATGGTTGAGTGTAAATAAGCCCCCAGAAACATGCAGAAAGGTGATAAATAATTGCAGTAGCAATGACAAAGTGTGTAGTTACCTGATGAGACTTTTTGAAGATGGGGGTGGTATTATGGGAAGGGGTGGATAACGCTGATATTGAAGTTTTGATGACATCCTAACATTTCTGTTTGTATTTTGCCTAGGCAAAGCACGACAAGACATTTCATAATATAGGAAGATAATGTGCAGTTTGTGGGTGACACTGATCAAAGAAGGGTCAGACGCATTCTCAGAGAAAGCGAGCCACTGCGACATGCTATTTCAACTTTAACGTGCCCTGCACCGCACTCAATGCTGTAACCTGCGAATAGTGTCCAACAGAGTAATAACTTTTGCTGAACTGGCACGGTGCAGACTTGGCTAATTATCAAGTATTTGATGCTACACATTTAAATGACATGTTTTGCCCTTTCTTGTTTAAAGGACTATGGACAATGAATTGTGGACTGTAACATCAGGCACCACATACAGCTGTGTGACACAGCAATTGAATGCTAACACATTGAAAAATGGTTTTTAAATGCACTGTTGAGATGAATCTGAAAAAACCAAATGGTTTTACTCTTCCAACTGAATGGCTTTAACCAGAGATGTTTTGTTTTTTGAAAAAAAAAAAAAATATTCTACATTGCACGTAGGCAGGAGAATGATTTATGAACTGTTGGGGCAGCAGAATTATGCAAGCAGGAGTGTAATTTATTTTGAGATAAGATGAGTGCGCACATCAAAGTCACCTGTGCGTAGGTTAAGATTCTTAATTGAAGTAATGCTGCCAAGTGTATGAGCTATAATTTGAAATGGTAATCTTTGAAACACTGGATACTTTTACAGCCAGCTTAAGGCAGGTAAATGAAACCATGACTGACTTGATGTTTGATTTTATGACACAGAGTGTGACACGGTTTTTTGTTAAACCAACCAGTTTCATGTTTTTGTGGGGACAGCTGTCTCCAGCACACTAATGCAAAGAGTCACCTTTTGATTGTAAACATTTGAAATAATTCTTTGGAAAAGCGCTGCAAATGAGTATCCACATGGAATTGCTAGAGTACTGGCCTGGCACATTGTCAGGCATCTTTTGTCACTGAATGGATACCATTTGTTTAATTTGTCTAATGTGATGTTTTTCTGACCAAGAACTGCAGCGAGTGTTCTCGCCAAGATTTAATGAACTATAACTTGACTAAATGAATTTTTTCCATGGTGTGATGAAACAGCCACTGCCGGATAGTAGTATGGTGTTTGTGGCTAAAGTTATTATTGTATATGGTAGATATCCCACTTGAAGAAGGGTATTCTCCAAGTCACAGAAGGTAGACACTGTGAACCTGTTAGATTTTCCAGTGGTAAGACAACATGTAAATTGTAGGCTGGTAATGCACACCTTCATTATTACAGTGTTACACTTAGACATAGATTTATCATGAGGCAATGTTTCCTTAGTACTACCAAGCTGCTACAAATGGAGTCCATTTCTATGGCCCATCACTAGAGTGCGCGTAGCTAGGGAGCTAGATTCATTAATTGCAGGAGCTTTATATGCTTGTGACATAGAAACTGTGCACTATAAGCTAGCCACTATGGGTTCTGATGCCAGCTCTGCTATAGAACTTCTGGCCTAGTGGGGCCCATTGATATGCCCAGCACTGCTACAAGTATTGACAGCCAATTGAAGATAACAGAATTTTAGACATGAAGACATTTTTGTCTGCCATAGGGCAGGTCAACAAGACTGCTAAATACACACAATGCATTGTATGGCAAACATTGTTAAATCAGCAGGTGTTGGCTTTTTACTGGGTGGGGGCGACCATCCTCCACACACTGGCACGCAGAGCTACAGTTACCAGCATACATATGGATTGAATTGCTTGCTTTTGATTGCATGAATAACACATGCCATGCTTTGATGTAAATTAGTAGAATTGTTTTTATTTAGACAACCTGGTGCCCATGGGTTCACCTTGTTCACGAAATTAGATGGTTTCTGGTTGGGTTCCACCTACCTGGGGGAAGTGTCTAGTCACACAGCCCATAGTCACGCTTGAATGCCCTGGGATCAGGGGGAGGGTAGGCCCTTAGGGTGAAAGGCTGCCAGGTTTTAGAATTGGTAACCATACATAAATGCAATAGTGCATTATAGATTAGACTACACTGGATTGCCTTGACATTTTAACTGCATGCTGCTTTTTAACTGACAATCAGTTATACAAAATTGATTTAGGTATTTTTGTGTAGGCCAGGTTTTGGCTAGAGTAAATGTCCATGTTCACTTGGCGTAGGTATATGTCACTGTTCACTTTGTGTACATTTTTGTTTAGGTAGTGTTTTACCTTGCATGCCACGCTAACTAACCGCTAGAAGATAGTTTGCTTAAACCTCTTGCAAAGCCCCTAGGTCTTTATCACTGCACTAAATACTATGTTGATAGGTATTAGTCAGCATTTGTCGCACAAACGTTGAATAGGGGTGGAATGTAGTGATACACGAAATTGCAACCTTGCCAATCAGGGCTTTAGATGACAGCATTAGCCGCTGAAAGCCAATAGTGTATTCAAAGTATGTGCTAAAAATGCTGACAGTAGTCTGTTGTAGCACTTCCATTATGCAGTAGTGAGCTACAAGGAATATGATAGACAGGCAGGGAGGGCCCCTAGCCATGTAGCTAATAGGTTTTTGGAGTGTTTGGAACATCATGGCACCTATATAGCGCTTAGATAGCCAGTCTTAAGCGCTATAAACACTAAGCTATGAGTGCATGCCTTTTAGAGCTTGCAGATGGGGTTAATACATCCCTGCTTCCCTTAGAATATTCAGCCTCACTAACGTTAGCCCTGGCTCCAAGCTAATCTTCCTTTTCTCTGGGAAGGTACTGATAAGACATTCCTCAGCCAGCGCAGATGGGAACAAGGGAGGGGGTAGGAGCGAGCAGGGAGCATCTCAGAGAGAGCTGGGTTTTTTCCATGAGCCAGTTGCACAGGGAAAGTTCTGGAACTGTGCGTCATGGTGACTGACAGCAAGAAGTTATAAAATATCCATGCACACATGGATCAGGGGGAGATCGCCTGTGGACTTGATTCGTGCAGAAACAGGTGCCCGGAATTGGCTCTCACGGTGTCCTCCAGCCTTGTTTTTCTATGAGCGGGGCTTGTTTTACAGCTAGCTTATGAGAAACCCAGGTCTCCCAGGGCTGATTAAGGGACGTAAGACTGTGTTTCTCTATGTTTCTCTATATTTCTCTATGTTTCTCTATGTTTATCTAAGTTCCATGTTTCACTATATTTTGCATTGCTCTAAGTGTTATGCTTTGTAATATTCTGTAACTTGAATCCCAAATGTATATGAAATTCACTGCTTAGAATAAATATGCTAATAACACTTTGAGGGTGTCATTTGTCACTTGCATGAGATCACTGCTCAGCACAATAGAACCTGTATTTTGGGCTGAATTGGGTATTTTTGCTCTCAAAGGGCTGGCCCCGAGGAAGATTTTGCCCAATATCAAGACAGAGTCTTAGTCAGTTTCTTTATTTGTTGCTTGAGCAACAGATTGCTGTGCTCCACCAGAGCAGAGGATTCTGGGTATCGACTGATGTGCAGTGTCCATACGATGCCTTGTTCAAGCGCCCAGTTCTGCACATTGTGTCCAGCAAAATGGCTGCCTTGATCTGATTGGATTTCATCCGGAATGCCATAAGGCCTGATGAGTTATTCCATTCCTTGCAAGGTAGCCCGCTGATCTGCATGGGCAACTGGATAGGCTAACAGCAGTCCAGAATATGTGTCTACCATGGTCAACACATAATGATTTCCATTCTCGGGCGGTAAAGGGCCAATGTAGTCAACTTGCTATACGCTAGCAGCTCTTTCACCTCTTCTCAAAGGGCCTTGAGGCTATCTCTCCAGAGGGTAGTGCTTCACTTCGCAGCACACAAAACATTGGGAGGCAGCTTGCTTGGCATTATCCATGGTAATGGGCAATTGTCTCCTCTTAGCCCATTCATAAGTTCCTGCTTGCCCTAGGTGCCCTGAGGTTTGGTGTGCCCAGTCCGCCATTCCTTGCAATACCTCAGCTTCTAAAGGTGTTGTCACTGGGTGAATTTTTGCCATTTGATCCACTTCGTTGTTGAACAGGGCAGCCAGTGAGGTGTCAGGGGGCATGTGTGCATCGACATGCCCAATGCAGATTTTGCACCTCTCACCTTTGCACCACATCTCCTCCCAGATGTCCAGCCTTCCCCAGATCGGAGTGTTGTTCTTGATCTGCCAACCATCTCTTCTCCATGCCGGTGCCCAATGTGTCAGGCCTTGATATGTGGCCCAACTGTCTGTGTATATGTATGCAGTCTCTGTCTCTTTCACCTGTTCAATCACAGAGGCCACCGCCTGCAGTTCAGCATATTGACTGGATCCTCCCACACCATCTCTCATCAGCAGTGTGTAAGAGGATTCAATTCAGCACTACAGCTAAGTTAACGCCTAGTCTAGAATACTGAATGAAAACCCTTATTGATATATCTTTAGGTCCAGTTCATGCGTTCTGGATGACTACCCCTGTATAACACCCCTCTCTTGGAATCCCCCTGACCCCACTGAGCCAAGAAGTAGTTCTGTTTTGCAAGTTTAAAAGGTTTATTTGATAATTTAAAATAGATATATATATCACGCTTTATAATAAATTAATAATTGAATAGCACACTTAATCTGATATGATAAAGATCAACAACGGAGAATCTGGCACTAACACACTTCTTATAATCACTAATGAGTTGACATGAAATGGATAAGGTAGCACACTGGTAAATAGGAACAAAAGTATAATGTGGTAGAGGATGCTTTATGTAAGCTCAGGTGGATGCAATATTCAATGAATGCAGTACAGAAAATACTCAATATGATTTCAACCAAACAATGTAATCACTTTTCTCTGGCTATTCACTCCCCCCCCTCTTTATGCAATGCAAGGAAATGGGAGGAAACACACAGTTCTCAGAAATGCAATCAATGTAATTCAGTTCAACCCAGCAAGCTTAGACAACAGAAAACAGATAGGAGTTTTGAAAACACAAGCCCAAATGCTTTGATATGTGCTAGCAATGGATGAGAAATATGCTAAATTTGCTTTTAATTCCCTTTCAGAGGTTCAGGGTGAGTGGTATCTAGTTAATATTAGTCCAGGCTCACACTAGCAATGATGCAGGGATAGTTAACAGGTTAAACGAATTTCTGGCAAATGGAAGGCAAGCAGCAGCAGTTTTTACATGTGAAGAAATTTGCAAATCGCGGCAAAATTCGCGGATGCGTGTTCCGCGATTGCGGTAAAACTATAAGGGGTAGGAATGCGGTTCTAGGTGCAATTCAAAGCTAAGATTCTAAGCTTTCAAATAAAAGTTATTGCAAGTCTCTAGCACAAACGGTTGCGGAGATATGAGCGATTTTGTGAAGGTCGTTTTTCAGATTTGAAATTTTAAAGTTCAAAAAGACAAGTGCAGCTTGCGACTAGAAAATGACAAGTGACAGCTTTACAAATGACAGGTGACAGTTAGGAGGCAGTTCTACTTAGATTAAATAGATTGAATTATATTATTTTAACTAGGAGATTGGATCTGCACAGTTTTCTAGGTACTCACACTATATTCTTGAGTGAAATGGGCCTCGCCATGGATCTGGTCAGGGTTTTGGACTGGGCTCGGGTCTCTCTCTGGGCACAGCACTGCTTTCTCTCTGGGTACAGCACTGCTTTCTCCCTCTGGTCTGGTCTCTAGTTCTGGATAGATTGAAGTCTCTAGTTTGGCTCTCTGGAGGTTTGATGGAGGTAAAGTCTGGATTTTTCCGGCAGAGTGCGTTGCAGCAAATGGAATTGAAGGTCCCTATCTGTCCTGTCTGTCTGCTTTTATGTGTTTAGAATGTGGGTGTGTTCTAGCATCACTGACCCTACCTCTCTCTCAGCTTCTAATTGGTCAAACTTCCATTTATCAATTGATTGGGGAATGAACTGTGAGTCAGAGGGATGTCATTTTATGGCTTGCAGATAGGACACTCCTCTGTCAGATTGCACACATTCTATATTTGATAATAAAAGACATATTTCAGAGTTACACAGTTGTTTGAAATTACATATACATGGGGTGGCTGAATTTAGCCATGTCTCTGTCCAAATCTGCTGTTTCTAAGAGCTTGCATTCAGAAATGGCACATTCTAGCACTTTTTCATGTGCTGAACAACATTGGATCTTCATTAAATTTTATACAACTGTTCCTCACATATCTACCCACATACCAATGCATTTTCGTTTGTCTAGCTGAAACAGGGAGTCTGTAATATTAATAAACAATGGGGTTTTGCCCCAGAACATCACACAAATTGGAGTTTGGGCTTGAATTAAAGGTACATTTTTTAAATTAAAGCTCTCAAAGTTATACATTTCTGTCATTTGATTACAAAGAGTTATCAGTGTTTTTGTAAAATATATATTTTACTTTCAATTCAGTCCTCAGAGTGTTGAAGTCCGCCTCCAAGACTTGGGTGGGTCAGTCACAGATCTCTGCTGGCTGGCAGATCTTTGTTGACAGCAAACATTCAGAATTAACATATTCCTTTCAGAGGAAAGGGTCCTTTGTGTGGTGTCTGGCAAGCTCACATCAGGAGGCCAGGGGGCCACTTTGCATTTAATTAACAGAACCCTGTTATTTCCTGGCTTCTTGTGTTGAGTTCTGAAGTGTCAAGAGTTCTCAGGACATGCAACCCCTTTGAACCTTTGATGAAATAAGACCCCTTTCTTTGCACTCATGCAGTTTGCAAGACAGCTCTCCTGTCAGAGTTTAGACCGCTAGCGCCACCATCAGGATTTTGTGGTTACTGCATCCATCCTTGGGATTTTTCTTTTAGATTGATTCCTTTCAGCAAGTGATATTATATGGAGTAGATTGTCCATGTTCAGGACATGGCATTGGTGTGTTTCTGCAGTAAAGTAATTCTGTGCCCATGATTTTGCCATATTTGACATTCAAGAAAAATGAATTCCCAACAGTATGGGTTTGCTTTTGGCAATCAGCATTGCATCTCTGAACTCACAATATAGGCAAAATGGGATTTTCCTGTGCATTTTCTGGGGAGCTCTGGCCATTATGATGTTTTCAATGCCAGTACTGCACAGTTTTGAGGTAGGGCCCGGATGCATGGGTAAATACATCCCACAAGCCCCCCTTCTTGCGGTGGCCATCTGATCCTTCACTAATGGGACCCGCAAGATCTGGGATGTAGTTCTCATCTTCTTCCGATAAATGGCACAGTTCAGCATCTTTTCCTCCATCCGGTCGGATCGATCGGTTCTCCTCGCCGGTCCTGATGGGAGTATTGGGCGGTCCACTGGGCCCATTGGATCTTCGTTCCCGGTCTCCGGATCGTCCTTCTTGGTCATTCTCAAGGTCTTCTTTCTCCTAGGACGACAAAGGAAGAGCGGCAATACCTACTCATAGACGTTTTTCCACCACTGTTGAGATAGTGGGGCAGCATATGCATTTCATCATAATGAAACATTACATTCTTATTTTGAAAAAACAACAGTATAACTAAGACAGTTTCATGCAAATCACAGTATTTTTAGAGACTAGATGTGGTATGTTTTATGATTGGAACTGAATTAGTCTGAGACAGTACCCGCTAGGATTCCAGAGGATTCCTCCAGTTGTTGCAGAGTGTGCCTGGGATGGCAACACTTCAACTGGTTTATGTGGACCCACTTGTCTTCCCCCTCTGCCGAACCGCCTTTGGGGATGCGGATCTTGTAGGCCACAGGGGAGATCTTGTCGATGATCTCAAAGGGTCCTTTCCATGTAGGCAAAAATTTGCGCTGCTTGGCCTGGTTCCTTTGGAAGTTGTATAGATAGACCCGGTCTCCCACCTGATATTCCTTCCTGGAAGTTTTCAGGTCATAATGGGTCTTCATGCTATCAGCTGATCTTTCTAGATTCCGCTGAGCATAAGCAAAAGCATGTTGGAGGTGTTTCCTTAAATTCTCTACATACTCATGAGTAGTGGAGGCATTTATCAGTGTCTGCTCTTGGGTCCTATAGAGCAAATGCTGAGGAAGCACCATCTTGCGCCCAGTCATCAACTCAAATGGTGACATTTTGGTTGCAGATGAAGGGGTAGATCTGATAGCCATTAGGACCAGAGGTAATCGGATATCCCAACTTGGCCCAGAATCTGCCACAAACTTCTTTAATATGCTCACAATTGTCCGGTTATATCTCTCTACTGCCCCAGAAGAAGCTGGTCTATAAGCAATATGCAGCTTTCTCTTGACTCCCAGTATCTCCCACATCTTTGTCATTACTTCACTGGTGAAGTGGCTACCTCTGTCTGACTCAATCCTTTGAGGTAGACCAAAACGGGAAAAGATGTGGTTAATCATCAAGGCAGCTGCCGTTTCTGCCTTGCAGTTTGGGGCTGGGAGACATTCCACCCACTTGGTAAACAAGCATGTCACAGTCAACATGTACTTATTCCCCCTAGCCGAGCGAATCACAGGGCCTACAAAGTCGATTTGTAAATCTGACCATGGCAGTGTCATGCCCCGCTTTTGTAAAGGTGCCCGGTGTGTGAGGGATGTCGGCTGAAATTGTGCACACACAAGACAACCCTTCAAATATTGGTTGAGGTCCTGGCCCATGTGTGGCCAGTATGCAACCTCTCTTAAGATTTCCAGTGTTGTGTGAAACCCCCTATGACCGGCGGTGGCCGCATCATGGGCGTGACTTAACATCAGGCTTCGGAATGAGGTAGGAACCACCCACAGATCGTGGCCAGCTTTGGATTTCCTTACCAGCAAACCGTCTTGGATCCGGAACATTTTTGGACATTTCATCAACACTCTTAGGTCCTCTTTCCCAATGTAATCGGTATCCGTCAGGGGAAAGTTCTCAGGGTCCTCAAGGTGCTGGTAAAATTTACCAATAATTGGATCCCCCTTCTGAGCAGTAATCAAATCAGCATCAGGGGTCTCCTTACTCCATTGTGCAATTGAAAGGTCGTTGTGAGCATTTGTCTGGGACCTAGTGATGGCAGTGACCTGGATTTCCCCCAACAGGGACTCAATCTCAATTAGATCCCCTTGGATGGCCCCGGTTTTGGCCAGCTGATCAGCTAAGTCATTTCCAGTTTTGTCTGGTCCCTCTACTTTGGAATGACCCTTGATCTTTTTCCAGTAGATGGTCATCCCATTCGATGTGACCAGATCATCAATGTTTTGGATCAACTTCCCATGTTTCAAGGGTTTGTTGTTAGCACATAACATGCCTCTGGTTTTCCAATTAACCAGGTGCTCCACGAACCCGTTCCGTACATAATCCGAATCTGTGATTATGACCAGTTCGTGGAGTTGATGCTGGACAGCAGTGAGGATGGCCTGATGCACAGCCATCAATTCTGCCACCTGACTACTTCGGGGACCAATTTTGTATCCAGCGGAGGGTTCTGGGGACTCATTCACCCATGCATTCCCTACGCCAGCCACCAGTTCTTTCTCCCCGTTGTTGTCAACATGGTAAGAGCATCCATCCACATAGACAGTGGGCATTCCCTCACACTTGTCCTCTTCAAAGACTTTGTGTGGGGAATTAAGGTATGCCTCCGTGTTGTCCTTGATTTTTAGACTTTCGTCCTCGAGACAGTTTTCTCTGGCACAATCATGCAAGTCAGCCAGACCTTGCGCGAGTGGACTCTTCTTGTTTTGGCCATATCTGACCTCCACAGGAAAGCCTTGCATTGACAGAATCCAGGAAGTAATTCGGGAATTACTCACATTTCCGGCCCGGATTCTGTCACTTTGGAGATATTGCAGAGGCTGGTGTGGAGTCTCCACTATGATGTGTTCCCCCTGGATAAACGGGCGGTAATTCTTCAATGCCCACACCGTTGCCAGGAGTGCCTTCTCACAATCGTTGAATTTTTCCTCCACAGAGGATAAAGTTTTGCTCGCATAGGAGATAACTTTATTGACCTTATCATGCTTTTGATATAATACTGCCGTCAAGCACGTATTAGAGAACCCTGTCTCCAGGAAGAACTCCTTGTTTCTGACAGGGTAAGCTATGCAAGGCGCTTGTGAGAGGCTTCTCTTGAGTTGTCTTACTGCCTCGGATTGTTCTGGACCCCATTCCCACTTGACCCCCCCCTTCAGGAGATGAATCAGGGGTCTGGTGATCTCTGCGTAGCCCTCAATGAACTTTCTGCTGTAATTAGTCAGTCCAAGGAGGCTCCTTAGTTCCCGCAGAGTTGTGGGGTCTTTCAGTTTCTGAAGTGCTTCCACTTTCTTTTCCTGGGGACAGAGACCCTGAGGAGTAATCTCATGCCCCAAGAAATTTACACGGGTTCTACACCACTGTGCTTTCTGAAAGGAAAGTTTTGCTCCGGCGGCCCTCAACTGTGTCAGAACATAACGGATCTCCGCTATGTGTTCCTCCACAGATGAACTTTTGATGAGGACATCATCTACATAAGCCAGGTTACCGCTCGCACCCAGGTCGGGCATGGCCTTATGTAGGAAAATGTTGAATTCATTGCCGGAGTTGAGGTATCCGAAGGGAGTCCGGGTCCATGTATACTGCTGGCCCCCAAAGGTAAAAGCCAGTTTGTATTGGTCCTCCCTGCTGACAGGCACGGTCCAGTATCCATTGGTCAGGTCTATTGCAGTGAATACCTGTGACCCCTGAATCTGGGCCAGCCCTTGGTCAATGTAGGGAAGAGGCCATCGGGAAGTATGGACCCGTTTGTTGAGCTCCCTAAGGTCGGCGCAGAGTCTCCACTGGCCGTTCGGCTTCAATATTCTCAGCACCGGATTATTGAAGGTGCTGTGGACTGGACGGATTATTCCCCGGGACTCAAGGTTCTTAATTATTTCCGTAAGGGACTCCATTGATGCGAGAGGCAAGCGATATTGCTTCACAAACACTGGAGTCATGCCAGGGTCCGTGGGGATTGTTGTGGTGTGGATGTCGGTGCGACCACAGTCATATGAGTCTACCGCAAAGAGATCTTGGAAATCCAAGAAAACTTGTTTCAACTTTTGCCTTTGTTCCAGAGTCACACAGGCATCAGCTAGGTTGACTCTCTCTTCCACCATCTGCCTGAAGCCTGGAAAGACTTCTGGTTTGGCTATCTCAGCGGCCTCCTCCAACTGGGTTGAGAAGTCCCTGGTCAGAGTGCTGATTTGGACCGGAGGCTTCAGGTGGGAAAGGCAGCCCTCATGTACCTGGAAAATCACCTCATCCCTCCTGAAGTCACAAGTCACATCTTCCTTACCATAGGGGCAGGAAGTGTACACCAGGAAGTTCCCCCCATGCCGGGTAAAAATCCTGTCTGGTGTTGTATTGTCATCACTGTCACTGTCAAAACAGTCCTTGGGGATTGGTCCTAACAGTTCGTTACCTAAATCCATGGAAAAATGTCGGTCATCAACCGCCATTCCAATAATGGTGCCTGCGGCTAGAGTAACACTCTTTAAGTTGCTGTTATCCACCTCTATTGGAATGGTGTCATGTTCTAGGTTGACTAATGGAGTTGGGTTTACCCCCAACCCTTGCTGTTGGAGAGAAGCATTTAGATGTATGTAAGCATCAGGGTTTTTCAACTCTTGTCCCCTTTTAACTTTCACTTCCAGGGAGAATTGTCGAGTCCTTTCTGGGATGGTGACTTCCTCTTTTACCTGAATTTCAACTGCATAAGGTAGCAATTGAGCTGACCTAAATGCTTTTTCTGGATCATCAAAGCCCATGGGATTATCCGCTAATCGGGACCAAGCTTTGAAGTTTATTAGGTCCAAACTAATGGCAAAGCGATTGAGAATGTCACTGCCTAAGTAAAAGGCGGCAGGGACGTCTCGCACGACCCAACAATTGTGGACTATGCTCTTGTTGCCAATGGAGATTTTGAGCATACACCTGCTTGGCAGGAGATGTTTGGAATTAGGTGCTTCCAGGTCCATTTCCCATTTGTCTATCAGTTTGAAGGTGGGAATGGCTGGATCTTTTGGGAGTTGGCGAAACATGGCTTCGCTGATGAAGCTCTTACCGTTGTTCACACACACTCGAGCGAGAACAGAGTCCTTCCCATCATTTAACTGAACAGGGATGAACAACTGCTCTCCAATTTGCTGAATATCAGCCAGGCTCTGAGCTGATTTCACATCTTTCTGGACTATAGGAGTGGGAGTTTCTGATTGTGGATTAGTATAGAATCTCAGAGTGTTTCCTTCCAGCGTGGAGTACCACCTTAGACTGGAAGGAAGGTTGATTTTCAGAAATAGAGAGGACCCCCCATCACCAGTCTGTTGTCCTACTGCTATTACTGTCACGTCTGGAATTTGGCTGTTCTGGAAGTGAAATTCTACTTGGTCAGATTTTTGTTCAACCATGTGGCATGTGCCGTTTAAACTAACATGGTTGACACTCTGTTTTAATTTTATTGGTCGGCTAGTCTGGGTCCAGAGGACCTTGTTTACGCAATCTATTAGGGGTGACAACCTTCTCAGGAGGTCATTCCCTAGTAAACAAGGGGTGCCCTCTGGGGTCACAACTATGACCGGGTGTTTCAACTTATGTCGCCCAATTTTAATGTCCAAATCTGCCGTCCCCTCGACGGGAATTTCCTTCCCGTCAAAGTTCTGTAGTTGTCCAGGAAGAGAGGTGAGAGGAATTTGGTAATTCTCTCCCCTTCCTGCATTCAGTTCGTCAAAGGCCCTTCTGGACAGAAGGGTAGCTTGAGATCCAGTGTCCACCAGTGCCGAGATTGTACCCTGCCCCTGTACTTGTACCGGGGCATAATATCTTCCCTCCTTCTCCTCAAGGGGGCACAGATAATGTACAATTTTGGACAACTGGTGGGCTAATTTTCTGGTTTTGGACATCGCGAGAGAAGAATTTTGGGCAGAATTCTGTGGAGAGCCTTGGGAATCTGAAAGAAAAAGTTGGCAACTGGAGATCAGAGCCATTGTGGGTTCCCCTGGCTCCGGTTCTGGGCCGCCCCCCCCTTTTTGGAGGCAGTCACCAGGATGGGTTTGAACCAGGGGATTTTCTTGCTGTTGGTTCTGGGATGAGATGGTGGGCGGCGGTAGCTCAGTCTCCACATCTCCCCAGTTTGGATTTGCATCCCTAGGGACCCATTTTTCTTTGGGAGGAGTTCCCCCCCTCTCTGAAGGAGAAGATCCTTTTCCCAGGATCCTCTGAAGATCCCTCTCCCTCATATTGGAAGATCTGTACCTCCTCCTCAAACTGAGTCTGTTTGGGTCTTTTGTTTCTCCTACCCCCCCTCTGCTCCTTAGGAGGCAGACTTTCAGGGGCAAGAGATTTTGTTTCCGGTTCCTGGGTTTCCAGGGGCTGTTTACAAGTGAGGAAGGAAGCTTCCTCCAAGGCTTTACACCCCCCTTCCCTTTGTGCCTCCTCCCTGGGAACCGGTGAGTTATCGGGGTGCTGCCCCCGTCATTGTTCTGGAGCACCAGGTCCAGAGTTGGGTGCGTTCTGCGCCGGCACGCCCATCTGAGGGTTCTGCTGAGCCCTCAGTATGTGACCCAGGTCCCGCGCCATGTTTTGAACCTGGCGCTCTAACTGGGAAACCCGCTCAGGCTGATACGGGGCCCTGTTTTCTCCCCTGGGCTGATCCCGGGAAGGGTAGCTGTCCCTTCTTTGGTAGTACCCCTGGTTGGGAAGATTTGGGTACCCCTCCACCCTTGGCCTCCCCTCTCCCGGATTCAGTGGTCTGGGCTCAGGGAATTGGGGAAAGAAGGATGGATGGTTTTGGGGCTGAAAGTCGGGAGGATATCTGGGGAAAAAGTTCTGCCCAGGGTTTGGTAAATTTCTGCCCTCCTGTGGGAAGTTTGGAGGGAAGTTCCCTGGGTTAGGTGCTTGGCTGGATCCCACCCCTTGGGCTGGAGGAGTCCACACATAACCCAGGATGGGTCGATTTCCCTTGTAACGTGGACTTACATAATCAGGAGAGCGAGGGACCCCATTTGTGGGGCTGCCTCCCTGGCTCCCTGTCTGTGACTGGCCCGAGGACCTTCTGGGCCTAGCATTATTAGGTGCAGGTAGGTTTTTAGGCCCCCCCATCTCCAAATCCAAAACGGGGGTGACCTTTACCTCTGCCACCTTGGCAGCAGCAGGGGTGCTGTTGGCTTTGGGGTTTTTCTGGGCATTACTTTTGCTATCTACCGGTTTCTGCACCTCATAGATCCGGGTAGCCTGTTCAACGACCCAATCTAAGGATCTTTTCTCGTGAAAATCCCTCACGAGCTGGGTCATGATGTATTTGGGCAAGGCATGGAAAAACGTATTTATGAACTCTCTACTATCTGTGCGCACCCTTCTTGTGGTCTGTGCAAAAGCACGCTTTAACTCCTGCACAAATTCTTGTGGGGCCTGATCCTCCCCACATTGCAAATTGTAGGCTGCCTTGCGAGCCTCTTGAGGATTTCTGTGAACAGAAAAATGTTTCAGGATGGCCGCCTTATATGTGGACCATCTTAAATGATTTTGGTCCTCCAGCCCCGCAAAGAAACTGGAGTATTCCGGGGAGAATGTCCACTTTACATATTGAATACAGCTTTGGCTGTCCTTCAAATGGAAAGTCTCCATCATTTGTTCAAACAACTCTAGGTGCTCCCAAACAGAATACTTAGCGTTCTTATGGTAAGGCGTGATGACGCTCCTGATCGCCTTAATCTGCTTTAAGGGGTCCTTAAGCAAGGCCCTTTTTGCCTTATTGGCCTTTTTGGTTCGGGTAACCCTTGTCCATTCATCCTCGGACTCAGAGGCACTGCTCCCAGAGGTTCCCGTCTGATCTTCCAGGTTTTCCCGGATTCTGCAAGCCTGGGAATGGCTGGCAGAATGTGGGGACCTGGTCTCCTGTGTCCTGCGCAGTTCAGAGGAGTCTTCAGATTCCTCCTTGCTGCCAGGATTTGATGGGTACCCCCTCCACTGACCTAACTGGGCAGAGGTTTTCAGGATGCCCTTAATGGGCCTACTCTCCTGGGGTTCCCCACTGAACTGTACTGTACTTGGGTGCCCATACCCGGATGCCCACCCCTCCATTCCTGGATGGTACTGGCCTATGAGCCCCATGCTTCTGGCTGGATAGTAATCTGCCATCCCTGTGGCCCTGTGCTCATGTGCGCCAGGGGACACTGGGGTGGCAGAGTCCAGGGACTGAGAGGTATGAGGGCCTCTGGTACTAGGGCTCCTGAGGTTATGCTCCGGAGTTTCCATTTCCCAGCGAACCTCATCTCTATCCGCCCCTGCTCCCTGTTGCAATGCAAGAGCCTGCATTTGTGCCTTCAGTTCCTCAGTTAAGGCCTTACTCGACTCTATCAGTCTCTCCTGCATCGCTACCTGCTGTTGGAGCCTATCATTGTGCTGGCAGAGAGCTTCATTCTCTCTCTGTGTTTCCTGATTGGTCCTGGAGCACTGGGCCAGTCTTTGCTGCAGGAGGGTTACCTCCTGAGCTGTGTCCCTATTGGCCTGCTCCTTTCTTGCTAGAGCATCCTCCACCCTCCTGGTGTGCTCTAACAAGTTCTGGTGTTATTTTTGGAGGTCACCCAGTCCCTGGTGGGCCAGGTGATTTTCTTCCATTTTTCTTTTTAGATGGCAGACTTCCTGGCCTATGGCGTCTCTTTCCTGACTAAGAGCCTGCATTTGTGCCGCCAGGTCGTCCCTCTGCCTTTGGAAGGTACCAGCTTTCTGGCGCTCCTGGTCAAACTCTGTCTGGTTATCTAGGTCTTTCAAAATCAGTTTATTGCTCTCTGCCTTCTCTCTATCTAGGTGGCTTTGCAGGGTGACTACCTGCTCAGCACATGCCCTATTGAAGTCCAGTTGTTGCTCCAGCTTTTTCTGGTTTTGCAGTAGGGAGTCCAAACCTTCTTGGTATTCCTTCTGCAAGGCCAGAAATCTGGTATCCTGTTCTACCTTTTCCTGTTGCAGCACATCCATATCCTTCTTTATTTTAATGATGTGCTGCCTATTATCATCTTCTGACTCCTGGCTCCTCTGCAGCCTTTGCTCAGAAGAGACCAGGTCAGATTGGGCCTTCTGTAATGCCATCTGTTGCCTATTTGCCATATTTTGGCTTTCAGCACATCTATCCTGCATGTCTCCCATATATAGGTACAGGTATGCTGCTATCCTGGCAATCTTATTGTGTTCCTCTTTGGCTTTAGGAGCCATATATAGTTCACTCAGGGCCACATGTAAGGGACCCTGATCTCTATATATATCTGACCCTGTTTCAGTGACCTGTTGTGTGATGGCCTGCAACCACACATCCTGGCCCTGTTCGGTCCATTCACCTCTCACAAATAGCTTATGCAAGAGGTGCTCTCTGGCTATTTTCATGTCTACTAAGGTCGTCATTCTAGAGATTGGTCTCTGTCCTGACTTACAGAAGTTTGTATTTTATTTTTGC
Source organism: Ambystoma mexicanum (assembly GCF_040938575.1). Lineage (NCBI taxonomy): Eukaryota > Metazoa > Chordata > Amphibia > Caudata > Ambystomatidae > Ambystoma > Ambystoma mexicanum. The sequence continues at coordinate 113,367,806 of NC_090921.1, read as the reverse complement.
AGAACAGAACTTTTCTTGGAGTGTCCCTTTTGAGGAATGCTTCACAGCGTAATGTAGCGTGGTGATCCGACCGGATGTATGTATCCCGTCAGTTAGCACACTGTATTAAGCTGCACAAGTGGTAAATCTAACCCAACGTCTCGGCTCGAGCCCCCAATTTGTAAGAGGATTCAATTCAGCACTACAGCTAAGTTAACGCCTAGTCTAGAATACTGAATGAAAACCCTTATTGATATATCTTTAGGTCCAGTTCATGCGTTCTGGATGACTACCCCTGTATAACACCCCTCTCTTGGAATCCCCCTGACCCCACTGAGCCAAGAAGTAGTTCTGTTTTGCAAGTTTAAAAGGTTTATTTGATAATTTAAAATAGATATATATATCACGCTTTATAATAAATTAATAATTGAATAGCACACTTAATCTGATATGATAAAGATCAACAACGGAGAATCTGGCACTAACACACTTCTTATAATCACTAATGAGTTGACATGAAATGGATAAGGTAGCACACTGGTAAATAGGAACAAAAGTATAATGTGGTAGAGGATGCTTTATGTAAGCTCAGGTGGATGCAATATTCAATGAATGCAGTACAGAAAATACTCAATATGATTTCAACCAAACAATGTAATCACTTTTCTCTGGCTATTCACTCCCCCCCTCTTTATGCAATGCAAGGAAATGGGAGGAAACACACAGTTCTCAGAAATGCAATCAATGTAATTCAGTTCAACCCAGCAAGCTTAGACAACAGAAAACAGATAGGAGTTTTGAAAACACAAGCCCAAATGCTTTGATATGTGCTAGCAATGGATGAGAAATATGCTAAATTTGCTTTTAATTCCCTTTCAGAGGTTCAGGGTGAGTGGTATCTAGTTAATATTAGTCCAGGCTCACACTAGCAATGATGCAGGGATAGTTAACAGGTTAAACGAATTTCTGGCAAATGGAAGGCAAGCAGCAGCAGTTTTTACATGTGAAGAAATTTGCAAATCGCGGCAAAATTCGCGGATGCGTGTTCCGCGATTGCGGTAAAACTATAAGGGGTAGGAATGCGGTTCTAGGTGCGATTCAAAGCTAAGATTCTAAGCTTTCAAATAAAAGTTATTGCAAGTCTCTAGCACAAACGGTTGCGGAGATATGAGCGATTTTGTGAAGGTCGTTTTTCAGATTTGAAATTTTAAAGTTCAAAAAGACAAGTGCAGCTTGCGACTAGAAAATGACAAGTGACAGCTTTACAAATGACAGGTGACAGTTAGGAGGCAGTTCTACTTAGATTAAATAGATTGAATTATATTATTTTAACTAGGAGATTGGATCTGCACAGTTTTCTAGGTACTCACACTATATTCTTGAGTGAAATGGGCCTCGCCATGGATCTGGTCAGGGTTTTGGACTGGGCTCGGGTCTCTCTCTGGCACAGCACTGCTTTCTCTCTGGGTACAGCACTGCTTTCTCCCTCTGGTCTGGTCTCTAGTTCTGGATAGATTGAAGTCTCTAGTTTGGCTCTCTGGAGGTTTGATGGAGGTAAAGTCTGGATTTTTCCGGCAGAGTGCGTTGCAGCAAATGGAATTGAAGGTCCCTATCTGTCCTGTCTGTCTGCTTTTATGTGTTTAGAATGTGGGTGTGTTCTAGCATCACTGACCCTACCTCTCTCTCAGCTTCTAATTGGTCAAACTTCCATTTATCAATTGATTGGGGAATGAACTGTGAGTCAGAGGGATGTCATTTTATGGCTTGCAGATAGGACACTCCTCTGTCAGATTGCACACATTCTATATTTGATAATAAAAGACATATTTCAGAGTTACACAGTTGTTTGAAATTACATATACATGGGGTGGCTGAATTTAGCCATGTCTCTGTCCAAATCTGCTGTTTCTAAGAGCTTGCATTCAGAAATGGCACATTCTAGCACTTTTTCATGTGCTGAACAACATTGGATCTTCATTAAATTTTATACAACTGTTCCTCACATATCTACCCACATACCAATGCATTTTCGTTTGTCTAGCTGAAACAGGGAGTCTGTAATATTAATAAACAATGGGGTTTTGCCCCAGAACATCACACAAATTGGAGTTTGGGCTTGAATTAAAGGTACATTTTTTAAATTAAAGCTCTCAAAGTTATACATTTCTGTCATTTGATTACAAAGAGTTATCAGTGTTTTTGTAAAATATATATTTTACTTTCAATTCAGTCCTCAGAGTGTTGAAGTCCGCCTCCAAGACTTGGGTGGGTCAGTCACAGATCTCTGCTGGCTGGCAGATCTTTGTTGACAGCAAACATTCAGAATTAAAATATTCCTTTCAGAGGAAAGGGTCCTTTGTGTGGTGTCTGGCAAGCTCACATCAGGAGGCCACTTTGCATTTAATTAACAGAACCCTGTTATTTCCTGGCTTCTTGTGTTGAGTTCTGAAGTGTCAAGAGTTCTCAGGACATGCAACCCCTTTGAACCTTTGATGAAATAAGACCCCTTTCTTTGCACTCATGCAGTTTGCAAGACAGCTCTCCTGTCAGAGTTTAGACCGCTAGCGCCACCATCAGGATTTTGTGGTTACTGCATCCATCCTTGGGATTTTTCTTTTAGATTGATTCCTTTCAGCAAGTGATATTATATGGAGTAGATTGTCCATGTTCAGGACATGGCATTGGTGTGTTTCTGCAGTAAAGTAATTCTGTGCCCATGATTTTGACAGATTTGACATTCAAGAAAAATGAATTCCCAACAGTATGGGTTTGCTTTTGGCAATCAGCATTGCATCTCTGAACTCACAATATAGGCAAAATGGGATTTTCCTGTGCATTTTCTGGGGAGCTCTGGCCATTATGATGTTTTCAATGCCAGTACTGCACAGTTTTGAGGTAGGGCCCGGATGCATGGGTAAATACATCCCACAAGTGTTTCTCGGTGGGGCTGGAATGTAACAGCTTGTCAGTGTCTTTGCCCTTTATCATACTCTGCTGTGCCGTCCGTGAACCATGCAAACCTTTGTTCTTCCTCTGTCAATGTATCATAGGCGGGTGCGACTTTGATGGGAGATTCTGGCAATGCCACAGGGGTGCTTGGTTCAGGCATCGCTTCCAGATCTACTGCCTCCAGCATTTGTTCTTGCAGTCTGGAAACCCCTGTGCGGCCAGCTTTCGCACGTTGCTGTAGATACCATTTCCATTTAACATGAGTAGCGTCTTGCGCTCTGCCACTTTTTCCGCTTGCAGCAGAGTCGCGCACCCAGCCATTGATCGGAATTTCTGTGCAAATTGTCACTGCTTGCTCACCTGTGTTTCTTTCTGATTACTTTGTACATGTTCTTTCTCAGCACTGGTCAGCATGATATCATCAATGTAATGAGCAACATACACATCATCCAACTCTACCATCTTTAAGTCTCTGGCAATCAATCCATGACACAGATTGGGACTATGCAAATACCCCTGGGGCAATTTAGTAAAGGTAAATTGTCTGTCTCCCCAAGTGATAGCAAATTGGTCTTGTGATTCAGTGTCAATATCAATGGAGAAAAATGCATTGGCCAAGTCAAGGACCAAATGCCATTCACCCACTTCTTTTGTAAGGTTTTCAATCAGAGTAATGATGTCTGGCACCGCCACAGCTAAGGGCGGCACCTTCTTGTTCAAAGCGCGAAAATCAATTGTCAAACGCCACGCCACGCAGAGCGAAGACGAGCAAGGCTGTGCAAAGCTGTGCCTGGCTCCCAAGGGCTGCGTAGGGCCTCTTGCAAAGGCTAGATGTTTATGTCTTTAAGAAGGGCCTTCGCAGTTAACCCCTTACAAGCATGCAGGCTCACCCAGTTCGAGAGGCCTGGCTGATTTCAGCATTTTCCTCCATGCTTCGAATAAGCTCTAATACACACAAGATAGCTCAATAGGTTAGTGCAAATGCAGGTTACTGCAAGCACCTAGAAGCTTATCACGACAAATGTAAAAATGTCAATTGGCGAGGGATTGCCTTTCACAGCAAATGCCTTTATTGCAGACATACCAGAGTATATACTTGGCATGGATGTGTTGTTGGGCAAAAGTGTGACTACAGATTTAGGTGTTTTTGGCAATCGGAAAATCCATGTGAGAGTTGTTAACCCCGTGGTGGTTGGGCACGCAAAATGGTCCCCCTTGCATTTACCTCCTCCTGCTGAGCCAGTATGCGTGAAACAGTACAGGTTGCCAGGAGGGCACAAAGAAATTGGTAAAACTATTAAGTCATTCCAAAAAGCTGGCATAATGAGGCCGGCAGCCAGTCCATTCAACTCGCCTATCTGGCCTGTCCGCCGCCCAGATGGGGCATGACGTCTGACAATTGATTACCGCATTTTGAATAAGAAGGTGCCGCCCTTAGCTGCGGCGGTGCCAGACATCATTATTCTGATTGAAAACCTTACGAAAGAAGTGGGTGAATGGCATGTGGTCCTTGACCTGGCCAATGCATTTTCCTCCATTGATATTGACACTGAATCACAAGACCAATTTGCTATAACTTGGGGGAGACAGACAATTTAGCTTTACTAAATTGCCCCAGGGGTATTTGCATAGTCCCACTCTGTGTCATGGATTGATTGCCAGAGACTTAAAGATGGTGCAGTTGGATGATGTGTATGTTGCTCATTACATTGATGACATCATGCTGACCAGTGCTGGGAAAGAACATGTAGAAAGAGCTGCTGAAAAGTTGATCACACACATGCAAGACCGGGGGTGGACAATAAATCCCAAAAAGGTACAGGGGCCTGCTCAAGAGGTGAAATTCTTAGGTGCAATCTGGTCTGGGTCAGTTAAGAAAATTCCCGACCCGGGGGGGCGCTGTTGCGCACGACGGAGATGGCCGCCTGAGGGGAGATCTCCGGCCCGTAATATATCCTATTATAAATTAATCCTGTTCAGGGCCGCCTACACGCCAATAAACACCTGCATTCGGCGGTGGTGAGCCTGTGGCATTACTCCACCAATTTTCATGTAGAAACGCTGGCTCAATCCTGAGAAATCGGACTGCAAACTTATACCGTGAACGTGGCGGAGGAGTATCCGGGCCACGGCTCCAGGAGAGATCACGCGACGGCCAGGTGGTGCTGGCTCGTGCGCAGGCCGGAAGGGGGAAGGGCCTCACTCCACGCCTTTCTGAGTTGCCGGTGGACATATCTTGTTGGCCCTCGATCTTTCTCCTGGGTATACATCGCACGCCTGTGTCGTGATACACAAAAGTGACAATTTGCCAATCGGGGCTTTAGATGACAGCATTAGCCGCTGAAAGCCAATAGTTTATTCAAAGTATTTGCTAAATGCTGACAATAATCTGTTGTGGCACCTCCATTACGCAGTAGTGAGTTACAAGGAATATGCAGGCCTAGTAGGGGTGGCAGGTCACATTATGCATTGTAGATAGACAGGCAGGGTGAAGGCCCCAGTTCTGTAGCTAATAGAGACATTATTGGAGTGTTTTGAGCATTATGGCACCTATATTGCGCTTAGATAGCCAATCTTAAACGCTATGGACACTAAGCTATGAGTGCATGCCTTTTAGAGCTTGCTCACATTGGGTTAATTCATCTTGGCTTCTCTTAGAATATTCTGCCTTTCTAACTGTAGCCCTGCATGGCTTCATAAACAAATCCTGTTTCCCTGAGAAGGCCTGGTACGGCCTTGCCCACACGCTGATAAGGACATCCAGTGCTTTCGCAGAGAGGGCTCCAAGGGAGGGGTAGGAGCGAGCAGGGAGCATCTCAGAGAGAGTTGGGTTTTTCCATGAGCAAGCCTATATTTTACACAGGGAAAGTTCAGGAACTGTGCGTCATGGACTGACAGCACGAGATTACAAAAAAATGCATGCCCACATGGATCAGGTGGGAGATCCATCCGTGTACTTGTTTCGAGCAAGATCGAGTGTCCAGAACCTGATGCTCTGTCGGCACCCTGCAGCGCTGTCCTCTGAGCGGGGCTGGCAACAGCTAGCTTATGAGGGCCAGGGTCTCCCAGTGCTGATTGAAGGGGCGTAGGACTGTGTTTCCATATGTTTCTCTAAGTTCTATGTTTCTCTATATTTTGTAGTTCTCTAAGTTTTGTGTTTTGTAATCTTCTCTAACTTGAATCCCAAAGTGCTGCTAATTTTACTTTTTATGCTTTTTCTAATAAATGGTAAAAATTTTGAAGATGTCATTTGTCACTAGCATGAGTTCACTGCTCGGCACAATAGAACCTGTATTTTGGGCTGATTTGGGTAATTTTTGCTCTCAAGGGCTGGTCCCGAGGAAGATGTTCACCTTTTCAAGACATTTGGTGGCAGCTTGGGGATTTGTGCAGAGCAGTGCCTTGCTGTGAAATGACAAATTGTGTGAGAGAACACAGTGCAGAGTGAGGAGCAGGCTGTCGCATTTCCTTGGTGGTCTCACTGCAGCTCTGAGACATCAAATAGACAGCATTTTTGTGTTGGCTTGCCGCGGCCGATAGCTTGTGTGGTTAAGACTTTGCCCTTCAGTAAATCAGTCGTGGCTGAATTACTGCTTGAGAACGGAGCCAGGGAGCACAGGGCGATAAACAAGCCGGAAATGGCTATGTTTAAAGCGCTCCACGAAATGGTGAAGAAAGATTTATGTTCAATTAGGAAAGAATTTTATCATGCGGTTTCCCCAGTTAAAGTTGTAATTTGGATTGCAAAGTGAGACGGAGTTCTCACTCTATTCTGTCATGAGGGCAGGAAATAGTTGCGAGGATTTGACATGCAAATTGTGAATATTGATTTGAACATTGAGATCCAGCCCCAGTGTGCTAGCGAGTGGGGGGCTGTAATGTAAGGAGGCGAAGGTTCGCTTTTTATAATGTATACTTTTGAAGTGTTGACATTCCTGAAGATAACGTGGGAATGAGCGGAGTTTAGGAGAAAGAGTAACATCTGTGTTGAGAGCCTAAAGGGTTTGTTTTTTGGCAACTGTAAATTCGATGTGCTGGTGGTGCATTCTGTTTAAAGAAACACACTAAAATGGCTACATTGCATTTTAGCTGTGCCATGCTTACAATGGGTGAGAGACTCACTTAAAAAAGAAAGTGAGTGAATGGTATTTGGATTTTCGATTTTTGTGTATTGATTTGAAATTGCAGAATCAGATTTGGGGGGAAAAGACAATTTATATTTTCTAAATTGCCCCTAGAGTATTTTGACTGTTCCCACGCTATGCCATGGATTAAAGTAATGTTGCTATTAAGTGATGTATGTTTTGGAAATAGTGACCTGTTGACTGTGATACATGGTGAAAAAAGTTGTTGACAAATTAACAGCCCACAAGCAATACAGAGTGTGGGTTGCTCTTGCAGAAAACATGCAGGCAGCTGCACTACACATGACATGTTTTAAATGCACTGAAATAAGTGGTTATATTCTGGCAATGGTACAACAGAATGAAAAATCTGTGTGTGATAAGACAGCACAAAGATTCAGTGGGTTGAGGGTTCTTTTTAAAGATCGCACAGTACATTGGAGTGAGTTTGTGAAGCCAAACTACAAGGTTACAAGGAAAAAGAAAAATGTATGCCTTTAAATGGGACATTGATCAGTGGCCTGTTTTAAAACAGGCTAAAAGACGCTTTGCCGATTTGCAAAATTACATGGAGTTGAATCTGATGACAAGAAAAAGTGCCTCTTTTGAAAATCAGAGTCTTGCTGTGCAGAGCTTGTGCCTTGAAGATAACTTGCACTGTCTTGGGCGAGGTGCGTGAAAAAAAAAAACTGTTGGAGGAAGTGTAGTGATACACGAAATTGCAACCTTGCCAATCAGGGCTTTAGATGACAGCATTAGCCGCTGAAAGCCAATAGTGTATTCAAAGTATGTGCTAAAAATGCTGACAGTAGTCTGTTGTAGCACTTCCATTATGCAGTAGTGAGCTACAAGGAATATGCAGGCCTAGTATGAGTGATAGGTCACATTATGCATTGTTGATAGACAGGCAGGGAGAGGGCCCTAGCTCTGTAGCTAATAGGTATTTTTGGAGTGTTTGGAACATTATGGCACCTATATAGCGCTTAGATAGCCAGTCTTAAGCGCTAGAAACACTAAGCTATGAGTGCATGCCTTTTAGAGCTTGCAGATGGGGTTAATACATCCCTGCTTCCCTTAGAATAAATATGCTAAAACTTATTTGAAGGTGTCATTTGTCACTAGCATGAGATCACTGCTCAGCACAATAGAACCTGTATTTTGGGCTGAATTGGGTATTTTTTGCTCTCAAAGGGCTGGCCCCGAGGAAGATTTTGCCCAGATCACGACATTTGGTGGCAGCGGTGGGATTTGTGCAGAGCAGTGCCTTGCTGTGAAATGACAAATTGTGTGAGAGAACACAGTGTAGAGTGAAGAGCAGGCTGTCGCATTTCCTTGGGGGTCTCACTGCAGCTCTGAGACTTCAAAAGACAGCAGCGTTGTGTCGGCTTGCCATGGCCGATAGCTTGTGTGGTTAAGACTCCCTTCAGTAAATCAGTCGTGACTGACTTATTGCTTGGGAATGGAGCCAAGGGAGTACAAGGCGATAAACAAGCGGGAAATGGCTTTGTTTAAAGCGCTCCGATGAATGGTCAAGAAAGATGTATGCTCAATTAGAAAAGAATTTTATCATGCGGTTTCCCCAGTTTAAAGTTGTAATTTGAAATGCAAAGTGAGACGGTGTTCTCATCTCTATTCTGTCATGAGGGCAGGGAAAAATAATTGCAAGGATTTGACATGCAAATTGTGAATAGTAATTTAACCATTGACTCAGCCCCAGTGTGCTAGCGAGTGGGGGGGCTGTAATGTTCGGAGGCGAAGGTTCACTTTTTTGATGTATGCTTTTGAAGTGTTGACATTCCTGAAAAATAATGTGGGGAATGAGCCGTGCTTAGGAGAATGAGTAACATCTGTGCTGAGAGCCTAAAGGGTTTGTTTTTCTTTTGGCAACTGTAAATTCCATGTGCTAGTGGTGGCGAATTCTGTTTAAAGGAAACACACTAAAATGGTTATATTGCATTTTAAGCTGTGCCATGCTTATAATGGGTGAGAGACTCACTTAAAAAAGAAAGTGAGTGATGTTATTTGGATTTTCGATTTTTGTGTATTGATTTGAAATTGCAGAATCAGTTTGCAATGGTTTGGGGGGAATAAACAATTTATATTTTTCTAAATTGCCTCTAAATTGCCCCTGGAGTATTTTTGACTGTTCCCACGTTATGCCATGGATTTGTACTGTTGCCTTATAAGTGATGTATGATTTGGAAATAGTGACCTGTTGACTGTGGTACATGGTGAAAAATGTTGTTGACACATTTAAAAGCCCACAAGCAATACAGAGTGTGGGTTGTTCTTGCAGGAAAAAACCGTGCAGGGAGCTGCACTAAACATAGCATTTATTTTTTAAATGCACTGAAATAAGTGGTTATATTCTGGCAATGGTACAACAGAATGAAAAATCTGTGTGTGATAAGATAGCACAAAGATTTATTAGGTTGTGGGTTCTCTTGAAAGGCGCACATTACATTGGATTGAGCTTGTGAAGCCAAACTACAAAACTACGAGGAAGAAGAAGAGAAAAAAAAACGTATGCTTTTAAATGAGACATTAATCAGTTTAAAACAGGCTAAAGACGCTTTGACATTTTGCAAAATTACATGGAGTAGAATCTGATGACAAGAAAAGTGCCTCTTTTGAAAATCAGAGTCTTGCTGTGTGTGCAGAGCTTGTGCCTTGAAGCTGTCTTGGGCGAGGTGCGCGAAAGGAAGGCAGACAAAAGCAGAATACTGCACTTCTGTTTAGTGAAATGATGCTTCAGATATGGGAGCTTTTCTGAGTTGCTGGACAAGAGCAGTGCAAGAAAGTGTTAATCTGTATGAACTGTCTGAAACAAGTGCCTTTCCATTGAAGCCGCCACAGTTTAAGAGTTATAGAGCAAAGAGATAAGCTTGCTGCGTGCTCATGGCGCTGCCAGGTGCACACGAAAGATAAACAATGACATTCCTGCATTCCTTCCCCTGTGAAAAGACCGTCAGTGAGCAGACAACTGAGGAAGGGGGTGCAAAGGCAGAAAAGAGACTTTCTAACGGCATGCAATAACAGAACTGATCAGAAGTAAAGAATTTGCCCAGTAACACTGGAAGGAAAACAAACGCTGCATGCAGGATGGCAGACGGGCACATCACATCTGAACATTTGGGGAACCTGTGCATCTGTGAATGGGCTAAGAAAAGACAGCTGCCCATTCCAACAGACATTACTGTGCAAACCGCATTCCCATGCACCATGTGATGTGATGTGAAATGAAACGCTATTGCTGCGCAAGCTGCATTCCCATGCACCATGTGATGTGAACTGAAGTAAAGCGCTGTGCACTGGAGAAGAAACCTCTAGGCGCTTTGAGAAGAGAAAATACACATCTGGCAAACTGCAAGCTACATTGCCAGGGATGGAGTAACTGACAAAGACATTATGGCATTCCAGATGGAAGCAAAACTGACAAAAGTGCTTAGCCGTTTTGCAAGAGACAACATGCAGAGCGGGGCTTTGGAGTACAACATGAACACTGCACATTAGCCATGATCCAGAAGCCTCACGGCTTAGTGCAAGAATGAATGATTTGTTGAAGCAACAAAAGAAACTGACTTAGACTATTGCGCTCAAAGGGGTGGTCCAAGAAACAGCAAACACCCTTTGAGAAAATGACAAGTGAAAAACCAGAGGCTTGAAAGACACTAGCTGTATGGAGAAAAATAAACAAAGCTGCTTGTGCAACTGGAGGCGGTATTGGACTGAAAGACTTTACCTTTGAAAAATGGAGTGATGCCAGCAGGGCAAACTAAATCAAGATCATGAGACACTGGAAGGAAGTTGGCGCCTGGCATTCGTGATCGCTTTGGTGAAAAAGAAAAGCCTTGTGCGACCTGGGTACTTATTATATGGCTTTTGTAAAAGCACAGATCAGTCTGAGGTACCATTGACCAACTATGATCGCATTGCACAAATGAGTTTGTGATTAGGCAGTTACACCCCGTATGGTTGAGTGTAAATAAGCCCCCAGAAACATGCAGAAGGGTGATAAATAATTGCAGTAGCAATGATAAAGTGTGTAGTTACCTGGTGAGACTTCTGAAGATGGGGGTGGTGTTCAGGGAAGGGGTGGATAACGCCGATATTGAAGAATAATGATATTGAAGTTTTGATGAAATCCTAACATTTCTGTTTGTATTTTGCCTAGGCAAAAAAGCAAGACAATAGCGTGTCCTTATTGGCGTAAATGTGTGCAGTATGTGGGTGACACTGATCTCAGAGAATATGCGAGTTACTGCGAGATGCGAGTCAACTTTAAACGTGTCCTGCACCGCACTCCATGCTGCTATTTGTTCTGCAACCTGCGAAAGATGTCCAACAGAGTAATAACTTTTGCTGAACTGGCACGGTGCAGACTTGGCTAATTATCAAATATTTGATGCTACACATTCAAATGATTCAGTTGCTGGAAATAACTTAATTGACATGGCTTGCCTTTCTTGTTTAAAGAACTATGGACAATGAGTTGTGGACTGTAACATCATGCACCACAAACAGCTGTGTGACACAGCAATTGAATGCTAACACATTGAAAAATGGTTTTTAAATGCACCTTTTGAGATGAATCTGAAAAAAACGAAATGGTTTTACTCTTCCAACTGAATTGCTTTAACCAGAGATGTTTTGTTTTTTGAAAAAAAAAAAAAAACTTCTACGTTGCACGTAGGCAGGAGAATGATTTATGAATTGTTGGGGCAGCAGGATTATGCAAGCAGGAGCGTAATTTATTTTGTGATAAAATGAGTGCGCACATCAAAGTCCTGTGCGTAGGTTAAGATTCTTAATTGAAGTAATGCTGCCAAGTGTGTGAGCTCTAATTTGAGATGGTAACCTTTGAAACACTGGATACGTTTACAGCCAGCTTAAGGCAGGTAAATGAAACCATGACTGACTTGATGTTTGATTTTATGACACATAGTGTGACACGGTTTTTTGTTAAACCAACCAGTTTCATGTTTTTGTGGGGACAGCTGTCTCCAGCACACTAATGCAAAGAGTCACCTTTTGATTGTAGACATTTGGAATAATTCTTTGGAAAAGCGCTACAAATGAGTATCCACATGGAATTGCTAGCGTACTGGCCTGGCACATTGTCAGACATCTTTTGTCACTGACTCATATGACTGGTGCCCAAATGTTTCAGTGAATGGATACGATTTGTTTAAATTTGTTTAATGTGATGTTTTTCTGACCAAGAACTGCAGCGAGTGCTCTCGCCAAGATTTTATGGACTATAACTTGACTAAATGCATTTTACACAATGGTGTGATGAAACAGCCACTGCCGGAGGGTAGTATGGTGTTTGTGGCTAAAACTAATAATATGGTAGATATCCCACTTGAAGAAGGGTATTCTCCAAGTCACAATAGGTAGACACTGTGAACGTGTTAGATTTTCCAGTAGTAAGCAACATGTAAATTGTAGGCTGGTAATGCACACCTCCATAATTACAGTGATACACTTAGACATAGATTTATCATGAGGCAATGTTTCCTTAGTACTACCAAGCTGCTACAAATGGAGTCCATTTCTATGGCCCATCACTAGAGTGCGCATAGCTAGGGAGCTAGATTCATTAATTGCAGGAGCTTTATATGCTTGTGACATAGAAACTGTGCACAATAAGCTAGCCACTATGGGTTCTGACGCCAGCTCTGCTATAGAACTTCTAGCCTAGTGGGGTTCATTGATACCGCCCAACACTGCTACAAGTATTGGCAACCACTGAAGATGGCAGAATTTTAGGTATGAAGACATTTTTTCTGCCATAGGGCAGGTCAACAAGACTGCTAAATACACACGATGCATTGTATGGCAAACATTGTTTAATCAGCAGGTGTTGGCTTTTTACTGAGTGGGGGCGACCATCCTCCACACACTGGCACGCAGAGCTACAGTTACCAGCATACATATGGATTGAATTGCTTGCTTTTGATTGCATGAATAACACATGCCATGCTTTGATGCAAATTAGTAGAATTGTTTTTATTTAGACAACCTGGTGCCCATGGGTTCACCTTGTTCACGAAATTAGATGGTTTCTGGTTGGGTTCCACATACATGGGGGAAGTGTCTAGTCACACAGCCCATAGTCACGTTTGAATGCCCTGGGATCAGGGGGAGGGTAGGCCCTTAGAGTGAAAGGCTGCCAGGTTTTAGAATTGGTAACCATACATAAATGCAATAGTGCATTGTAGATTAGACTACACTGGATTGCCTTGACATTTTAACTGCATGCTGCTTTTTAACTGACAATCAGTTATACAATAATTATTTAGGTATTTTTGTGTAGGCCAGGTTTTGGCTAGAGTAAATGTCCATGTTCACTTTGTGTAGGTATTTTTGTGTAGGCCAGGTTTTGGCAAGGGTATATGTCACTGTTCACTTTGTGTACATTTTTGTTTAGGTAGTGTTTTACCTTGCATGCCACGCTAACTAACCGCTAGAAGGTAGTTTGCTTAAACCTCTTGCAAAGCCCCAAGGTCTTTATCACTGCACTAAATACTATATTGATAGGTATTAGTCAGCATTTGTCGCACACACGTTGAATAGGGGTGGAATGTAGTGATACACGAAATTGCAACCTTGCCAATCAGGGCTTTAGATGACAGCATTAGCCGCTGAAAGCCAATAGTGTATTCAAAGTATGTGCTAAAATGCTGACAGTAGTCTGTTGTAGCACTTCCATTATGCAGTAGTGAGCTACAAGGAATATGCAGGCCTAGTATGAGTGATAGGTCACATTATGCATTGTTGATAGACAGGCAGGGAGAGGGCCCTAGCTCTGTAGCTAATAGGTATTTTTGGAGTGTTTTGAACATTATGGCACCTATATAGCGCTTAGATAGCCAGTCTTAAGCGCTATAAACATTAAGCTATGAGTGCATGCCTTTTAGAGCTTGCAGATGGGGTTAATACATCGCTGCTTCCCTTAGAATAAATATGCTAAAACTTATTTGAAGGTGTCATTTGTCACTAGCATGAGATCACTGCTCAGCACAATAGAACCTGTATTTTGGACTGAATTGGGTATTTTTTGCTCTCAAAGGGCTGGCCCCGAGGAAGATTTTGCCCAGATCACGACAGGAAGGCAGGGAAGCAGAATGCCGCGCTCCTGTTCAGTAAAATGGTGTTTATAGAAGCTGGCAGATATGGGAGTTTTTCTGAGTTGCTGGAGCAGCGCAGAAAACAGTTAATCTGGATGAACTGTCTGAAATGAGTGCCTTCCATTGAAGCATCCCCAGCTTATGAGTTATAGGCAAAGAGATAAGCTTGCTGCATGCGTATGGCGCTGCCATGTGCACAGGAAAGATAAACAATGACATTCCTGCATTCCATCCCCTGTGAGAGACACCATCAGTGTGAGCAAAGACAGAGATGGGGTGCAAAGACAGAATGCTGAAACTGAATTTAAGGCAATAATTGCTGTGAGTGAGAAGATGAAAAAGAGCGCAATCTACCTTGCACATGCTGATGTACGCATGCTTTCTGACACTGGCATGCAATAACAGAGCTGATCAGAAGTAAAGAATTTACCCAGTATCAACACTGCAAGGAAAAGAAATGTTGCATGAAGATGGCAGACTGGGCGCATCGCGCATCTGAACATTTGGGGAACCTGTTGTAGTGATACACGAAATTGCAACCTTGCCAATTAGGGCTTTAGATGACAGCATTAGCCGCTGAAAGCCAATAGTGTATTCAAAGTATGTGCTAAAAATGCTGACAGTAGTCTGTTGTAGCACTTCCATTATGCAGTAGTGAGCTACAAGGAATATGCAGGCCTAGTATGAGTGATAGGTCACATTATGCATTGTTGATAGACAGGCAGGGAGAGGGCCCTAGCTCTGTAGCTAATAGGTATTTTTGGAGTGTTTGGAACATTATGGCACCTATATAGCGCTTAGATAGCCAGTCTTAAGCGCTATAAACACTAAGCTATGAGTGCATGCCTTTTAGAGCTTGCAGATGGGGTTAATACATCCCTGCTTCCCTTAGAATATTCAGCCTCACTAACGGTAGCCCTGGCCCCAAGCTAATCTTCCTTTTCTCTGGGAAGGCACTGATAAGACATTCCTGAGCTTTCGCAGATGGGAGCCAGGGTGGGGCTCAGACGGAGCAGTGGAAATTAACAGAGTTGGGTTTTTTCCATGAGCCAGCCTATATTTTGCACAGGGAAAGTTCTGGGACTGTGCGTCATGGACGGGCAGCACGAGATTATAAAATATCCATGCTCCCATGACTCGGGGGGAGATCGTCCTGTGGACTTGGTTCGTGCAAGGTCAAGTGCCCGGAATTGGCTCTGACGGCGTCCTGCAGCACTGTTCTCTGAGCGGGGCTTGTTTACAGCTAGCTTATGAGGGCCAGGGTCTCCCAGTGCTGATTAAAGGGACGTAAGACTGTGTTTCTCTATGTTTCTCTATATTTCTCTATGTTTCTCTATGTTTATCTAAGTTCCATGTTTCACTATATTTTGCATTTCTCTAGGTTTTATGCTTTGTAATATTCTCTAACTTGAATCCCAAATGTATATGAAATTCACTGCTTAGAATAAATATGCTAAAACTTATTTGAAGGTGTCATTTGTCACTAGCATGAGATCACTGCTCAGCACAATAGAACCTGTATTTTGGGCTGAATTGGGTATTTTCTGCTCTCAAAGGGCTGGCCCCGAGGAAGATTTTGCCCAGATCAAGACACCTGTGCATCTGTGAATGGGCTAAGAAAACACAGCTGCCCATGTCAAGAGACATTGCCGTGCAAGCTGCATCCCAGTACTCCAATTGATGTGAACTGAAGTAAAGCGCTGTGCACTGGAGAAGAAACCTCTAGGCTCTTTGAGAAGTGAAAATACACAGCTGGCAAAATGCAAGCTACATTGCCAGGGCTGGAGTAACTGACAAAGACATTATGGTGTTCCAGATGGAAGCAAAACTGACAAAGGTAGTAGTTTTGCAAGAAACGACATGCAGAGCGGGGCTTTGGAGTATAACATGAACACCGCACATTAGCCATGATCCAGAAGCCTCACTGTTTAGTGCAAGAATGAATGATTTGTTGAAGCAAATAAAGAAACTGACTTAGACTATCTCTCTCAAAGGGGTGGCCCAAGAAATCAACAGACACCCTTTGGGAAAATGACAAGTGGAAAACCAGAGGCTTGAAAGACACTAGCTCTATGGAGAAAAATAAAGAAAGCTGCTTGTGCAACTGCAGGCGGTATTGGACTAAAGGACCTTACCTATGAAATATGGAGTGATGCCACTTTGAAAAAAATGGAGTGATGCCAGCAGGGCAACCTAAATCAAGATCATGAAACACTGGAAGCAAGTTGGCGCCTGGCATTCGTGATCGCTTTGGTGACAAAGAAAAGCATTGATCCATTGAGAAGTGCGACCTGGATACTTATTATATGGCATTTGTAAAATCACAGATCAGTCTGAAGTACCATTGACCAACTATGATCGCATTGCACAAATGAGTTTGTGATTAGGCAGTTACACCCCGTATGGTTGAGTGTAAGTAATTCCCCAGTAACACAAAGAAGGGTGACCAATAATTGTGGTAGCAATGATAAAGTGTGTAGTTACCTGATGAGACTTCTGAAAGTGGGGGTGGTGTTAAGGGAAGGGGTGGATAACGCTGATATTGTAGTTTTGATGACATCCTAACGTGGATAACACTGACATTGTACTTTTGATGAAATCCTAACATTTCTGTTTGTATTTTGCCTAGGCAAAAAACCAAGACAGTTGCGTGCCATGATTGGGGTAGATGTGTGCAATTGGCGAGTGACACTGATTAGTCAAGCAGACGCATTCTCGGAGAAAGCGAGTCACTGCGAGATGATATGTGAACTTTGAACCTGTCCTGCACCGCACTCAATGCTGCTAACATGCATGACGTATGAGGACATTTGTTCTGCAATCTGCGAGAAGTGTCCAACAGAGTAATAACTTTTGCTGAACTGGCTAGTTATCAAACATTTGATGCTGCACATTCAAATGATTCAGTTGCTGGGAATAACCTGGTTGATATGTTTTGCCTTTCTTGTTTAAAGGACTGTGGACAAAGCAACCGTAATGGGTTGTGGACTGTGACATCATGCACCACAAACAGCTGTGTGACACAGCACTTGAATGCTAACACATTTAAAAAAAATGTTTTTTTAAATGCACTTTTTCAGATGAATCTGAAAAAACGAAATGTTTTGCTCTTCCAACTGTATTGCATTAACCAGAGATGCTTTGCTTTTTAAAAAAAAAAAAACTACTACGTTGCACGTAGGCAGGAAAATGATTTATGAATTGTTGGGGCAGCAGGATTATGCAAGCAGGAGCGTAATATATTTTGAGGTAAAATGAGTGCGCACACCAAAGTTAGCTGTGCGTAAGTTGAGGTTCTTAATTTGTGGAATTGCTGCTGAGTAAATGAGCTCTAATTTGAGATGGTAACCTTTGAAACACTGGATACTGTTACAGCCAGCCTTAAGGCGGGTAAAGGAAACCAATACACGCCATACTTGATTTTATGACACAGTGTGTGACACGGTTTTTGTCAAACCAACCAGTTTCATGTTTTTAAGGGGACGTCTGTCTCCAGCACACTGATGCAAAGAGTCACCTTTTGATTGTAGACATTTAAAATAATTCATTGGAAAAGCGCTACAAATGAGTATCCACATGGAATTGCTAGTGTACTGGCCTGCCACATTGTCGGGCATCTTTTGTCACTGACTCATATGACTGGTGCTTATGAAATCCTAGGCCCAAATGTTTCAGTGAATGGATCCAATAATTTGTTTGATGTTTTATGTTTTTTCTGACCAAGAACTGCAGCGAGTGTTCTCGCCAAGATTTTATGGACTATAACTTGACTAAATGCCTTTCATACAATTGTACGTTGAAACAGCCACTACCGTATGGTAGTATGGTGTTTGTAACAAAAACCAATATTGTATATGGTAGGCATCCCACTTGGAGAATGGTGTTTTTCAAATCGCACAAAGTAGAAACTGTGAACATGCTAGATTTTCCAGTAGTAAGACAACACTTAAATTGCAGACACGTGATGCATGCGTCTATCATTACAGAGGTACACTTAGACATAGATTTGTCACGAGGCAATGTTTCCTTAGTACTACCAAGCTGCTACAAATGGAGTCCATTTCTATGGCCCATCACTAGAGTGTGCGTAGCTAGGGAGCTAGATTCATTAATTGCGGGAGCAGCGGGGGGTAACAGGAGCTTTAAACGATTTTGACATAGACACTGTGCACAATAAGCTAGCCACTATGGGTTCTGATGCCAGCTCTGCTATAAAACTTCTGGCCTAGTGGGGCCCATTGATACGCCCAACACTGCTACAAGTATTGGCCACCACTGCAGATGGCAAAACTTTAGTTATGAAGACATTTTTTTTTTCTGCCATAGGGCAGGTCAACAAGACTGCTATATACACACGATGCATTTTATGGCAAACATTGTTAAATCAGCAGGTGTTGGCTTTTCGCTCAGAGTGGGGCGACCATCCTCAATCCACTGGCACACAGAGCTACAGTTACCAGCAAACATATGGATCAAATCGCTTGCTTTTGATTGCATGAAGAACACATGCCATGCTTCAATGCAAATTAGTAGAATTGTTTTTATTTAGATAACCTGGTGCCCATGGGTTCACCTTGCTCATGAAATTAGATGGTTTTTGGTTGGGTTCCACATACATGGGGGAAGTGTCTAATCACACAGCCCATAGTCACGTTTGAATCCCCTGAGATCAGGGGAAGGGGTAGGCCCTTAGAGTGGGAGGATGCCAGGTTTAGAGTTAGTAACCATACATAAATGCCATACATAAATGCAATAGTGCATTGTAGATTAGACTACATCGGATTGCATTGATATTCTAACTGCATGCTGCTTTTTAACTAACAATCAGTTATACGATAATTATTTAGGTATTTTTGTGTAGGCCAGGTTTTGGCTAGAGTAAATGTCCATGTTCTCTTTGTGTAGGTATTTTTGTGTAGGCCAGGTTCTGGCAAGGGTATATGTCACTGTTCACTTTGTGCACATTTTTGTTTAGGTAGTGTTTTTACTAACCTTGCATGCCACGCTGGCTAACCGCTAGAAGATAGTTTGCTTAAACCTCTTGCAAAGCCCCAAGGTCTTTCACCACCTCATTTATCACTGCACTACATACTATGTTGATGGGTATTAGCCAGCATTGTCGCCCACACTTTGAAAAGAGGTGGAATGTCGTGATGCACAAAAGTGACAATTTGCCAATCAGGGCTTTAGATGACAGCATTAGCCGCTGAAAGCCAATAGTTTATTCAAAGTATGTGCTAAATGCTGACAATAATCTGTTGTAGCACCTCCATTACGCAGTAGTGAGCTACAAGGAATATGCAGGCCTAGTAGGGGTGGCAGGTCACATTATGCATTGTAGATAGACAGGCAGGGCGAAGGCCCCAGTTCTGTATTGGAGTGTTTTGAGCATTATGGCACCTATATAGCGCTTAGATGGCCAATCTTAAGCGCTATGGACACTAAGCTATGAGTGCATGCCTTTTAGAGCTTGCTCAAATGGGGTTAATTCATCTCGGCTTCTCTTAAGAATATTCTGCCTTTCTAACTGTAGCCCTGCATGGCTTCATAAACAAATCCTGTTTCCCTGAGAAGGCCTGGTACAGCCTTGCTCACACGCTGATAAGGACATTCCAGTGCTTTCGCAGGGAGGGCTCCAAGGGAGGGGTAGGAGTGAGCAGGGAGCATCTCAGAGAGAGTTGGGTTTTTCCATGAGCAAGCCTATATTTTACACAGGGAAAGTTCAGGAACTGTGCGTCATGGACTGACAGCACAAGATTACAAAAAATGCATGCCCACATGGATCAGGTGGGAGATCCATCCGTGTACTTGGTTCGAGCAAGTGTCTGGAACTTGATGCTCTGTCGGCACCCTGCAGCGCTGTCCTCTGAGCGGGGCTGGCAACAGCTAGCTTATGAGGGCCATGGTCTCCCAGTGCTGATTGAAGGGGCGTAAGACTGTGTTTCTCTATGTTTCTCTAAATTCTATGTTTCTCTATATTTTGTAGTTCTCTAAGTTTTGTGTTTGTAACTTCTCTAACTTGAATCCCAAAGTGCTGCTAATTGTACTGTTTGCTTTTTCTAATAAATGGTAAACATTTTGAAGGTGTCATTTGTCACTAGCATGAGTTCACTGCTCGGCACAATAGAACCTGTATTTTGGGCTGATTTGGGCAATTTTTGCTCTCAAGGGCTGGTCCCGAGGAAGATTTTTCCCTTTTCAAGACAGCCTGGTCCGGACGGAACATTGCCCTTTTCGTCGGGATTGTCATCCCGTTCCCTGTGCCGCTACTGCCCCGCGGATTGATCCTTGACTGTCCGCCGGGTCGGGACTTGTCGACGGTGGCGGATCGGTTGCGTTCACTCGCTTGGGCCTGCCGATAACACCATAAGGTGGGTGCCCTGGTGCCTTTCTCTTATATATTCATAAGCGGTGGATGCCATACTGAGTGCCAATGATCGCCAACAATTACCTATAACTGGGCGCCAGAGCGTGGGCAGACGCAACGCAACCCAACAGAGTTGACACATGGGCCGCAGAGAGAAAAAAAGTATGGGCTCCAAGAAAACTTGTCCGATGGACTCCTTTGCCAGCTCCCAGCCGAATGTGCCTGCCGAGACACCCACTGAGCCCTCGGGCAGCCAGCCGGAGTCTCCAATGGACGTGAGAGTGGACAAACTACTAACGATGGTCCAAAGTGGATTCCTGGCGGTGAACATAGGGGCCACGATCAGCTCTTTGAAGGCTAGGGCTGATAAGGAAAGTGCTCGCACTACGGAGGCGGAGAACAGGATTGGAGTTAATGAAGACTCGATAGCACAACATAGCCATGATATCGCCCAGTTGAAGGGAGACCTGCAGAAAACCCTGAACAAGTGCGAGGACTTGGAATCTTGCTCCAGGAGAAACAATATCCGCCTGGTCGGAGTAGCCGAATCCTTTGGTAAGGGCTCCATGGAGCGCCATGTGGAAAACCTCCTGAAATTCCTCCTGGGCCCCGATGCTTTCTCCGACCATTTCCTCGTGGAGCGGGCCCATCGCCCCCTGGCCTCCCCTCCTAAGCCTGGAGCGCCTCCCCGCACGATCATTGCCCGACTTCTGAATTATAGAGATAGAGACACTATCCCTAGGCTTTCCAGAGAAAAAGGATCCCTGTATTACGAAGAAAACAGGATACACATATATCCGGACTTTTCGACCAATGTGCAGACACTGAGAAGCTCCTACGAACCGGTAAAGAGACAGCTGAGACTACGCCAGATCCCATATGCGCTTGTCTTCCTGGCTAAAATGCGCATCCAACACGGAGGCCGCGCACACTTTTTCGACAATCCTACGGAGGCCATGATGTATGTCGAGGCCTCAATCCCCCTTCTCCCGGGGAACCGGGAAGCTAACTGTAACCTGCTGCCCCGGCGGGTGCCGGAACAGGAGGACCATGCTGGCTGAAGGGACTTGCTCTACACTGCCTTACCATAAGTTTGATAACCCGTCGACGGCGAGATGACCCTGTCCACCATATATTGTTGTAGGGCCGTAAGCCCCCCCACATGGTGTTCGGTCACGTGAGTACAGCTCACACCCCCAGGAGACTTCCCAAGTTATGGTTGATGGGATACATCATCGGGTTGGGGTTGATGATGCGGGTGGGGGTTGGAAGGGGAAGCGGGTAAGAGTTTGTCCTGGTGCTCTGCCAGGCATGGTTGGGGATGTTATAAAGTTAAAATCAGGGGACTGTTCTTCAGCGAGACTCTTCCAAAACTTGAGACTTGGCAAATGCCCCCTTTGATAGGCAGCTATGGTGCAGGCTAAGGGTGGGTTGAACATTCAACTACTTTCTTGGAACATTCGGGGTCTCAACAACCCAGTCAAGGCAAGGAAAATTGCTGCATACATTACACGCCATGATCCCCATATCCTTCTGATACAGGAGACACATGCGATGGGGAGTATCAACAATAAATTCCTTCCACGGTGGGGCCCCCATAGGTACTTCACAGAATATTTAACACAATCCAGGGGAGTCCTGACACTTATACACTCTAAGCTGTGCTTCAGGTATCTTGCTAGTAAGATAGACCCTTTGGGTAGATACATGTTGGTATGGGGGGAGGTGGCAGGACGGCAAATCCTGTTGATTAATACATATGGTCCTAATATTGATGACCCGCTATTCTATCCCGCAATCCTTGACCTGATGCCCATATCGATAGAGGCGCAAATAATATGGGGCGGAGATTTCAATATGATCCTCGATCACTCCTTCGACCGCTCATCTTCGTCCCCCAGGGCCACGTCCAAAGCGGCTCTTGCCGTTAAACAGATGATGGAACAGATTAACATAATTGACGCATGGCGCACGTTGTATCCACTTGAGAAGAAATTCACTTTCTACTCATCTGTTCACGACTCCCACTCCCATTTAGATTATTGGCTTATTAGCTTGTCCCTCTCCGCTGAGATCAATGACTGCGCAATACACCTACGCACGCTCTCAGACCACTCGCCGATAACACTGGACATCAGCCTGGGTGACTCCCCGCCTCCGGCTAAGAGGTGGAGGATGCCCTCTGCAATTCTTAGGGACCCCAATATCTGTGAGGCATTACATAAAGAAATCGAGGAGTTTTTGGAGTTGAATGAGGGTTCGGTGAGCATCTATGCTATCCTGTGGGAGGCATTCAAGGTATGGGTCAGGGGTACTATACTGGGTAAATCTACAGGTATGCTGAGAGCAGTGAGGAGGGAACTGGGTGTGGCTGAAGCCGCAATAGATACACTACAGACGGAATATAGTGCCACATTGAACAAGGAAACCCTGTCTAAGATACACGCTTCCCTCAAGGAATTTAATGAACTAGCCAATAGGGAAGTTTTGTATATGGCTGCCCCGGCTAAGGCCCGCAGATACGGGGAGAGCAATAGGGCGGGGAGATTTCTGGCCAACATGCTTAAAACAGATAGGCACCTTAATCCAATCGCTAGTATCCAGAACCCAGCTGGGGTCACGGTCAATAAAGAATGTGATCTCAACACTACTTTTGCAGATTTTTACTCCGCTTTATACTCTGATCACGATGTTCAAACCAGGGAAGACACGTTCTGGTATCTAGACTCCCTTGATCTCCCAACACTCACTGAAACGACGCAAAACATTTTAGATCAACCCGTGACTATTGAAGAACTAAACGAGGCCATTAAATCTTTACCTGGTGGCCGCGCCCCTGGCTTGCATGGCCTGACTGCCGAACTGTACAAGGAATTTCAAGGCGTATTGGCCCCACTGTTATTGAAAGTATGGGAGGAGGCCATGAATTGTGGTGTCCTTCCAGACTCGATGCGTGAGGCAGTTATTACGGTCCTTCTGAAGCCACGTAGACCAGCACAAGATATTGTCTCCTACATGCCCCTCTCCCTACTCAATACCGATGCGAAAATCTTTGCTAAAGTACTGGCCACCAGGCTCCTTCCGTACATGCTAATCCTGGTCCACCCTGATCAAGCTGTCTTCATACCAACTAGATCCACGGCTTTAAACCTTCGATGACTGTTCAATGTGCTGGCGCAAATAGACCCGGACGCAAGGGTGGCCGTAGTGGCCCTCAATCCCGAAAAGGCCTTTGATTCCGTCTCCTGGACATACCTCTTCCTTGTACTCGAGAGGTTTGGACTTGGACCGTATATTATTAAATGCGTTTGGCTGCTATATGCTCAACCATCCGCCAAGGTCCTAACCAATAACACCCTGTCCCCTTCTTTCCATCTGCACAGGGGGACCAGGCAGGGCTGCCCATTTTCCCCCATCTTGTTTTCCCTCACTATTGAACCAATGGCGGAATATATTCATCAACACCACTCACATAGAGGACTCAGGATGACTGGCCCTCCCCAGATCATGTCTCTGTATGCGGACGATACACTGTTGTATGTCCGGGACACACATGAGAATGTGCAACACATTATGGCTGACATACAGAAGTTCTCGGAATACTCGGGATATAAAATCAATGTCCCCAAATCTGAAATCTTTCCTTTGACCCCTAATACGGGTGACCTATCTTGCATCACAGGGTTTAAGCCTGCCCCCACGCTGGTGAGATACCTGGGAAAATGGTGGCTAGAGATAGACAGTTGCTGCACTCACACAATAACGGCGAACTACTTCTCACCATTTCGACCAAGCTCCACCTATGGGCTAATCTCCCTCTGTCCCTGTACGGCCGAGTGGCCCTACTTAAAATGGTAGTATTACCCAAACTCCTGTATCTCTTCAATAACATCCCGATCTGGCCCGGTAAACCCTTTTTTTTCAAAACTTAGGTCACTGGCATCTTCCTTTATTTGGAACGGTAAAACTGCTAGGTTGGTGTGGGATAAAATGTTGGAGCCATACTCACAGGGTGGTATTGCGGCCCCTGATTTTGAATTGTATTGTATAGCAGCACAGGCACAATTCGTAAAACATTGGTTTGACCCCGAGGACACGGCCCCACACATTCTTCTCGAAAAGCACGCAGTCCGCCCTAATGATATACGCTCGGTCCTTTTGAACCCCACCTATAGTAACAACTGCCCTTTCGAACTGGTATACGTCACTACACGGGTGTGGTCCAGGATCTATAAAAGGATTGGCCTGGAGGTCCCCTATGACCCAGATAAACCCCTGTGGAATTTCTCCAGTGTTTCCCCGACCTTCGAAAAGGCCCTTCAGCGAACCTGGGACCCGAATAAACTCTTCAGGTTACGAGATATATTCCGTGATGGCACGTTTTGTGAACTTGCAGATTTAACGGGGGCGGTGGGAGGGGGTCAGCTTAAACGCCTTCAATACTACTGTATGAGAACCGCTTTTGCTGCCAAATGGCCTTCCTTCACGGTAGAACCCCAGGCACATGAGTGTATCAGAGCTATGGTGACGACGGACGGTCATGGTAAGGGAATCTCGTCGCTATACACCTTGGTGCAATCAAACTCCACCTCACGTAACACTATCAGAGAAATCTGGGAGCGGGATGTGGGTGCTCAGATCGATGACGTGAGATGGGCCCGATATTGTCAACTCACCAAATCGGTCTCCATGAACTCTCGACTCCGACTGATCCAATTTAAAATACTGAACCAGCTACATTACTCCCCGGCCAGACTGGCTAAGTTTGTGGAGGGTTGCACAGGGACATGTTTGAAATGTGGCGCTCCTGATGCTGGGGAATATCATATGTACTGGACGTGTCCTGTTATCGCGAACGTTTGGCGAGAAGTGGCTGAGCTCCTTGAGGAGATAACGGCGATCCCAGCTGCCCTGTCCCCCCTAAAATACCTGCTTGGTGACATTGGCAAGGTGAAGGAGGCTACGAGGAGACTATTTAACATCTTATGTATTATTGCCAAACGCTGTATCCTTAAATGTTGGAAATCCACTGCAGGGCCTACCCGATCCAACTTCCTGAAAGACTTGTGTATGGTGAACGATGATGAGGAACTCTTTGTTTTATCAGTCCTGACACCCTGTCGTCCTAAAGATATATGGTCGCTACTACGTTTGTATTTATGTGATTTGAGGTCCGATGCCGATGTAACACCTACCCCGTCACCTTAGGAGACGATACCTGTCTTATTGCCACAGATATATGCCATTGTCATTATTATACATATGCTATGCTATACTGTACTGTTTATGAGAACTGTCTTGCTGTGAATTTTTCCTCTCAATAAATAAAGTTTAAAAAAAAAAAAAGAAAATTCCCGACCCTGTAATTGACATGGTTCAGCAGATGGCTCCACCAGCAGATAAAAAAGAGGCACAAAGATTCATTGGGTTAATGGGTTTTTGGAGAAATCACATACCTCACTTAAGCCTGATACTGAAACCCATCTACAAAGTCACCAGAAAGAAACATGATTTTACATGGGGCCTAGAGCAACAGTCTGTCTTTCAGCAGGCTAAGGACGCTTTGCAGAATTACATCACGCTGGGCCCCATGACAAAAACTGATCATTTTGAACTGGAAATTGTTGTCTACAATGATGTTTCTGTGTGGAGCTTGTGGCAAAAGCAAGGACAGAAAAGGGTGCCGCAAGGGTTCTGTTCAAGAAAGCTCACAGATCCTATGACAAGATACACTCCGCTTGAGAAACAAGTTGCTGCAGTGTACTGGGCTCTAGTCGAGACTGAAAGAATCACAGGCGAGCAACCAGTGACAATTTGCACAGAAATTCCTATCATGGGCTGGGTGCGCGACACTGCTGCAAGCGGAAAAAGTGGCAGAGCGCAAGACGCCACTCATGTCAAATGGAAATGGTATTTACAGCAACATGCAAACGCTGGCCGCACAGGGGTTTCCAGACTGCAAGAACAAATGCTGGAGGCAGTGAACTTGGAAGCGATGCCTGAACCGAGCACCCCTGTGGGGATGCCAGAATCTCCCTTCAAAGTCGCACCCGCCTATGATACATTGACAGAGGAAGAACAAAAGTCTGCATGGTTCACGGACGGCACCACAAAGTATGATAAAGGGCAAAGACACTGGAAAGCTGTTGCATTCCAGCCCCACCGAGAAACACTGCTAATGAGCAAAGGTGTGGCAGGATCCAGTCAATATGCTGAACTGCAGGCGGTGGCCTCCGTTATTGAACAGGCGAAAGAGACAGAGACTGCATACATATACATGGACAGTTGGGCCAAGTATCAAGGACTGACGCATTGGGCACTGGCATGGAGAAGAGACTGCTGGCAGATCAAGAACACTCCGATCTGGGGAGGGCCGGACGTCTGGGAAGAGATGTGGTGTAAAGGTGAGAGGTGCGAAATCTGCATTGGGCATGTCGATGCACACATGCCCCCTGACACCTCACTGGCTGCCCTGTTCAACAACGAAGCGGATCAAATGGCAAAGATTTGCCCAGTGACAATACCTGAAGAAGATGAGATATTGCAAGGAATGGCGGACTGGGCGCACTGGGCGCACCAAACCTCAGGGCATCTAGGGCAAACAGGAACATATCAATGGGCTAAAATGAGACACTTGCCCATTACCATGGATCAAGCCAGACAAGCTGCCTTCCAATGTTCCGTGTGCTGCGAAGTGAATCACTACCCTCTGGAGAGGAAGCCTCAAGGCCCTTTGAGAAGAGGTGAAAGAGCTGCTGGCGTATGGCAAGTTGACTACATTGGCCCTTTACCGCACGAGAATGGAAAGCATTATGTGTTGACCATGGTAGACACATACTCTGGACTGCCGTTAGCTTATCCACTCGCCCATGCAGATCAACGTGCTACCTTGCAATGGCATCCCGGATGAAATCCAATCAAACCAAGTCAGCCCTTTTGCCGGACACAATGTGCAAGACAGGGCGTTAGAACCAGGCATCAAATGGACACTGCACATCAGTCGATACCCAGAATCCTCTGCTTTGGTGGAGCGCAGCAATGGGCTGCTCAAGCAACAAATAAAGAAACTGACTAAGACTCACACTCTCAAGGGGTGGTCCAAACACCTGGCTCAAGCGCTGTTTGAACTGAAAATTTGTCCGCTGGGAAACCGCCAGACACCCTTTGTGAGACTGACAAGTGAGAAGGTGGAATCCACAAAGACTCTTGTTGTGTAGAAAACCGACAAAGAAGCAAAGCTGCCTGTGCAAGCCACTGCAGGCAGCATTGGGCTTGATCTATCTATCTGTGAGGATGATGTTATACCAGCGGGGCAAACCAAATTCATCTCACTGGGTATTGGCATCAAATTGCTGGCTGGCACTTATGGACGCATTGCTGCACGATCCAGCCTGGCGAAAAAAGGCATTGACATTTTGGGAGGTGTGATTGATCCTGATTATAGAGAGACTGTTTCGGTACTCTTACATAACGCTGGTGCATCTGCAGTACCATTAACCAAATATGGCCGAATTTCACAATTGATTTGTGAGCAAGCAGTTGTTCCCCTAGTGGTTGAAAGTAAGCAAGCCCCAGACACTACACTGAGGGGGGAAGGAGTCTTCGGTAGCATGGGAAAAAAGGTGTGGGTTCACCATCCTAACAAAAAGCCTGAGGCTGGGGAAGTGTTAAGTCAAGGTGTTGGAAGTACTTATGTTTTACTTTTGCAAAATTCTGACATGCCTGTTTATGTTCCCGCTACTAGGCTCACACCACGAAGGTAGAGCAGTATGAAGGGGATAAAACTTACCTTGCTGTGGGTGCTCCTGGCCTGCCAAGCAAACCCATTCTCTTTAAAGAATGGGTTGATGCAAGACACTAGATGTACTCTGAGAATCGCATGCACTACACCTGATGCTCCAGTCCTGCGTGATAACTGCAACCCACCGTAACCTGTGAGAAAAGTGCTACAAATGAGCATCCACAGGGAACTGCAAAAGTGATAGCTTGGCATATTGTCGGACACCTTTTGTCACTAACTCATATGATTGGTGCTTATGAAATCTTAGGCCCAAACGTTTCAGTGAATGGATCCAATAATTTGTTTGATGTTTCATGTTTCTTCTGCCCCAAGAACTGCAGCGAGTGTACTCGCCAAGATTCTTTGGACTATAACTTGACTAAATGCCTTTCATACAATTGTACGTTGAAACAGCCACTGCCGTATGGTAGTATGGTGTTTGTAACAAAAACCAATATTGTATATGGTAGGCATCCCACTTGGAGAATGGTGTTTTTCAAATCGCACAAAGTAGAAACTGTGAACATGCTAGATTTTCCAGTAGTAAGACAACACTTAAATTGCAGACACGTGATGCATGCGTCTATCATTACAGAGGTACACTTAGACATAGATTTGTCACGAGGCAATGTTTCCTTAGTACTACCAAGCTGCTACAAATGGAGTCAATTTCTATGGCCCATTGCCAAATTGCGCGTAGCTAGGGGGTTAGATTCATTAATTGCGGGAGCGGCGGGAGTGGGAACGGGAGCTTTAAATGCTTTTGACATAGAAACTGTGCGCAATAAGTTAGCCACTATGGGTTCTGATGCCAGCGCTGCTATAAAACTTCTGGCCCAGTGGGGCCCATTGATAAGTCCTACCCAGCGCAAAACACTGCTAAAAGTATTGGCAACCACTGGAGATGGCAAAATTTTAGCTATGAAGACATTTTTTCTGCCATAGGGCAGGTCAACAAGACTGCTAAAGACACACGATGCATTTTATGGCAAACTTTGTTAAATCAGCAGGTGTTGGCTTTCCGCTCCGAATGGGAGCGACTATCCTCAACCCACTGGCACACGGAGCTAGAGTTACCAGCAAACATATGATTAAACCGCTTGCTTTTGATTGCATGAATAACACATGCCATGCTTTTATGCAAGTTAGTAGAACCGCTTATGCTTTAGAAATATGGTGTCCTTTTATAGTATTGCCTATGAAAATCAATGGTTCTTGGTGAATGCTGCAGATATGAAGGGAATGGTTAGACAGCCAAAACTACACCATCCACAGTCACACCTGCATGCCCTAGGATCAGGGGTGGGTGTCTCCCCAAACGGGAAGGATTCCGGACCCATGCATGCATCCCGTACCAGGGGAGTGCACCCTGGATGCAATACCACATTAATGGGACTGACATTTTCCAAATAGATCAGCATAAAGCTTGCATAGTTACTAATCATTCTTTGCTTATTAACAATTACAGGTTATTAGGGAATCCTCAAGTATTTTGCGTAGATCAAGTTGTGACTATCTTAGACATTGTTACTCACACCTTATATTCATTAACCCAGTGGTCTCACACTACTTTGCATGCCGAGCTCACGCATTTGCTTAACTGGACTCTACCCTATGGGGTGATTACTGCCCGGCTTCAAGCTATTAGACAATTTGCCCAAACTACTTGGAAAGATTTCCAGACGCTAGCTACCTCAGTTATTTCTGCAGAGTGCAAGCTGATGATAGACAGGAACCAATTAATCAAGTCTGCTGACCATCTGCAATCGGTTACTACTCACCACTGGTGGGATGTATTCACTGGATGTCTCCCTCCTCCACTAAGCTGCTTAATATAATGCTGCATCCATTGCTGTGGCTGCTGATTTCCCTAATATTCATCCTTATCGTTTTCATTGGGCTCTTGCGCAGAATGTCTTTCCTTTATACTAGAATGACTGCGCTAGAAAAACGCTTAATCGGCCTACAGCACACCGTACATGCTTCTAAATCATGGAACTGAGTCAGCATTTTTAGGCCTCACTTCGGAAGGGGTGGAATGTCGTGATAAGCTTCTAGGCGCTTGCAGTAACCTGCATTTGCACTAACCTATTGAGCTATCTTGTGTGTATTAGAGCTTATTTGAAGCGTGGAGGAAAATGCTGAAATCAGCCAGGCCTCTCGAACTGGGTGAGCCCGCATGCTTGTAAGGGGTTAACTGCGAAGGTCCTTCGTGATGACATAAACATCTAGCCTTTGCAAGAGGCTCTACGCAGCCCTTGGGAGCCAGGCCCAGCTTTGCACAGCCTTGCTCGTCTTCGCTCTGCGAGTCAGGTGCACTGATAACACAGGAATGCCAGGCCTTCCCCAAAACAACGTGCATGAAGCCTGGCAGCCAAGACTGGTTGTTTCCCATCTTCTAACTTTCCAGGCGAAAACATGTTTGCTGCCTGGAAGGGTGAGCCTAGAAGATTCTCGAAGAGCTGGTACGTCATAGTGATTGATGTGCAGCTTCTAATAAGAGAACTATACCTGGGCCAGTGAGGGAGGGACTCATCCTGGGCTGTTTGTGAAACGCACGCAAGGAGAGGAACAGCACCTGGACGACCAGCCGGGCACTAGAGGGCCGAGACTCCTAGCATCGCATCCCCGCTCTGGTGCAGGCCTGTGGGGGGCTTGGCCAGTCCCCCCCTCACTTCTCGAGGAGTGCCGGGCACTTTGAGTGATGAGGGTCCTGGGTGTGATTCGATCGTATCTTCATCCACGATACCTAGGAGCGTAAGATCAATAATTGCATATTCATCTGTGATTGATAATTGGTATTATCCAGCTTGCACTTTCATTCCCATATTATTGTAAAAATGCTGCATAGATCTCATTAGACACTAGTAATAAATGCAAGCATCAAATTTTCTGTGTGATTGGCTTTCTTCCAGATTGAGTTCACTGTGCTTCGCATAGATTCTTGCTTGTGTGGGAAGGTGATTAGGAGTGATTTTATTGCACTAATGGCTGGCCCCAGGGAAGTGCGGGTTCCCCCTTTTCACTACACCGTCGACACGCTGAGGAGCATCCACCGGTGAGTTTCCCTCCACCCAAAGACCACAGAGACGCCGACTACTCGACGCCCTTGCTGGGCCACAGTTCAACTCTTTGCGGTCCAGAACTATCGACACCGAGGTGCCCCGCATGCCTCTTACTGGTAGGACGTTTACGCTTCCCCGTCAACGAACACCGCTAGGAACGACACGGCCACCTCACCGTCGTAGCTCGACCTGTTCTCCGTCGGACGTTCGACGACCCGTGACTCCTGCCTGAAAGGGAGAACACTCAAGAAGGGTTGTCAATTTCCCAGACGAAGAACACTACAACGCCTGGTACTTTGGGGTTGCAGAACTATTGGAAAGTCTAGTGGGAACAATATATGAACTGGGCTTGTATCTTTCTCCTACAGGTTGCCCGGGTGGGGGGGGGATCTCCACACAGAGCTGTGTTTAATGGTAGTTACCAGTATTCTGCCTATTGCTCAACCATCTTGCTTTCCTTCCTCTCTCTACTGTTGGTTTCCTCTTTATTTTGATCTGTGTGTCATTCTGACCTTAAGCACTTTAAGGAGATCTAATCACGTTAGTGGTACCACTTTAGAATTGTATATATTTACCATTGTTGATTTTCGGAGTACAAAGTGAGTTATCGTGTACATGATTTTGAATATTAATTATATACAGACTGTTTTTTAACCGATACAGTGTGTGGACATTGCTTTGTGGGTGCTTGGGGACTACACTGTACTTAAGAACCAGATCGCATCATCACCTGAGAAGCTAGGCCTTGATTGCTCAGCTACGTCTACCAATACTAGAGAATCTTGGCAGGGGTCTCTGTGCCTCCCCTCTACCATATAGAGAGCGGAAGTGCAGACCCTCCTCCGGTCTTTACATTTGGTGGCAGCGGTGGGATGCTTATGGTTTTAAGACTCAGGGTATAACCGTGTCACTTACAAAGGATATCTGCACTTTGTTAGATTGAGGTTTAGTCATGTACAAGATAACTACATTACAAGCAATGGAATCTATTGCGAATGGTAAATTGACTTGGGTGAGCTTAGAGGCTCTCCAGACTGCTTTGCACCCAATGAGGACTCTACCCCGGGGGTTATCGCCGAAACTGATTCTGGGAATGCCACCATTCCTGCTGCCTCTGTTCCGGACCCCAGCAATTCTTTAGAGCTTGAGTTATTGAGGATGAAGTTAGCCTTTGAATATCGCAAGTTGGAAATAGATGCTGAGCTTAAGAAAGGAGTTGGCACAGCAATTCGAACTCAAAAATAGGGATCTTGAACTCAAAGACAAGGACACTGAATGTCACCGAATCCAGCTAGAGAAAGCTCGAGTGGAGACTTCAGCGAAACCAGTTGAGTGTCAGGTCCCCAGCGACCAAGTTTATGAAAGATTTGGTTGGTGTGTATGCAGAGGGTTCTGATATCCTCCAATGGATTGAAGCGTTTGAAATGGTTTGTGCAATTCACGATGTTGATAAGAGAGATTGGGCTAAGTGTTTGTTAAGCAGAGTGCCTCAAACTGGATATGACTGTATTCTGAAACTGAGTGTGGGAAGAAAGGGGTCAGTATGAGTGCATGAAGTCTGCCTTAATCACCAAGTTTGGCAAAACGCCTACCCAATATCTTAAACGGTTCAGGGATTTTATGAAATGAGAGAATGTGTCTTGGGTTGACTGGGTGAGTGCTGCGCACATGAACATGATGGGGTGGATTGATGGTTACAAAGTGAAAACGTTTGTTGAATTGTCTCACCTCTTGTTTTTTGAGCATTTTTCGGAAGCCTGTTCACCAGAGCTGCATCAGTATGTTGCTGGCCAGAACATTTCAGACCCCTTTAAGCTGGCTAGGTTGGCTGACAAGTGGGTCTCCCACCGGGTGTCCCCCAAGGACTGCAGTGGGAAGGACAAGGACAAAGAAAAGGGGGCCTCTCAGAAAGCTGAGGAGTCCCAAAAGCAGTCACAGTCGGGTAAACCAAAACCTTCCTCTCCGAAGACCCAAAAACCTAGTGGGGATAAGCCTGTTGTGGGTGGGAGTAAGAGTAGTGGTCTGCCTGCTGCAAAGCAGGGTCCCAGTGGCTCCAGTACCATACCCCGCACTCCTGGCTCTTGTTGGGATTGTGGGGTTCTGGACCACCGAAGGGGTGACCCCAAGTGTAAGGGTAAGGCACTTGGAGTCCAGGCTACCAGCCTGACATACCCCTACTCCGTACGTGAGGTGGAGGCCACTGTCCTACCCACCTCTACTGGGATCACCTTCGGTGCTCCCATAGAGATTTCCTTAGTGTCCCTTGGGTCCTGGGACCAGTATGCAGAAATACTGATGACTATTCCACAAAACACTTGTAGGTTTTTGAGAAGTGTCCTCTTGAATGGCCCGCCTTCTACTGTTTGAGAGACACTGGGGCAAGCATGACAGTGGTGGACAGGACCCTGCTCAAGCTAGAGGACTATGTAGGTGCTCCTCTGAGAACCACCAGGTTAGCTGGTGGGCCTCCCAAATTATCGCCTGTAGGCTTAGTCAACATTACGATTGGAGACAAGACAGCAAAGCTTCTGGTCCTGGTTCAGGACGATGTGCCTGCGAACATTTTGTTGGGAAACGATTTGGTCGAGCTGGGGATGATCACGGATGGTCTACCCATGGCTGCTGTGGCGGTCACCCGATCACAGGTAACACAGGGTACGGCTGCGAGCCCGGCACCCTCACCGACGGGGAAACACAGGAATGCCAGGCCTTCCCCAAAACAACGTGCACGAAGCCTGGGAGCCAAGACTGGCTGTTTCCAGTCTTGGAACTTTCCAGGCGAAAACATGTTTACTGCCCGGAAGGATGAGTCCAGAAGCTTCTCGAAGAGCTGGTACGTGTGTCATAGTGATTGACGTGCAGCCCCTAATAAGAGAACTATACCTGGGCCAGTGAGGGAGGGACTCATCCTGGGCTGTTTGGTGAAACGCGCGCACGAAGAGGAACAGTGCCTGGACGACCAGCCGTGCACTATCTTGGCTGAGACTCCTAGCATCACATCCCCGCTCTGGTGTAGGATTGTGGGGGGCTTGGCCAGTCCTCCCCTCTTCTCTCGAAGGAGTGCCAGGCACCTGTAGCAGCGAGGGCCCCGGGTGTGATCTGACCATCTACATTTTCTAGGAGCTAAGATCAATAATTGCACATTCATCTATAACTGACAATTGGTATTATTCAGCTGGCACTTTTATTCCCATATTATTGTAAATTGCTGCTTAGTTCTCACTAGACATCATAGAAATAAATGCAAGCATCATATATTCTGTGTGATTGGCTTTCTTCCAGACTGAGTTCATCGTGCTTCGTATAAACTTACTTGTGTGGGAAGGTGATTAGGAGTGATTTTATTGCACTAAGGGCTGGTCCCAGGGGGGTGCAGGTTCTCCTTTTTCACTACAGCGCCTGATTACAGCAAGCCCTTTATCGTTCAAACTGACGCCTGCGACAACGGAATTGGAGCTGTCTTGTCCCAGTTAGATGACAAA
Organism: Ambystoma mexicanum; assembly: GCF_040938575.1. Lineage (NCBI taxonomy): Eukaryota > Metazoa > Chordata > Amphibia > Caudata > Ambystomatidae > Ambystoma > Ambystoma mexicanum. The sequence continues at coordinate 113,332,927 of NC_090921.1, read as the reverse complement.
GGAAGAGAACATCCGATCATATTCATCAGTAGACAATTTAAGGGTAGGGAACTTAGGTGGGCTACTGTTGAAAAGGAGTGTTTTAGTATAGTTTGGAGCTTTAGGCATTTTAGACCCTACATTACCGGGTCTACCTTCAAGGTCCAAACCGATCATAAGCCCCTTAAGTGGCTTATGCAGATGAAGGGTGAGAACCCGAAACTGCTCAGGTGGTCCATTAGTGTGCAAGGGCTAGACTTTACCATTGAGCACAGACCAGGGAAGAGTCACGATAACACAGATGGCATTTCCAGAAGGTATGTTTACCATCTGGATGAGGGTGCCTATCCCGTGGGAGATTAGGCACCCTAACCTCAGTCTGGGGGGGGCGACTGTGATGCTGGAAATGCATCGGAGGTACAGTGCCTCCGTATCTTTGTCCTTTACTGCTTTTTATCGTGTGTTCTGTCGTGTTTTCCGTGCAGGAGTTCAGGTGGGACTCCTGGCGGTGCAGCTCTCTATCTTTTGGTTTGGTGAACAGACCCATGGGATACCCTTATGGCACCCATGGGTAGGGGTACAACCCTGTGCCCCTAGTGTATGTTTTTGGGCACCTGTGTGTGACTGACAGAGCAGGGTACGGGCTGGTGGCAGCCCCGTGCTGAAATGACTGGTGCCTTGAGCGTCCTCCATTTTGGGATGCCCAGGCCCTGTCGTTGGAATCTGTAGATTCCGGATGGAGACAAAATGGCCCCCATGGCCTCTTGCCTTCCATCACCTGTTACCTTGATCTTCCCAAAGTCCCGGGAAGCCCTGCCTCTGTCCCTTCCCCCTGACTGGCTGTTGGGTGGAAGTTCCATATATGGTAGAGTGGGGAAGTGCCGACCAGACTGGCTGGAGCCTTCTCAACAACCGTATGTTGTGGGAACGCCTGTGGGTGGGACCTGGGTGAATGGAGTGTGTGACGAATATGCATTCTATGTTGTGGCTGTCTAGTATCTGGTGGTTGACACAATGGTTGAGACAACCCTGCCCGAAACCGGTATGAATGCAGCTTGGAGTGTTGAATGTCTTGGTACTTGTCCCAATACACATAACTTGTTGTGAGTGTCTGGAGAGAAGTGAATGGCCTGAATGCCCCGTGTGCCCGATTGGCTGCCTGCCTGCATGAATGACCGTAGTCGTGATTGGATGCTTGAGTGTGACCTAGCAGAATGAATGGGAGATCAACAGTATAATTGGGGACCTCTCACTGCTAGGAATCATGTTCAGAAGCTGAAGTCCACTACGACGAGTAACTGGAGTAACTGAAGCTTGATCCTGAAGCCCTGCTGGACGAGAAGAATTGCTGTGGCTCTCCTTCACAATCTGAAAGCTGCTGTGCTTCAAGAACTGACCCAGAGAGGACCTGGTAAGATGCCCTCTTCCCGAGGGACCATCGTGTACAGCTGATCTTTGCCTAAGCTCCCTGGTAGACAGACCTTCGACAGGCTGCCAACCCGATACGGGGACTGCTGCGGAACTCCAAGGAGAAGCGCCCGGACTGTTGTCCGCCACTGTCGACGACCGCTGTCGCCGACTGGAGCCGCCTTGCTCCCATTGCCTAAGAACTTCATTGATCCAAGGACGCTCTCGTCTGCATAGTCACCGCTGTATCCTGCTGGAGAAGGCCTGACCGTCAACGCGCCGAGGAGCATCCACTGGTGGGTTTCCCGCCACCCATAGACCACAGAGACGCTGACGACTCAACGCCCTTGCTGGGCCACAGTTCAACTCTTTGCGGTCCAGAACTATCGACACCAAGGTGCCCCGCATGCCTCTTCCTGGCAGGACGTTTACACTTCCCCATCAACGAGCACCACTAGGAACGACGCGGCCACCTCACCGTCGTAGCTCAACCTGTTCTCCGCCGGACGTTCGACGACCCGTGACTCCTGCCTGAAAGGGAGGACACTCAAGAAGGGTTGTCGATTTCCCCGACGAGGAACGCTACAATGCCAGGTACTTTGGGGTTGCAGAACTATTGGAAAGTCTAATGAGACCAATATATGGATTGGGCTTGTATCTTTCTCCTACAGGTTGCCCAGGTGGGGGGATCTCCACACAGAGCTATGTTTAACTGTAGTTACCAGTATTCTGCCTATTGCTCAACCATCTTGCTTTCCTTCCTCTCTCTACTGCTAGTTTCCTCTTTATTTTGATCTGTGTGTCATTCTGACCGTATGCACTTTAAGGAGATCTAATAACGTTAGTGGTACCACTTTAGAATTGTATATATTTACCATTGTTGATTTTCGGAGTACAAAGTGAGTTATCGTGATCGTGTACATGACCTTGAATATTAATTATATAAAGACTGTGTTTTAACCGAAATAGTGTGTGGGCATTCCTTTGTGGGTGCTTGGGGACTACACTGTACTTAAGAAACAGCTTGCATCACCTCCTGAGAAGCTAGGCCTTGATTGCTCGACTACGTCTACCAATACTAGAGAATCTTGGCAGGGGTCTCTGTGCCTCCCCTCTACCATATAGAGAGCGGAAGTGCAGACCCCCCCCCCTCCAGTCTTTACACCCCTCTTATGGTCACTGGCTCCACAAGCGTAACAGGTCCCACTGGATCTTGACATAAAGGGAGGCTTAGAGAAACCATTCTCATGCTTGGGGGGATTAGTCAGACTACCCTGACACGGCTCTTGTGACTTCCCCTTATTAAACTATCTGTGGGTCTTCTTGGACATAGTTTTATCAGTACCCCCACCCTCCTTCTGCTTCTTTCCCCTCCTGCTTACCTGAAGCAGGCTTGTCCTTATGGGACACTATGTGAAACCCATAGGTCAGCGGCAATGGCTAGCCTCTTTGGATTTAACTCCTTAGAGTCAGCCAAATGCTGCTTAAACTCTGGGGAAAAAGAAGCAAGAATATGCTCAGGCATGACCAAATGCATCATGCCCTCAAAGGTGGTTACCTGATAACCTTCTACCCAGCCACACAGGTTTTTTAAATAATCTGCAACAAACGTAACATAAGTCATACATTCTTTCTTTTTGTACTCTCTAAATCTCAAGTATTCAGTAGGAGTCTTCCCAAACTTTAAAAGGAGAGTTTGCTTAAGTTTTGCAAAATCTTGCCTGTCAGCTTTAGACAGTTCCATAAAGGCAGTGCAGTTAGAAAGGGCAGTCTGCTGAGCAACCATGCAATTCTACCGGAATCACCCACTCCATGTACTTCACATGCATACTCGAAAGTCACAAGCCAATCAATTATGTCATTCTTATCTTCATACATACTTAGAAGATCTTTTGGGAATCTAGGATGTGAAGAGGACCCAGAACCATCTCCAGATCCTCTGGAAGAACCTTGTGAAGCTTGAATCTTGGCAAGCTCCATCTGGTGATCCCTGGCCTTCTGTCTCTAAACTCTCTCAAATTCTAACCTGGCCATATTGAACTCAAGCTCTTTCTCCTTGAGACTGAGCTTCTCCTTTTTCAGGTCAAACAATGCCTCAGCATCTAAGGTGATTACATACAAAAGTCCAGAAGCTTCGCTTTCCTCAACCTCACCATTAGAAACTGCAGCGACAGCAACTCCATTACTGCTGCTGGGTCAACCCCCCACCACCAGTACCATTAGATAAGGGAGGCACACATTTGCTCTTTTTTAAATCAAGTATTTTCACAATTAATTCTGCTTTAGTGCCAGAGACTGTTAGGCCCCTTTCATTAGACAACCTTTTCAAGTGATCCACTTTAGAAGAACTTAAAGTAAGTAACTGTCTCCATGTTTTCTATATCAGTAGATGACTTAACTACAAAGCAATCAAAAATCACAGTGTACTATGTAAGTATTATCTGGACACACCACCAGTGCCTGAGGTACCAGTACTGATCCTTTTCACAAAACACCCATATGTTAAGTAGAGAGGCTCATCCCACCGCTGTACACCAATTGCTTAGGACTGATTTTCTATAAACTGGCCTGGTGGACAGATGTATAGAAGGCCAACCTATATTGGGACAGAGACAACTCTGGGGGCTGTAGCCTAACCCGTTCAAGGTAGCAGTGACGAGAGGTCTAGGCTAAATCTCAAGAGATGGTGAGCTTGTAAAGGGTCCACAATGAGTACACACAAGGGGAGTCACAAATTACACTTAGACAGTATGTATAAAAATGCAGTTATTATTTATGGCCAAATATCGCTATGAAAAATGACTACTAACAGGTAGAAGTATCACACAACACCAATAATAGATTACATATATATAGTCACTAGAGTAGGGCATAATACAAATCAAACCCATGTGAAAGAAAGCACAGATTTGTTTATGCGCTACAGGCCCACAGACAATTAACCCTAACTGCAAAAGTTCTTCCCTAAGTTGTCTGGGGCCTTATGCCCAAAAGTTCAGGGAAAGTTTCGACAGTTTGTGGTGCAGGATAGAATAAAGGTAGGGTCTATGGAATCCTGTGAACAGTTCCAAGGGTTAGAGGGCAGCTTATGGTAACAAAAGTGTCCCCAACTTTTGGAAGGCTTGCACGAGCAAGCAATGGCAAATCCAAAGTATAGCAAAAGTTTTATAAAAGTTAGGAAAACTTTTTTTTTTGTTGAAAACTCTTTTTATTGAATTTACAACAACACATCCAATCCATAATGCCCATACCCCCCCCCCCCATCAACCCTCTCCCGAGGCACACCAGCTCAGCCTCCGGTCCCCCACTATCGAGGACCAGGGAACAAAGTTCATTGCAGATCTAACAGTCTTAAACGTTCCGGGCACCAAGCCACCCGGAAATCGTCCTTGAGATAAGCCAGAATCTCTCCCCAGTCATTTGCAAAGCTATGTACATTGTCATTCATGGCGTAAGACGCCCATTCGAGTGCAATGATCTCCCATATCTTACAGAACCAATCCTGCAACCTGGGAATCTCTGCGCTTTTCCAATTCTGAGCCACCAACATTATGGCTGCCAATGTCAGAAACACTCTAGCTTTCTCCCGTGCCCTGGATTCCCCCCCTGCCGAGCCGTCCCTCAACCCCAACAGTCTGTTTCGGTGATCGGGCCCCCCCAGGGCCAAAGGCCTGCTCCTGCGCCTTCTGAATTTCCTGCCAAAATGGTCCAATTGTCGGGCAGCCCCACCAAATGTGCTCCGCTGTGCCCACCTTCCCACAACCCCTCCAACAGACCACAGGCACTTCGGGATACATCTTGTGCAGCTGGGCCGGTGTATAGTGCCACCCTAGCAGGATCTTATACCAAGCTTCTTGCAGCTGTGAGGCTCGTGCCAACCTAGCAGGATCTTATACCAAGCTTCTTGCAGCTGTGAGGCTCTAGCCAACTTGGGGATCATTCTCCACAACTTTTCCCACTCCTCTTTGTCCATATCTCTCCCCACCACCTCTTCCCATTTCCTCATATATGGCCATTCCTGCCTATCAGTTGTATTGTCCAATATCCTGTACAGATTCGAAATTAGACCCTTGGACCCATCATTCGTCATTAGGAATTTTTTTAATGGCGTGGCATCCCTATTCACCGCTCCCTTGATACCAGGATACATGACCCAGTGTCTCAGTTGCGCATATCAGAGCCTTTCTCCTTCGTGTACCCCGAATTCCCTTTTGCAGTCCACAAAGGATAGTATTTCTCCCCCTCGAAACATGTCTCCCAACTTCCTGCATCCCCCATTCTGCCATTGTGTAAAGGCTCCCTTCTCCATTCCTGGGGTGAACTGCCGTTGTTGAAGAGGGGCGTGAAGGGGGAAGGAAATGTCATTATTCCCTTGGTCCTCACCAGCTTATCCCAATTGTCTGCCACCAACTTTGTCACTGAACTCAAGTATAGATGCTTTGGCCTACTATGTTTTGGCAGCCACAGAACCTCTGCCAGCCCAGTCCATTTTCACCCATAACTTATTCTGGCCTGTTTCCCCTTCCTGGAGCCACTCTCTAATCACTCTCAGCTGCGTAGCCTCGTAGTACCTCTGGAAATTTGGTACCGCCAGCCCCCCTCCCGTTTGGGTGCCTCCAACAAGTGCCTACTGATCGTAGCTCTTTTCCCTTCCCAAAGAAATTTGTTAGTTAATGTTCTCAATTCTCTAAAGAAATTTCCTGGGACCTCCTGGGGAATTGCTTGAAAAAAGTATAGTAGTCTAGGAAGCATAACCATTTTCACTGCCGCTAGCCGACCCAGCCACGAGACCCTGAGTGTCCTCCACCTGTGGAAATCCCACTTGATATCCTTTAACAAATGCGGGTAATTGGCCCCATACCAGCCTCCTAGCTTCGCCGTGATCTTGACCCCCAAGTACCTGATTCCCCCTGTGCTCCATACAAAGGGAGAGCATGCCCTTAGAGCTTAACGTTCCCTGTCCTGCAAAGTAAGACTTAATAATTCTGATTTGTTGATATTCACCTTTAGGCCCGATGCTTCCCCAAACCTTTCCAATATGATAGTACACTCCTTAATGGAGTCAATAGGTGACGACAGGATCAGAAGCATGTCGTCCGCAAAGGCCGCTACTTTGTGCTGTTTGCCCCCAAACGAAATGCCCCTCACTCCCTCTGCCTCCCTTATTGCCTGCAAAAGGGGCTCCAAGTATAATGCGTGCAGAATGGGGGAGAGGGGACACCCTTGCTTCGTCCCTCTGCTCAGCCTAAAAGGTCTAGAGAGAGCACCATTTACCACCACTCTTGCCAACGGAGTCTGATAATTTGCACGCACCATTGCCAGAAACTCTCCTTCCAAGCCCATCTGCTGCAACATCTGGAAGAGAAAGGACCACTCCACGCGGTCAAATGCCTTCTCCGCGTCCAAAGCTAGTAGGACCGCGGGAGTGTCCGTTTTGTGGGCCTTTTCCACCAGGTGTGCCACTCGCCGGATATTGTCCGCCATCTGCCTGCCCCGAATGAAGCCTGTCTGGTCCGGAGAGACCAGATCAGGGGGGTACCCCTCCAACCTGTTTGCCAGAATCTTTGTGTAAATCTTAGCATCGACATTGATTAATGCTATAGGCCGATAGGACGTCCTCAGCTCTGGATCCTTATTCGGCTTTAGGATCAGGGTTAGCTTAGCTTCCTCCATGGACAGGGCCACCCTGCCAGATGATCTAAAAGAGTTGAAGAGGGATGTCATGTGTGGGACGAGAACGTTTGCAAAAGTTTTGTAAAAAGGCAGCGGAGTAGCCATCTGGGCCTGGGGCCTTATTTGGCGGCAAATTCCCTATAACTCTTCTTACCTCATCCTCTGAGATTTCCCAGTTAAGAACCCCTTGTTCCTCCTTCCCTATCCTATGAAGTTGTACCCCCTTCAGAAAGTCCACTTGGCTATCAAGCGGAGGATCTTGGGATGTGTAAAGAGATTCATAGAATTCCACTAGGGATTCCTGGATGTCGCCAGAGCGTGTGATCCGTTCCCCTGCCACCCCTTTCAAAACTGTAATCGCGTTCCTCGAGGTCGCCCCCCGCAACAAACGTGCCAAGAGCCCACCTGCCCTATTCGCTTTGGCGTAGAACCTCTGAAGCACCGATAGTAGCGCTCCCTCTACCTTTTTAGTGCATAGAATCTCCAGTTGCCCTAACGTCCTCCTATACTCCCTCAAAGCTCTCCTAGATGGGATGGGGCCCGCCTTTTGCCTAGCCTCCTCGACCTCTTCTTCCAGCCGTTTTTCCAACTCTCTCATTTGTTTCAGCCTCTGTGCTGACACTGCGATGAGCTCCCCTCGCAGTGTAGCTTTAAAGGTGTCCCACCTTATGTCTTCCCCCGTAGCCCCCTTATCATTGTCTAAGAAGAAGTTGTGTATTTTCCCCCCCATGTCCTCTCTAATGAGCGGATCTCTAAGTAACGATTTCGGGTATTTCCAGCCCCACACCCCTCTGTTCCTACGTTCCATTTCAAGGCGGATGGCTACAGTTTTGTGATCCGCAATCCCTATAGGGCCCGTTTGAACCTCACGAATTTGACCCACTAATCCCACCGATACCCATATGTAGTCAATCCTCGATTGGGACCCATGCACTCCCGAAAGGAAAGTGAAGCCTTCCTCCTCCCCCTTCAGCTCCCGCCAGACATCTTGCAAGCCCACCCTCCTTATTCTATCCCTTAGTTCCGTGGACATCATCGCCACACCGCCTACGACAGAGCCCCAGACCTATCACGCCCTTTATCCTGTATCTCCTCTTTCAAATCTTTATCCTTGACTGTTTCCGGGAGAAATTTTACCCGAATATTGATCCTGCGGGATCTATTTTCCAGGTCTACTATTTGAGCTTCCAGGTTCCGGGTAGCCACATCCAACCTCTCAATAGCCTCACTGTTGGCGGTCGTGTCCTTGTCCACATCCTGGAGGCCCTTTTCCAGGAGATCCGTCCTTTCCCCCAACTGTTTCAAGTCCTGCCGTATCTCCCCTAGGGCCTCATTCAGGTCTGATCGCATAAGTTGGAATTGCTCTTGAAATGTTTTAGCCAGGTTGACCTGCAAGTTGTGCACTTCCCCCAAGAAGTCCTGTTTCGACATCATGGTGGGCGCCTCCACATCCTTCGGGCGGCGCAGACCAACACCTCGCCCTGGCTTACTTTCGATCCTTCCCCACTCTCCTGTGGGGGCCACAAGGAACAGAGAGTGCCCACCATGTCACTCCCTGCCAGGGGTGCCCTTCCCCCTTTGGTCTTTGATTTTGTGGTCATAGATCCTTTTGGGGGGGCCTTCCCCACCGTCGCGGCAGACCCTCCGGAGATCTCTCACACCAAAACTCCTCCTGCCGGGCGTGCCCCCCTCCGGTGCCAGTGCCAGGCAGGTATTCACTCCCTACTCCCTCTCAGGCAAACTAAAGAACCCCAAAGGGTCTCAAGAGGGGAGAAACCACAATAGCCGGCCCCCGCGGGGTCTTCCCCTGGGTTGCTCCTCCTAGGGATTCCCCCTCTCCTCCGCTTCAGTCCCAGGCTCTTGGCGCAGGTTATGCTGAATATGAGCCCCACTGTGTGATAAGGGGGTCAGCTATGAGTTTGATGGGCCCCCTTTGAGCCTACCGTCTGTCCACTGGGCTTCCCACCAGCAGGTCAGCCCTTCCCATGCCTCACAGGGCCTTAGCTTTCCACTGCGTGTTTTGCGCAAAACTTTTAAAGTGAGTTTAGGGGCAGGTAAATACCACTGTAACTCACCTCCCCCAGTACTTCGATTCTTCACAGGACTTGTCAGGTCAATGGACAAATGTCTGAGTTGCTTTTCCCGCTGTCAGCCGCTTCCTTGATTCGCAGGGGTTACAGATTTGAGCAGATCTCCGTAGGTGTCTTTAGCTGGTGCAAGGCCTCTCGGAAGAAGAATGCAAAAAAAAAATAACACAATGCAGGATCCCTCTCAGGACTGTACTCGACTCGGGTAAGCTGTTTTGGATGGTGGTCACCATAGCACAGCGATGCAAAGGGACTCACTTGTTCCGGTAAGACTTCCTCTCCTATCTCGGGTCCCATTGATGCTAGGACTCTGAATATTCACATAGGTAAGTCTTGTGGGATAAGCTGAGGATTTCCAAAGTTTCAGGCCTCCACACGGAACGGCGATGTCGGTAGCACAGTAGCCCAAACTCGGAACTGGACAGCCAGAGGAGGGTCCCAGGACACTTCCGGCGGCTCTTTTTCGCAGGGTACCACACATACATCTGGAATGGATGTTCCCTCTACTCGTCGCAGCTCCCTCACAGGACTGCTGATGATCAACAGCAAGACAGGGCTCCTCCAGGACAGCAGCAGAAGTTGGTTGCCAGGCCGACTTCAGACGGGTCTTCAGTCTCTTCACAGGTCTGACAGCTCGACAGGAGTCTTGGCTCATTCAGGCTACTCCAGGATCTCTCGGATAAGCAGTCCTCTTCTTATCCGAAAAGCCAGGGTAGAGCTGAAACTCCCAATAGCAGAAACGGCCCCACAACCCCCCCCCCACCCCCCAGTAGTGGTCCAATCAGAACCACTGGCAGGAATACTCATGCATAAAACTCAGACACACTGAAACCAGTTTGTGGATTGGAGTCAGACAGTCCCAGCCCACATCCTGCCAGCAAACACACATAGTACTGGAGGGCTTCTGCTTTCCTGGGCACTGGAAGTCCTTATAAGGATTTCCCTGGCCTCACAGGCCAGGAAGAAGGCTAAAACAACAAGATGGCGAAAGGACAAGGGAAATACAGCGTGGCATGGCCATGTTTGGTATCTATCCACAGTTTGTAGCCAAAAGCAATAAATGCAGTAAGGCTAAAGCGGAAATCACCAAAAAATTGTAAAAGGTCACTACTGCCACCCGCTTGTCCATTTAACACACCTAGAGTAACCAAAAATCCTTTGAATGTTAGTCTAGGCTGTAGTGATACACGAAATTGCAACCTTGCCAATCAGGGCTTTAGATGACAGCATTAGCCGCTGAAAGCCAATAGTGTATTCAAAGTATGTGCTAAAAATGCTGACAGTAGTCTGTTGTAGCACTTCCATTATGCAGTAGTGAGCTACAAGGAATATGCAGGCCTAGTATGAAATAGGTCACATTAAGCATTGTTGATAGACAGGCAGGGAGGGCCCCTAGCTCTGTACCTAATAGGTATTTTTGGAGTGTTTGGAACATTATGGCACCTATATAGCGCTTAGATAGCCAGTCTTAAGCGCTATAAACACTAAGCTATGAGTGCATGCCTTTTAGAGCTTGCAGATGGGGTTAATACATCCCTGCTTCCCTTAGAATATTCAGCCTCACTAACGGTAGCCCTGGCTCCAAGCTAATCTTCCTTTTCTCTGGGAAGGTACTGATAAGACATTCCTCAGCCAGCGCAGATGGGAACCAAGGGAGGGGGTAGGAGCGAGCAGGGAGCATCTCAGAGAGAGCTGGGTTTTTTCCATGAACCAGCCTCACAGGGAAAGTTCTGGAACTATGCGTCATGGTGACTGACAGCAAGAGATTATAAAATATCCATGCACACATGGGATCAGGGGGAGATCGTCCTGTGGACTTGATTCGTGTACAGTCAGGTGCCCGGAATTGGCTCTCACGGTGTCCTCCAGCATTGTTTTTCTATGAAAAACCATGGTCTCCCAGTGCTGATTAAAGGGACGTAAGACTGTGTTTCTCTATGTTTCTCTATGTTTCTCTATATTTCTCTATGTTTCTCTATGTTTATCTAAGTTCCATGTTTCACTATATTTTGCATTGCTCTTTGTTTTATGCTTTGTAATATTCTCTAACTTGAATCCCAAATGTATATGAAATTCACTGCTTAGAATAAATATGCTAAAACTTTGAGGGTGTCATTTGTCACTAGCATGAGATCACTGCTCAGCACAATAGAACCTGTATTTTGGGCTGAATTGGGTATTTTTGCTCTCAAAGGGCTGGCCCCGAGGAAGATTTTGCCCATATCAAGACATTTGGTGGCAGCTTTGTGGGATTTGTGAAGAGCAGTGCCATGCTGACATGACAAATGGTGTGAGAGAACACAGTGTAGAGTGGGGAGCAGGCTGTCGCATTTCCTTGATGGTCTCACTGCAGCTCTGAGACTTCAAAAGGCAGCAATGTTGTGTCGGCTTGCCGTGGCCGATAACTTGTGTGGTTAAGACTCCCTTCAGTAAATCAGTCGTGACTGACTTATTGCATGGGATTGGTGCCAGGGAGTACAAGGCGATAAACAAGCGGGAAATGGCTTTGTTTAAAGCACTCCGGGGAATGGTTAAGAAAGATGTATGCTCAATTAGAAAAGAATTTTATCATGCGGTTTTCCCAGTTTAAAGTTGTAATTTGGAATGCATAGTGAGACGGAGTTCTCATCTCTATTCTGTCATGAGGGCAGGAAAAAAAAAAAATAATTGCAAGAATTTGACATGCAAATTGTGAATAGTGATTTAACCATTGACTCAGCCCCAGTGTGCTAGCGAGTGGGGGCTGTAATGTTCGGAGGCGAAGGTTCGCTTTTTTTGATGTATGCTTTTGAATGTTGGCATTCCTGAATAATGAGGAGCCATGCTTAGGAGAATGAGTAACATCTGTGCTGAGAGCCTAAAGAGTTTTTTTTTCTTTTGGCAACTGTAAAATTCCATGTGCTAATGGTGGCAAATTCTGTTTAAAGGAAACACACTAAAATGATTATATTGCATTTTAGGCTGTGCCATGCTTATATTGGGTGAGAGACTCACTTAAAAAAGAAAGTGAGTGAATGTTATTTGGATTTTCGATTTTTGTGTATTGATTTGAATTTGCAGAATCAGTTTGCAATGGTTTGGGGGGAAAAACAATTTATATTTTTCTAAATTGCCCCTGGAGTATTTTTGACTGTCCCCATGCTATGCCATGGATTTGTGCTGTTGCCTTATAAGTGATGTATGATTTGGAAATAGTGTCCTGTTGACTGTGATACATGGGGAAAAATGTTGTTGACACATTAAACAGCCCACAAGCAATAGAGTGTGGGTTGCTCTTGCAGGAAAATGTGCAGGGAGCTGCACTAAACATTGGCATTTTTATTTTTAAATGCACTGAACTGAGTGGTTATAGTTTGGCAATGGTACAACAGAATGAAACATCTGTGTGTGATAAGATAGCACAAAGATTTAATGGGTTGTGAGTTCTCTTGAAAGATCGCACATTACAAGAAAAAAAAGACGCTTTGACATTTTGCAAAATTACATGGAGTAGAATCCGATGACAAGAAAAGTGCCGCTTTTGAAAACAAGAGTCTTGCTGTGTGTGCAGAGCTTGTGCCTTGAAGCTGTCTTGGGCGAGGTGCAGGAAGGCAAACAAAAGCAGAAACAGTACAAGAAAGAGTTAATCTGGATGAACTGTCTGAAACGAGTGCTTCCCATTGAAAGAGGCAAAAGAGATAAGCTGCGTGCTCATGGCGCTGCCAGGTGCACACGAAAGATAAACATGCCTGCATTCCTGAGGAAGGGGGAGCAAAAAGAGAGAGCTGTTCAAAAAGTAAAGAATTTGCCCAGTAAACTGTGGTAGGGAACAAAGGCTTCATGCAGGATGGCAGACGGGCACATCACATCTGAACATTTACCTATGCATCTGTGAATGGGCCAAGAAAAGACAGCTGCCCATTCCAACAGACATTACTGTGCAAACCGCATTCCCATGTGATGTGATGTGAAGTGAAGTGAAACGCTATTGCTGTGCAAGCTGCATTCCAATGCTCCATGTGATGTGAACTGAAGTAAAGCGCTGTGCACTGGAGAAGAAACCTCTAGGCGCTTTGAGAAGAGAAAATACACATCTGGCAAACTGCAAGCTACATTGCCAGGGATGGAGTAACTGACAAAGACATTATGGCATTCCAGATGGAAGCAAAACTGACAAAAGTGCTTAGCCGTTTTGCAAGAGACAACATGCAGAGCGGGGCTTTAAAGTACAACATGAACACTGCACATTAGCCATGATCCAGAAGCCACACGGCTTAGTGCAAGAATGAATGATTTGTTGAAGCAACAAAAGAAACTGACTCAGACTATCGCACTCAAAGGGGTGGTTCAGGAAACAGCAAACGCCCTTTGAAAAAATGACAAGTGAAAAAACCAGAGGCTTGAAAAGACACTGCCTGTATGAAAAATAAACAGCTGCTTGTACAACTGTAGGCGGTATTGGACTGAAAGACTTTACCTTTGAAAAATGGAGTGATGCCAGCAGGGCAAACTAAATCAAGATCATGAGACACTGGAAGCAAGTTGGCGCCTGGCATTTGTGATCGCTTTGGTGAAAAAGAAAAGCATTGTGCGACCTGGGTACTTACTATATGGCTTTGTAAAAGCACAGATCAGTCTGAGGTACCATTGACCAGCTATGATTGCATTGCACAAATAAGTTTGTGATTAGGCAGTTACACCCCGTATGGTTGAGTGTAAATAAGCCCCCAGAAACATGCAGAAAGGTGATAAATAATTGCAGTAGCAATGACAAAGTGTGTAGTTACCTGATGAGACTTTTTGAAGGAGGGGGTGGTATTATGGGAAGGGGTGGATAACGCTGATATTGAAGTTTTTGATGACTTCCTAACATGAAGAATAATGATATTGAACTTTTGATGAAATCCTAACATTTCTGTTTGTATTTTGCCTAGGCAAAAAACGACAAGGCATTTCACAATATCAGAAATAGATGTGTGCAGTTTGTGGGTGACACTGATCTCATAGAGTATGCGAGTTACTGATATGCGAGTCAACTTTAACGTGCCCTGCACCGCACTCAACGCTGCTGCAACCTGCGAAAAGTGTCCAACAGAGTAATAACTCTTGCTGAACTGGCACGATGCAGACTTGGCTAATTACCAAGTATTTGATGCTACACATTCAAATGACTCAGTTGCTGGAAATAACTTAAATGACATGGTTTGCCCTTTCTTGTTTAAAGGACTATGGACAATGAATTGTGGACTGTAACATCAGGCACCACAAACAGCTGTGTGACACAGCAATTGAATGCTAACACATTGAAAAATGGTTTTTAAATGCACTGTTGAGATGAATCTGAAAAAACGAAATGGTTTTACTCTTCCAACTGAATTGCTTTAACCAGAGATGTTTTGTTTTTTGAAAAAAAAGAAATATTCTACATTGCACGTAGGCAGGAAAATGATTTATGAATTGTTGGGGCAGCAGAATTATGCAAGCAGGAGCGTAATTTATTTTGAGATAAGATGAGTGCGCACATCAAAGTCACCTGTGCGTAGGTTAAGATTCTTAATTGAAGTAATGCTGCCAAGTGTGTGAGCTATAATTTGAAATGGTAATCTTTGAAACACTGGATACTTTTACAGCCAGCTTAAGGCAGGTAAATGAAACCATGACTGACTTGATGTTTGATTTTATGACAGAGTGTGACACGGTTTTTGTTAAACCAACCAGTTTCATGTTTTTGTGGGGACAGCTGTCTCCAGCACACTAATGCAAAGAGTCACCTTTTGATTGTAGACATTTGGAATAATTCTTTGGAAAAGCGCTACGAATGAGTATCCACATGGAATTGCTAGTGTACTGGCCTGGCACATTGTCGGGCATCTTTTGTCACTGAATGGATACCATTTGTTTAATTTGTCTAATGTGATGTTTTTCTGACCAAGAACTGCAGCGAGTGTTCTCGCCAAGATTTTATGGACTATAACTTGACTAAATGAATTTGTTTAATGTGATGAAACAGCCACTGCCGGATAGTAGTATGGTGTTTGTGGCTAAAGTTAATATTGTATATGGTAGATATCCCACTTGAAGAAGAGTATTCTCCAAGTCACAATTGCAGGCTGGTGATGCACACATCCATAATTACAGTGATACACTTAGACATAGATTTATCATGAGGCAATGTTTCCTTAGTACTACCAAGCTGCTACAAATGGAGTCCATTTCTATGGCCCATCACTAGAGTGCGCGTAGCTAGGGAGCTAGATTCATTAATTGCAGGTGCTTTATATGCTTGTGACATAGAAACTGTGCACAATAAGCTAGCCACTATGGGTTCTGATGCCAGCTCTGCTATAGAACTTCTGGCCTAGTGGGGCCCATTGATATGCCCAGCACTGCTACAAGTATTGACAGCCAATTGAAGATGACAGAATTTTAGACATGAAGACATTTTTGTCTGCCATAGGGCAGGTCAACAAGACTGCTAAATACACACAATGCATTGTATGGCAAACATTGTTAAATCAGCAGGTGTTGGCTTTTTACTGGGTGGGGGCAACCATCCTCCACACACTGGCACGCAGAGCTACAGTTACCAGCATACATATGGATTGAATTGCTTGCTTTTTGATTGCATGAATAACACATGCCATGCTTTGATGTAAATTAGTAGAATTGTTTTTATTTAGATAACCTGGTGCCCATGGGTTCACCTTGTTCACGAAATTAGATGGTTTCTGGTTGGGTTCCACCTACCTGGGGGAAGTGTCTAGTCACACAGCCCATAGTCACGCTTGAATGCCCGGGGATCAGGGGGAGGGTAGGCCCTTAGGGTGAAAGGCTGCCAGGTTTTAGAATTAGTAACCATACATAAATGCAATAGTGCATTGTAGATTAGACTACACTGGATTGCCTTGACATTTTAACTGCATGCTGCTTTTTAACTGACAATCAGTTATACAAAATTGATTTAGGTATTTTGTGTAGGCCATGTTTTGGCTAGAGTAAATGTCCATGTTCACTTGGTGTAGGTATTTTTTGTGTAGGCCAGGTTTTGGCAAGGGTATATGTCACTGTTCACTTTGTGTACATTTTTGTTTAGGTAGTGTTTTACCTTGCATGCCACGCTAACTAACCGCTAGAAGATAGTTTGCTTAAACCTCTTGCAAAGCCCCAAGGTCTTTATCACTGCACTAAATACTATATTGATAGGTATTAGTCAGCATTTGTCGCACAAACGTTGAATAGGGGTGGAATGTAGTGATACACGAAATTGCAACCTTGCCAATCAGGGCTTTAGATGACAGCATTAGCCGCTGAAAGCCAATAGTGTATTCAAAGTATGTGCTAAAAATGCTGACAGTAGTCTGTTGTAGCACTTCCATTATGCAGTAGTGAGCTACAAGGAATATGCAGGCCTAGTATGAAATAGGTCACATTAAGCATTGTTGATAGACAGGCAGGGAGGGCCCCTAGCTCTGTACCTAATAGGTATTTTTGGAGTGTTTGGAACATTATGGCACCTATATAGCGCTTAGATAGCCAGTCTTAAGCGCTATAAACACTAAGCTATGAGTGCATGCCTTTTAGAGCTTGCAGATGGGGTTAATACATCCCTGCTTCCCTTAGAATATTCAGCCTCACTAACGGTAGCCCTGGCTCTAAGCTAATCTTCCTTTTCTCTGGGAAGGTACTGATAAGACATTCCTCAGCCAGCGCAGATGGGAACCAAGGGAGGGGGTAGGAGCGAGCAGGGAGCATCTCAGAGAGAGCTGGGTTTTTTCCATGAACCAGCCTCACAGGGAAAGTTCTGGAACTATGCGTCATGGTGACTGACAGCAAGAGATTATAAAATATCCATGCACACATGGGATCAGGGGGAGATCGTCCTGTGGACTTGATTCGTGTACAGTCAGGTGCCCGGAATTGGCTCTCACGGTGTCCTCCAGCATTGTTTTTCTATGAAAAACCATGGTCTCGCAGTGCTGATTAAAGGGACGTAAGACTGTGTTTCTCTATGTTTCTCTATATTTCTCTATGTTTCTCTATGTTTATCTAAGTTTCATGTTTCACTATATTTTGCATTGCTCTTTGTTTTATGCTTTGTAATATTCTCTAACTTGAATCCCAAATGTATATGAAATTCACTGCTTAGAATAAATATGCTAAAACTTTGAGGGTGTCATTTGTCACTAGCATGAGATCACTGCTCAGCACAATAGAACCTGTATTTTGGGCTGAATTGGGTATTTTTGCTCTCAAAGGGCTGGCCCCGAGGAAGATTTTGCCCATATCAAGACATAGGCCAACAACAAAAAGTGTACCCCATTGTGCTGCATTGTACAATGATACAAGTTACCACAAGTTATAACAGGTTACTAAAAGTAGTAACAGAGTAACTAGACTAAGGGAAACCATGTTTCCCAATACTGAGAGTCTGAAGGACATATCAGTTTCCCCATAACAGATGAGCAAAAGACAGCGTAGTGAAACTTAAGGCTTCACAGCACTGTAAAAAGTACAGGTCTGGATCAAAAATAAAAGCAAAACGTTTGGGGGTCCATTAAATGGAGGGAAAGGTGCAGGAAAGAGAAATCTTTCCCAACAGTTAGGACAGGATTTTATGGATTGTGTGCACTGGTATGTTCCATCTGAAGTCCGTTCCAGTGCCTCTGAATTTTGTTGAGTACGAACGTTAATTAATGCTTTGTGTGTGTATGTGTCGTGCATAGTGGTTGTGGATTGTGTTGGAGGAGCCGGAGTAGGGTTGATTGGTTAGTACATTGGTTGATCTCGACAAGACCTCCAAAATATGTGCTCACTGCACATCTGGTTGCCGCTTAGTGGTACCCTCCAACACTTCAGGCTGGGGCCCATTGGCTGTCTCCGTCACCTCTCCAAGCTCAGGGGGCTACCTCCCCCACTGTCCACTCTGAGTGCAATATATCGGTTGCTTCGGGTTGTTGTAAGATTGGCAGCTAAAGGGACGCATGGCTGGTCTTCACAAACCGTCAGGAAGTGATGGTGACTGAACTACCCTAACTATCCGGCGTGGCGCATGATTGGTCTACATGCTTCTGATGTCTCATCTCTGTGGCCCTTTGAGGGGCTACCTGCTGCTTTCTCTGCCATATAGCACTCTGGCAGCGCAGTTACATCTACAAATGCCAATGTCACCTCCGTCCTGCTTACTGATGCCAGGGGCCTTGCAGTGCTGCTTACTGATGTCAGTGCCCCCTCCCAAAGTCAGCACCCACTTCACAGTGAAACGGTTTTAGCATCGACATGAAACCTATAATTTTGCGCTACTGTTATTTTCTAATTACATTTTTCATTGCTCAAGTATACCATATTTAAAGGGAAGGATTTTATTACCCAACATCTCTGCTTTTGCAAAACCATCTTTATTGCAAATATCTTTATTCATTCATTTCATGGTCTGTTATAATGGGTATACCGTTGTTTCATCGACAGGGATTTTTACGACTGCCTTTTTTACATGGATACTATTACGAAAAGTCATCACATTTTGGGGACGGCAGTGGGAAAGGGCAGAGAAGGAGTTGGGAGGGTCAGGAATTGTTAAAAATAGGTGGGTGTGGAGGGTTGTTGATGTTCATGACTTTTTCCATAATAGTGGCCACGTAAAAAAGGCAGTCGTAAAAGTGCCTGTCAGCGAAATGACATGGAACCATTATAATGTTGTTCATTTTGGGGAACTGGATCAATGCATTTTATTATGGACCTTTTTTAATCCTTCAAATAATTTATTTCAATCAAGGCTTCAATTTCCATTTCAGTTTCAACCGAATTTTCATTGTGATAATAGAAACCTTTATTCTCGGGCATTTTAGGTTCTTTTGGTATTATCATATACATGAACTGATACTTTATACGTACAACATCTGTGACAACGATAAACACCATTATCAGAGGAATGACATGGCTTATTCATTCATTTCACGGCAAAACATAGGATATCAGAAGCAGAGCATCTGCTGGTGGTCGTCTGGTACGCAGTCTCTCATACCCCGTCTCTGTTGGTCTGTGCTAGAGATTGGGTGTTCTTGGGTCAGCATTTTAAGTAGATTCAGGAGACGGTGTGGCAATAGTGCTGTCCACTTAATCGGGAAGTCACAGTTCAGACTTATTTCGATTTTCCTTTCAGCTGGGCGATACATGGTGCCTCCCTGCGTGTGTTTGTAGTGTCAGGGAGAGGCTCAGGCGTGCTTACCACTTTACCCAAAAACAGTTGTCATTGGTTCTAAATTACTCTGTCCCATCTGGGGTCACGTGATTGGAGAAGACTAGAATAGATGCACCGGGACAGAGCCCCCATTGCTCCGTTCTGTTTTCCCTAAAATAATGGGGCCAGCTATTACAAAATCCAAACTTTGAAGGTTTTTGCTGCCTTGCGAGGAACTGCCATCTGGCAAGGGGGCGAAGCCCTGTTTTGTTTGTTTTTTATTGAATAATAAAAGGATGCTGGTGGTTCCATATCCGAAAGGGTAATCTGCTCATGAGATGCCCCTTTTATACGTTCCATGCCAAAAGCCCAGTATGCATCTGTGTCCTACTGCATCAGTATCCTGATTCACAGCACCTGTTCTACCGGTGACACAAGCAGGCCCAGAGGTCACAGATGCCCAAATGACAGTGGCATGGACAGAAAAGGCTCTGCTGCACAGGGGGGGCCTTTAAGATCTCCACCCCTCTACCCAAACGATGTAACGCTCACCTGACTCCCACGGAGGCGCTCGCCTGGTTCGCGCTGCTGTGACCTCTTCTAAGGTGATGCGCAGGGTTCGGAAGACGGACTGGACCGGGCCCCCAAATCTGGCTTGTCTGGCTCGCAGAAGTATCCTTCTGTAGGCGAAAATAGGGGATTAACTGTCTGCGGGGTAATGCAATCAGCCTCCCACTTTCCCCTCTCACCCTCCTGGAAACCCTTCTGTGATTCCCCGTAGCATCTCACCTTAGGGTCTGGAAGGACGAGCTCTCCATCCTGCTTCTGATGCAGGGGCGCGTTGGTATCCAGTAACTTCACTGGATTTTCGGATTGGTGAGAACCAAACTTGCTTGGCTTCCAGGTAAGTTTTTTAATAAGAGGTTCCCCTTGTGTCCATGCATTAATGTACTAATGCTAGTGTCTTTTTCCCCATAGGGGCCGGGGTACGGAATGCCGGGGACAAGCCCCGACCCGAGATGAGAGGTGAAATCCTTGTAGAAATCAGGTAAGTCTTTAATGAGCGTTTTTTGGTAATGTCTTTTCATTCGCTCGTTAACGCTGATGTCTCTTTTTCCCCTTAGGGGCCGGGGTCCGGAAATGCCAGGATGTGGCGCGGACCCGAAATGAAGAGGGAATGAATCAACAAATAAGTCTTAACATGGACATTTAGCTTTCCTTATTCCCTTCTCTCTCTCACCTTTTGTTCTTGTCTTTTTCTCCCTAGGCGCTGGGGCGTGACTGCGAATCCGGATGATCGCTGCTGAACATGGTGGCGCCCTGTAAAGGTGAGTGGAATGCGGCGCTGCAGCGATCGACGCGATGAGCTTTTAAATAAAAGTCTTCCTTTTCAGGATTGTCGGCGAGATGTCTCCGGGATGCGGATTTAGCAGGTAAGGACTTTTCCTTCTTCTGTTCTCTTCTTCTCTTCCTTTGCAGGTGATCCAGGATGCTGGCAGGCGTGGCAGAAGTCAGGATGCAGGAGCAGACACGGTGAGCGTCCAGCTGCTAGATGCAGAACAACGTGAAGCACGTTTGGCTGTTCGGGTGGGGTTTAAATAGCCTTGGAAGAAGTTCCAGGTATGTATCCTTCCTCCAATCAGGTATGTCTCCTTCCCCGACCACGCCCGAATGGTAAATTAGTCCCACAGGTAAAGTAGTTCCTTTCAGGCCTCAAGGAGGCCGGGATCCTGCAGCATGGTCTGCATCAGGTAAGTGCACCCAAGCACTCCCATAATGAGCCTGGCGCCTATGGCGCCAGGACTGATGTTTTTTATGAGCCTGGCGCCATAGGCACCAGGACACTGTCCAAAGGGCCCCTATATGGGGTTGCTGGGTCCTTCCTTGGGGACTGGATGTCCGCTTTCGGGGACGCAGGGCTTGGACCGGCTCCCCGGGAGCGGGCATCATGACAGCACTCCCCCCCCCAAGGCCCCTCCCAAGGTTGTTCCCTCCGGGGGTTTTGGTTTGTCTGGGAAGAGTTGGTGGAATTTCCTGACTAGTCGAGGTGCATGCACATGGTCGCTTGGTTCCCACAACCTCTCCTGAGGTCCGTACCCCTTCCAATCAATTAGGTAGAACAGTTTTGACCTAAACATTTTTGAATCTAAAATGTTCTTCACTTCGAATTCGGGCTCCCCATCTATTAGAATAGGTCCTGGAGGTTTGAGTAGTCGGGTTCCGGGTACCACTGGTTTCAGAAGTGACACATGAAAAACAGGGTGAATTCGCATGCTAGCTGGTAAATCAAGTTTAACAGCCACAGGGTTAATTATTGCCATAATAGAATACGGTCCCAGATATTTTGGGTTAAAAGTTCGAGGCCCTT